>NC_080571.1:96600000-96950000 GCF_030247185.1 Malaya genurostris | reverse complement strand
AAAAAACAAAATTCAAATAAAGACCTTGTTATCCCATATGTTGAAACCAAAATTTATCCGGATTACAAAAAAAATGAAAAATTCTTCCAAATGTGGTTCAAAACTATTCCAATTTGTAGCTTATGTATGGTTCCCATATAAACTCTCTGGGTTTTAATTGAGAATCAACGAAAATGGTTTTGAAGACTCCCACAGCAATACTACATGGAATGGGAAGCCCCGTGACAACGAAAAAGTCAATTTTTTACCTTGGACATTTTTTTATTCTTTAGTATAGCTTCCATCTAGAGCGATACACTTGACCCATCGGTTCTCCAACATTTTGATGGCCTTTGAAAAGAAAAATAGGCCTTCAAAATAGACTTCCGTCTCTGCTATGATCTCAGCATTCGACGAAAATTTCTTTCCATGGAGAAACCCTTTCAGGTTTCGAGATAGATAATAGTCGCTGGGAACCAGGTCTGGAGAATACGGGGGATGGTGAACCAAACCGTACCACAAATCATTCCATTTCACCGTTGCTTTTAAGCGTGAGTTGTGCGGTTAAGGTGCGTATTTTTCTATAGCTTAATAAAAACTAGTACTTGTCTGACACGATCAGCTGTTATTCGAACACTAGTATATAGATTGTCAAGAAATTTGGTATTGGGCCATCCAGAACAAAAATATACACGATTCGAAACAATTCACGTCTTTTCAGTGAGATGCCCAGGACTTTTCATTCCATGTAATATATTAGAGAGCATGAGTAATATGAGAAAGGCAAAATTACATGCATGGATGAATTAATATAGGTTTTTGTATTTTGCTTATCCTTATCTCGTGCTACTCAAGTAACTTTATTGTCCTAAAAACAAATAAAATTTCCAATTCATTTTTTTTTCTGCAATACTTGATGGGTTTTAAATTTTATCATATCTAACGAAGAAAAAGAATTGAAAAAGATCTACTATGAAGTGAACATATCATCTTCAAAGGTAGTTAATTCTCTGGCACCCTAAAAATTATTTGTACTCTTGTGTATCATAATAAAATATATGAAATGTCTTATTTTCTATTGCCTAACGTATTCTAAACAATTCTATGAGATTGAACGTTTCGTACCTTAAGTTGAATGGCCTGCTGATGAAAGTTGAATTGCAGTTGCACGAAAAACATATTGTCCGTTCTCGGCAGCCGATTGACAAGAGATTATTACACAACGGGGCGGGTATAGCGTGATGTGCTAATTGTTTCATTTCATGCAGTCCTCCTGGGTTCGATTCTAAAGCGCAAATGTAGGGTTCTTTTCTGATTTGTCGTTACTCTACAAAACCAAAACTTTTTTTCTTCGAATAATTTTGTATTCGAAATTAGAATATAAATAAGTAAATGAATCAGATTCACATTTTACAACAGTCTTAAAACGATTACCCCATTTTCGATTCTTCCTATTAACCAATTGTATGGAGACAACTCTGGAAGAGTATGATGAGTCATCATCTTTCTGTAACGCAGGTGGAGCATCAATATGTACACTTCCTTTTTTCCTGCAAACTACGGAGATGGTGGTAATCAATTATGATGGCTATCATGCTGCTATAATTTATTTTGGTTCAAGTACATATGTTAGAGCTATTTTTTTTTTTGAAAATTATATTACGTAAATTACCACTTTTGGCCTTGAGTACAAAATGTCCCCTTTTTTCGGCGTTTTCCATCGTTTTGGCCAACGTATCGATCGATATAGCGACGATTTCACGTCGTATTTTCCTTTAAATTGAGCTATGGTTCCTGACTCATCGATTGTTAGTCCAGCTGTATGGCATGTTGCACCGTCCTGTTCAAACCATTCTCACGAACAATAGGCATCAGAAAATCATTTATCATGGCTCGATAAGATCGCCATCAACAGTTTACGTTGCTCCATCATCGGCTTTAAAAAAAATAAGAATCAATCATCATACCCGCACAAACACTACATTAAACTGTAACTTTTTGCTCGGGCCGAGGTTGTTCCTCAATTAATTGAGGGTTTTCAGTGATATAGAACCGACAATTTTGCTTGTTCACGCATCCATTTAATGTTTGGTTGGTTTTCACAATGGAGAAGTCATTTTGAATGTAAAGCTGAACAATTTCATTGCGTTCTTTTGGTGTGTACTGTTGGTAAAATTTCCTTATAATGACTCTTCCAACGCGGTATGCCATTAATCGATCTGACCATTCTGTCAAAAGTTATCCTGTACGAACTGATAGGCCAACGTAAAGCTAATATTCCGTCAATTTATCTGTTCTTGCTAAACGGAAACATTCCATTGGTACAAAATCGATCGTGAATCAATTATATCAATCATGTTCTATTGTCAGCATTCCAATTCGATTTGTTACCGATTATGTCTGTCAAATACAATATCGCAACGCCTGTACCATCGGATTATATTTCACGATAATCCTAGGTTATTCCGTTTGCCTTCAGTTTGTCTAGTGGTAGAAAGCTGTAACAATCACACAGTCAAACTGGCCTAAATGGCAGCTGAATGTGTTCAAACAATCATGTATATGTTATCTGGTCCTTCCGTTCTACCGTCTCAGGATTAAATTGCGCCATACTGTACGACCTATTTCCCGCCCGTCTGGTTTCCGTGTCGTCCAATTACTCTGATAAGAAAACGGTTCCCGGTCACTCAGGACACTATCTATCATCCTGTGTCCATTCGTGTCCCACCCAATTTTCACAATCCTGATATGATGATCGGTCAGCGCGGCTATTTCCCCATCCCTTCTCGCTCCCTCGAATCACCAAACATGTCAATCCAGTTCGGCAAACATAAACAAAGTAACCCGACTGGGACGTTTTCCGTTGTTTGCCAATCGCTTCTGTATCGTGTAGTGATTCAAATTTCCGCTTCCACAAAGCACATTCGTAGCGGAGGAGGTGGGAGCCTTGGAACTTGATACATAGCCTAGATAGATAGATAGATAGATAGATAGTCACAACCCCCTGCGATAGTAATGATCCTTTGATGGTGCCCATCACATACAGTAAATAACGCACCCACCGGTCAGCGAAAAGCGTGTCAATCAGCAGCCACTACACTGCCGCCCAGAAGGACGCCCAAGTCAAATATTTCCAAACGATCATCGAAGCCGTAGAACGGGTGCGTTCGGTGAATGTTTGAGCTGCACTGTCATTTTGTACCGGAAACTTCAAAGAAATCCATTAAATTCACCTGACTAGCCCGTGACAGGTTACAAAACGCTGACCAAACAAACGCTGACTGGACGTTTATCGGTTTCAATTTAATTGAAGCAGAAATTCATCTGTGTCTAACCACATTTAATTAACATCGTTTTACCAAACTTTGGTGACTAGGAGATGTTTTCTGGAATAAAATTGCTTTTTTCAGTTCCGTACAACGAGTACACTTTACTGCATCGAAACATAATACCCACATGCCAAAAACATTTCTATGTCGTTATAAATTTCTCATCGACACCCGATCCAGTTTATCGAAAGTTGTTTTCCAAAAACCCACAAAATGGCACGGGACCGAGCATTACGTCATCATCTTCCCGCCTGCAGTGTGAAAGCCGATACAAGATGAAAGTAGAAATGTGTTTAATAAACTTTTAATACACCAACTGAACCGAGTTTATTCAACCGTTCGATGGTCGGCGGGGAGCGGGGAGCGGGTGGCATACACCATCAACTGACATCGGCATGCTCTGCCGGCGGTGTGGGAGAAAAGCTCCTAATTATTTTGCGGCTTGCAGGCAAATCCTGCTGTGACAAATTTTGGACTCCATGCCAGGAAAGCTCCCTCCGTCGTCTTGTGTTCGTGTGTATTGTATCCACGCGAACTTACGCTGCCGACGAATTGTTTAGCCAGGGCTTATGGCGCTTGTCATTCTACATCATAATGCACGACGGACGCATGCAGCACAGCGCTACCGAGCAAATATTCCCGACCGCCACCCCGGTGTCGTTGTGCATAACAAAGGGGCAAGGATCACGATGGCACTTTTGCGATCACAACGACGACGACGACGACGAAGACGACGATGAATAACATGATGCTTTATCCTTATTCATTTAATTACATATTGTCTTGTGTCGCCACCAAAGTCATACTTTCTCGTACCCGAGCATGATGCGCAGGATGCGAAAATTTGAGATGAAAGCTTTGTTAAATTTGCGAGGTCGTCTAATGGTTAGTTTTCACAGTACCCAAATGTTCCTGTATAGTGTCTTCCGCTGACTCTATATTGAAGGCATTTAATCTACAGACTGACGCTTTCGTACTTGGGAGTAGTAAAACGAGAAGGTACTGACAAGTATAGAATGCTTTGATCCGGTTGAATATTAGATTCGGATCAAACATACTTTGCTTTTGCTTCGAGGGTTAGGTTTGGTATTCAAAAGCAAAACTAAGGTCTATATTCAACAATAATGAAGGCTGCATGACATCCGTATGTAAAATACCATCCAAATAGACGTTATCCTTATTCAAAGGAGCTTGTTTACGCGGTGAAATACACATTGTTATATCTCAGTTGAATGCTCAGGGAATAATTGAATTGATTTGAATGCTATTTGACATCTTGGGAAACGCATTCAGTCTCTGTTCAAGAGGTCGGTAGAGGTTTCATTGAATTATCCAACATTTGGTTCTGTGATTTTCGAACGAAAACAAGATTAAATATCATGGGAATGTATCTTCCATTCGATATGTATTTTTATTTGTTCATTGTATCCTTGTTGAAACTCATTCGCCGAAGAATCTATACGACATACTTTCAGCTTGGCTTCGTTTACGCATAGTTAATAAGAACACCACAACCGGAAGTCGCAACCGAATAAAAGTCATTAGCATTCTATGAAACTATAAAATCTTTCATTTGAGTCTAAATTTGTGAGAAAATGAAAAGAGTTTAATTTTTTTTACCACTATTTCCGGTACTTTCGAAACCAGGAATTAAACACCGGAATAGATGAAATCGGTTCGTTTGATCAGCAACTAACACAACCTACAAATTTATACAATTTTGGGTCAAATTTAGATTTTTTTTTCTTTATTTGTATTATCTCCTAAATGACGGATTGCCAATTTACACACACTAAACCCTATAATTCCGGAACGGAACTGGAAGTCGGATCCGGACAAAACTTTATACTTACTTTTAGGAACATGATACCTTTCATTAGAATCTAAGTTTGTTAAAATCGGTCCAGTCATTTTCTGAAAAATTGGCAGAATTTCCGGCTTCGGGTACACGATCAGTACGATTTTCGGTAATTCCGGAACCGGGAACGACTTGTATTTGGTCATCAACCAACCGAACCTGTTCAATTGAAGAAATATATGGCTAATTGAAGATATTCAACTCGATTTTTCCGTGTCATGTATAAAAATACGCTCCTGAAAATGATTTTTGAAACTTATCAGCTTGTAGATCCGGAACTGGAAGTAGTATCCGGATGAAATTCAAAAGGGTTATATGGGATTATAAGACCTTTTATTTAAACGTAGCTTATGAAAATTGAGTAAGCGGTTTCTGAGAAAATCAAATGCACTATTTTCATTTTCTTTTTCACATTTTACCCCGTTACTCCGGAACCGGTAAACGGACCTAGATAAAATTCAAAAACCGACTATGAAACTATAAGGCCTTTAATTTAAATCTGAGTTAAAGACAAACGGTTAAACGGTCTCTGAGAAAACCGAGGGCGCTATTCTCATTTTCTTTTTTACTGGAAGTTTAATCTAAATAATATTCAATGGCAGGCTTTGAGACAAAGAGAGATATAGGATTTGATTAAAAAAAACAAAAAAAAATCGATGAAATTGATGAAATCTTGGAGTCGATAGAACGATCAATATAGTTTAATGTTTGAAGATGATATCATGCAAATATTGGCAGAGGTTCCGCTTTAGATGACCCATGCACAAGGTTAAATTTTAGCACACTCCCTCCAACTCATCGGCCAGTAATTCACTAATAAATGCTTCATTATTTGCTTCCAGACATGAGTCTTAACATGACCCCACAAGAGATAGTCCAAAGGCGTTAAATCTCACGATTTAGGCTACCAAAAACGTGATATAAACTGTTCACCGAAGGCGGCTCTCAATTTGGTCATTGTTTTGCGTGCCGTGTTGAATGTGGCACCGTCTTGTTGAAATCACACGTCAGGCATGTCTAATTCTTCCATTTTTGACAAAAAATATCGTCTATTATCACACTGAAACGCGCACCATTCAAAGTAACGTTTCGCCCATCGTCGCCTTTCGAAGAAGTACGACCCCCATGCAGTGATGGTAATTCACCAGAGTGATACACACTGGTGTAAGATTTATGTCTACACAGGGGATGCGAGAAGCGAACATCACACGAAAAGGAAATCGCACTTCTTCTAACGGTCAAATAGACAGAATTTGAGTGTGTGCTTGTGGTTAAAGCAGCTGGTGCGAGTGAAACAAATTCTCTTCGCATGAATCGCTCTCACGCGCTCTCGCCTGAATACAGCCAAGTGACCACTGGCTGAATACAGCCAAGTGACCACTGGTGAGCGAACACTTCTGTGATATAATTTTTAAATTTAAAGAAGGTAACGATGACCTTTCTATGACAATCTTTTTCGCAGTGAGGAAAAACTCAATTTTAACGTTCAATTGCGCTTTTGCTAAATATGCGTGCCCCACGTTTCTCTTATGCGAACCGTACACCAGAGTCCTCATCGACGTGCACACTTCGGAGAAAATATCTTCATCCACCTCAGAGAATTTCAGAGCACTGCTCTAGCAATTTGGTGTGATCCAGTGCTAGAGTTGAAATAAAATGCACACTTCGGAGAAAATATCTTCATCCACCTCAGAGAATTTCAGAGCACTGCTCTAGCAATTTGGTGTGATCCAGTGCTAGAGTTGAAATAAAATAAACACGCGCTTTCATGATGGGTGCACACTTTTCTATACTTGCTCTTCGTCACACAGAGGAGATGGACTTCACGGCCCATAATGCACACCAAACAGTTCCTTTTTCGAGATGCCTTGGTATCTCTTGCAATGTTTTTTTCACTCCAAATACGGTAATTTTGCTTATTGGCGTATCCATTCAACCAGAAATGAGCTTCGTCGCTGAACACAATTATTCGATAAAAAAGTGGATCTTCCTCCAACTTCGTCAGCGCCCAGTTGCAAACGTTGTTTATTCGTTAGTCGATTCATGATTGAATTATAGACCAAACTGAACAATTTTAATAATGACACAGGGGACGGGTATAGCGTGATGGGTTACTCGATGCCTTCCATGCAGCCCACCTGGGTTCGATCCCCAATCCCCAGAAAAGCTTTCTGACCCGAAGAGGCGAATGACCTTAAGGTTAAAACCTCTGTAATTCAAACAAAACAAAATAATAATAAAGACACAAGACACGATTCACGTGTAACAGTGTTGCCAAAAAGATGCCACCACAAATACACCCTTTATTAACCGAACACTGCTCCATCCGATTATCATTTGTTCGTTCAATTTTTCATCGTGGTGTCTGGGCTTTAGAGGGAAATTAGTGGATTACGATGAACAATACTTTGAATAACCGTGCTTTTATATTTATTTATTTTTGCCTTTCTCATATAGAAAGGTTATGCAATCACTGTGAAAACCGACTTTTGAACCGAGGCCCGGAGAGCCGAGTGTCATATACCATTCGACTCAGTTCGTCGAGTACGCAAAATGTCTGTGTGTGTATGTGTGTGTATGTGCGTATGTGTGTATGTAACGTTTTTCTGCACTAACTTTTCTCGGGGATGGCTGAGCCGATTTTTACAAACTTTGATTCAAATGAAAGGTCTTGTGGTCGCATACAAAATTCCTGAATATTATTTGGATCCGACTTCCGGTTCCGGAATTATGGGGTAAAATGTGCAAAAAAAGAAAATATGTGTTCTAACTTTTCTCAGATGGCTTGACCGATTTTCACAAACTTAGATTCAAATGAAAGGTCTTGACGTCCCATAAAAAATCCTGAATATCATTTGGATTCGACTTCCGGTTCGGGAGTTATGGGGTAAAATATGCAAAAAAAATGGGTTCTAACTTTTATCATAGATGGCGCGACCGATTTTCACAAACTTAGATTCTAATGAAAGGTCTTGAGGTCTCATACAAAATTCCTGAATATTGGTTGGATCCGACTTTCGGTTCGGGAGTTATGGGGTAAAATGTGGAAAAAAAAAAAGAAAATATGTGTTCTATCTTTTCTCAGATGGCTCTACCGATTTTCACAAACTTAGATTCAAATGAAAGGTCTTGAGGTCCCATAAAAAATCCTGAATATCATTTGGATTCGACTTCCGGTTCGGGAGTTATGGAGTAAAATATGCAAAAAAAAATATGGGTTCTACCTTTTTTCATAGATTGCGCGACCGATTTTCACAAACTTAGGATCATATGAAATGGTCCCATGCATAATTCCTGAATTTCATGCGGATCCGACTTCCGGATCCAGAAATATAGGGTAAAGTGGGTTAAAATTGGTATACCATCACTGAAAATGGGGAAAAACCTAAAAAAATTTTCTAGATCGACCTCAAATTTTTTCCAATTAATAGTTTTTATCAGTAGACGGCCAAACAAACCGATTTCGGTTATTCTTTTAAGAATCGAAGAAAACTACATTACACCACTAGGTGGATTAAAACAGGTTTTTATTTATTTACTTATTTCGTCAAGCAAATGTAGACTACATATGAATGGTTTACAATGTTTACTTAGATACTACGCATTATTTCTTCGACTAAGCTGGAATTTCATTCCATTTTTGGACATACCAAGGTCAAGATGTTCGCAATATTGATTGTAGTGGCGCATTATTCGATTGATTGGGCTATATTTTGCATAATTTGTTCTAATGTTTCTTTCTAAAAATAATAAAATACTATATAAATCACGAAACGTTACAAAAAAATGCGACGAACTAATTCCAACAGCTGATAATAAACAAGAATATGCGAAATGTTTTTGACGGTTTTCGCGAAATTAACTACATCCAGTCTTCTAAATATTACTTTTATATTGGTCATGTCGCTATTAATAAAATTCAACGAAAAAACAGAGTTTACTTTGACACTAATTATAGTTTTCTTTTCCTTTTCAGGTAAGTGATCGATATCAGTAAGATATAAGATTGTGAGTACATTATCAATAAGACTAGACTTGGAAACAAAATTTTCCTAACAAAAACCGAAATTTTTTATTTGAGCTCCCATAATTTCCCAAATAGGTTGATGGTTGTCAAAATATTATACCTCTGTATGTGGGGACCCGAGTTAGTGGTGCTGGTATTACAAGCCAGTTGTCGAAAGTTTGAGCCACGGCCTGGAAAGATTCTTAGTGTCAGTAGGATCGTAGTACTAGCCGTGCAATAATTTTGTACGCTGTGAATCGACTGTGTTAAAACAAAAAACAGAACGCCAAGTCTTTGACCTTGACATGGGTAAAGTACAGCTAAAAACTTCGTGTTTTGTTGACAAGTTGGAACAAAACAAATCTGTTTGATGCGGATGCGACCAATTAATGTTGTTTCAAATCATAAGATGGCTTTTTGATCAATTGATTTCTAGTCAAAACATGACGAGAAACAAATTGACCAAAAAGCCATCTTTTGATTTGAAATAAAACAAAACTGCATTCTTTTGGTTATTTAAAACTTTGTTAAGCTTGTATGACCTTTTTAAATCGTATTACTATAACAAAGCTTGCAATTGTCTTCAACTACAGTATTGAACATACCGTCCACCAAATTCGTTTCCCACAAAACTAATTTGAGAGCATCATCATAACCACGATAAAAGCTTGCCTGGTCGGTCATTGTTGGGTTCAACTGGAAATTCCAGGATATCAAACTTTACATTTATTTACTTTAATTTCATCGTTATAATCATTATAACGTTTCGGCTGCCGACATCGAAAAATAAGTGCCAAAACTGGGATGCCTAGACAACAGAGGTTTGCTTGAAGATGGCGGAACGCCGAACGGAAGAGAAAGACTCGGCTTATCAGTCGTTGTCATCGGCAGCGGCTCATATTGTTCTGCAGTCATTAACGTCAACATAAATATCACTCATTTACCCAAGGCTTCTCCCCATCGCCGCAGTAACACTTTGTCGTTTCTTAAGCTTCCAAAGATCACATCTCTTCTGAAAACCCCGTTCTCGTCATCTTGATGAAAATTATGCTACTGCTGCTGCTTCTGACGATGACGGTTTTCAGCCTGTTATTAAACGGGTTGAAAGCCTCACCAATAGCACCCAGCCAGGCTAAGGCGATGAAGAAGGGATTAATAATATTATTTCCTCATTTTTGCTATTCATTCATTTTCTATCGCATAATAAGATTTCCATATTTACGTAACCGGGAAGCTTGCGTTGAGTGCTGCATTCATTCATTCTGCTCTGGCAACACGACACGTGAACCCGTGGTTCGTCTTCTCGGATGCATACGCCGTAGCCTGGAACGGCATTCATTGACACTCGCCCGCTCTGATCCGCTCTTTGCATGTATTATGCGAAGTACATTCAAAGAACCGCACGGTTCTTACCAAATAATCAGTTCACCGGTGAAGAGTCACAGATAATTGGATGTGCGTTTGTGATTGCATCACAGCAGATACATATTGTATATATATAAAAAATGAAATGTTCTATACGAAACTTTTCCTTTTTTGTCTCGGCTTCAGACAATTGCATGACTAAAATAACGATTCTAACAGAAAGCCCCTCGGACAAACAAGCCCTCACTGTACTACTTCCACTGATCTATGATTCGTGACATTCCTGACATTACCTTCCGTCGAAGATTAAAATACGGTCACAACAAACAACAACCTGCGCCCACCCAAGCCAGGCATTGTTTTCCTATCAGCTAGGCTCATCTTGCACAGGTTGCGCTTTACCGCAACATCCATCTTCGGCAGCATGTCAGCCCCGTAGGCTGAAGGAAGTGATTTGTTCGGGTTGGACGAACGAAAAAGTATTAAGGTCATATGAACGATAATATGCCGACACGTTCGTTGGGGTAAGTTCGAACCGTGCTTTGGTCTCTCATCGAAGAAGCAAGGCTTCGCTAGGTAAGATTTATGGTGATGCAAACACACGCCTCAACTGGGATTTGTACTGACGACTAATGATAATGGTGACGATGATGATGATGACGATAGTGTCTACCGGGTCGCCAATAGGTGACGATGGTATCCCATCGTCGTCGTTGTCGTCGTCGCTGGCTATCAGAAGCAACTCTTGGGTTCCGTTTAATAAATGCATCCCAGTCAATCTAGATTAGATAAAAAAATCAAGTGGCTGCTGTTCGCTTTGAGTTTGCCGGTAAAACATCGTGTTGATTTTTTTTTTGCCTCATGCCTAATGGGGCTAGAGTTCACCGTCGAGGTAGATAGAGACGGAGAGAAAGCACGCGAAGCACTTCCTCGTAGAGTTGATCGATGTAGAAGTGTTCGACTGTGAAGCTCGGTGAATAGATTTGCTTTTGGAACTGATCAACAGTGGGCTTAAGTGGGTGCAAGCAGGTTTCCTACTGAATGTTTTCGTGGCCGTCTGCGTACGTTTCTAGCTTGGAAGCTTTGATGTGTTTTAAGGAAATATGTAATCTATTACAGCCCACGCAATCAACACATCAGTCAAAAAGTCCCTGGTCTGACAGAGGAAAAATACTTTTATCCAAATTTAGATTTTATTTATAACGTATTCTTAATTTATGCACTCACAGAAACACAGTATGCCTGAAGTTTAAAATAACAAATCTTCAACAAAAATCATAGAACGCATACTCATCCATTGTTTCATCGTTACTGGTGTTCTTGTTGTCGGAAGTACTGTTGTGCGGTTTCTCTTTTAGCATTGTGACAATTTGCCTCTCGGATAAGAAAACTATCTGATCCTTTAATCGGGGTAGAGTATCGAACGACAGTAGGGAATTTTCTGATTGTTAATCTTCTCGATTGTTTTCAAGGATGTTAAAGTTCATGTGATATATATCAGTTATGTTCAGGACGACGACTGCATTTTACTGCAAGGAATCGCATTGTTGTTATCGATTTTTTTTCATCTATGCTAAGGTTCCATGATGTCATTGTAAAGTAATTTTCGTAGGCTCTGGTTGAGGTTGTCTCTTTTGACAGTTCTCTTACTAAGCTCCCGAATGCTGTCCTTGTAAGGCGATTGCCACAGAAATTGTGTCCGACCGGTCAACTAGAGATTCACAAATATTCGAGCTATTCTTAAAAAGTAGTAAACCACGCCAGTTCAAGTGTTCAAGTGGGGAACGTAGCCTAGTTCTTCTGACATAAAATGTACGTAACCTGGCAGTCGGTCATGAATTATCTTTATTAAGTATCTCCTAACAATAGCTTCACTGTGGCCTTAGCATCTTAAAGCTAAGGCGGTGTGTCTAATTGAATAAAACCCGAGCCTAACACATAGATGGCGCTAGTTTTATTGCAGTCACCTTTTTCAGTTAATACTAACCTTTAGAAGACAGCTGTTAAAATTTTGACTATGAGAAAGCTCTGTTCAAAGTGGGTACCGCGTTTGATCACTGTTGACCAAAATGAGAATGTGTTGATAATTCTGAGCAGTGTTTAGCCATGTTTAAACGTAACAAACCGGAATTTTGGCGTCGATATGTGAGAATGGATGAAACATGGATTCATTATTTCACAGCGGAATCAACACGAGCGTCATCTAAGCGAACAGCAACTGGTGAACCTCGTCCAACGTACCCGAAATCGGCTGGAAAGGTTATGGCATCGGTATTTTGGGATGTGCCATAAATAATTTTTTTATAGTTTTTTTTTATTCGGCTCTTTTGCATTTAAGCTTAACGCGGCCGGTTTACAATAAAACAAAATTTGTTGTTTTTTTGCTGTATCTTGCAGTAATTTTATTCCTTGTTTTGCTGTCATTTAGCGAATGAAGGGGGTGCAGTGGTTCGTTATTCACGCTCCCGTCCATTGGTTCGGCATCACTGTTATTGGCGGAACAATCGTTACTAATTTGGCAGGCGTTGGGTAAGTTGTTAACTGCAGCTGGTGTACTTTGTTCTATAGGGGATACTGATAGTTTCGTTGAGGGGGCTGCTTTAATGTTGTTGGTGGCTGTCACAGGTGTATTGAGGTTGGTTGGGGTTGATGTGAAGGAAGCACCGTTGTCCTTTGGTGTAGTTGTCTCCTTGTCCAGTTTATCACATGACTTACATGGTAATGAACAGCTTTTTGGCAATATTGACATATGGCCATCTGATTGTCATAGGTAACAAGTGATTTGCACGGAACTCTTGTATCCTGACCGAAAGTCACATAAGAAGGTATAGCCTTCTTCAAGTGCATGCGCAACAAACGTACGCCATTTAGAATACCGGGGAAAAAGTTCTTCCACTTTTCTGTTTCGATAGAGAGAATCTCTCCGTATTGGGACATAGTTGCGCGAATATAAGGATCGGGGACGCATGAGGGAAGATCATGCACACACACACTTCTATAGCACTATCTTCCATATATACCGGAATGTTGTACTTGATATTTTCATGCTTCACATAGTGCACATTATTATTGTCTTTAGCGAATTGAATTGCATCCAACTCTTTATAGAACTGGATATAAGCAACATTATTGGTCTTGTTGCATTGAAGTAAATGCACACGTTTAATGTCAAGATGCATTTGCTCCTTAAGCAAACCTTCAAGTTCTCGTATCGAAGGTCGAATTTTGCACTGTTTGAAGTCAACAATAATTGTATTCTTTCGTACCGTCGGTAGCTTTTGTTCGTTTGGTTCACTCATTTTCGAGGTCTATTGTTCACTTCACAATACTATACTTGGTTTCTTCTGTCCCCAACGTAAGCGGTTTTGTTTTATCGACTGACTTGGATGAGATGTGAAAGCGAACTGAGGTGTAATGTTTATCGACTATCTTGAGAAAGGAAATCCCATTAACCGTGAATATTATATAGCGTTGTTGAAGCGTTTGAAGGCTGAAATTGCAAAGAAACGACAGCATATGACAAAGAAAATAATTTTATTTTTATCAAGACAACGCACCGTGTCTTAAACAGTGCTGTAAAACTTCATTCAATTTAATTGAAATCGAATGTATGCACAAACTGACGAGCACTCTACTGCAGTGAACTTCATATTCTAACACACACCCTTCGCAGTCGCACCGAATGGGCATCATCCCGCTCGTTATTCGTTTCTCTTTCATACCGAGGCTCAATCAGTTTATCTCTTGAAGTAACAAAATGTCTCTTACAATTGAATGAGAGAGCGGCCTTCAAGTGAGGTTTATGAAAACATTTAAATTGGTTCATGATAATGGATGAAAGATAAACCAGTTATGATAACTGAAATATCACTTACAAAATAAACTTAAATTAATTGTTCCGTCTTTCAGAATTCATTTTTAATATTTCGAAACACATCTCAATACATTTCAAACAGTCGAAATTATCGATTTTAACTTGCTGGTGATAATTGAAAACTCAAATGAAACCTCGATTTTAACTTGCTGGTGATAATTGAAAACTCAAATTACGGTCGGAGAGAGTTTTGTGTTATCGAGTTTATGACAATTCCTTCGCACTTGCTCACTACCCACAGTGAAGACAAGGAAGACAATGAAACAGGTAGGTACTAGGTACGGTTATTCAATTGACGATGAATTCCCTTGGAGCTTTGGCAACAAAAGTAAAATGAATGAGAATGGGTGTGCTGACAGTCAGCGGCCGTAATATCATTTTCATCAAAATCAAAACTACATGAATTGAATTTCGAATTGATCCTACAACCACTGTATTCGCCAGATTTGTCTCCCAGCGACTACTGGCTGTTCACAGTCCTAAAAAATGCTCGTCAGTAAGCAATTTCGCAAGAATGAAAAGATTATCGCTGAAACTGTAATACTAATTTGTGTCCAAACAAAAAATGTTCAACATTAATTTGATTTTTTTGTTGGACCCGACTCATTACGCGAGTTACACGGATTTGGTTCAGGTAGCAGAAGGGAAGAAGTAGTTTCATTGGCAACATATTCGCACCGGATAGTAAAAGTCCTTGTATTAGTGACATTATTTATTTTGAGAAAACATCAATTTTTTGCTACTCCCTTCAACAATCTTTTTCCAGTCGGTTTTTCATTGGGTACTGATAAAATTTTGTGTTACAATGATCCGAGGATAATATTAAAGAAATTCTTAAATTTGAACAAGTACTGGACAAAAGAACCTCTTAAACAAATCCTACCCGAACTCAATAAGCAGCCGGATCATTTTTCACCACTCAGCGTACTGACCAACAATAGCGACAACCGGCACAAATCGAACTGCAGTGCCATAAAACTTTGAACGTGACTCGAACGGTTACTCCCTGACAGTAACATACTGCGAAGAGATAAATCCAAGTGCCACCCATTCTGCAGCAAATTGTTATTGTTATGAATCGTCGGTCCCGGTACCGCTTGGATCAAGTACCCACTCTTGAACCAACGTTGACGCTTCGTCAGCTGGCTTACCCACTGTAAAGCATTTGCAGGACTCTCTCCTTTTACTGCAATGTCTTCGAAGCACCGAAAGATGATGCTAAAAAACTTGATGTATTCACATTAAAATCATTGCGTGAAGGAAGTAAATTAGACAATAAAATTTATACGATGTTTCCGTGCTGTTTTTCAGTGCACAAGTTTCCGTACCCGAAATCGGCTCCTAATAACTTTCCCCCCACGCACGTGACGACAAGCGGGCCACAGGCAGCAGGCAAAAAACAACGATTTTTCCTCGGAACAGTAGTCTACGGCAACGGCATCCTTTCGCGTTCCTGAATTGTGAAGTGGAATCATTTCGGCTAGGGGAAATTGCTGACATTACAAATTTCCCCATATATTTTACGAATTTTTAAGTATCCTTCGTTCTTTCGCATCCGCCGCAACCAAAAATCGCTAATGTCTTCCTTCCCATGCAGGAAGGTTTGATGGGTTCTGCTTGTTAGGGTCGTGCCTTTCTGCTGGATGCAAAAAAAATGAGCTAGCAAGAATGTCTTGGGAATTTTGCACTGGAAGGTTTAGGGCAGCCGGAACATAAAAAATGTGAATGACAGGAATTGATGCTGGGTCCTTACATCTTTTTCGCCGGTAAGCTCTCATGTACATCGCAGTGTAACGATTTATCTCCCAACACGCTGGGGAGGAATATTGTTAAGAGAGAGGATTTACCGATGTTTTTGAAAGCACCGAGATTTAGAATCGGCTGTAATCTTCTGCTGTCGGTGCCGGAGTTGCTACCGACAGGGATTTCCCTAGGGATTAGAATCCTGTCCGAATTACGCTGATTCATCCGAGCGCCTCCGATAAGTACTTTCCAATTTTCCATCATCCTTTGCCAACGACGATGGGTTCGAACGGAAAACCGGGCAAAGTTAGAGAGCTATCAGTTTAATCCATCCTCCCATTCACCGAAGCTCGATGACTATCTCTAGTATTGCGATCATCGTCTGCCACTTTTTCCGGGCATGGTATTTGGCTGTCATCGACAGGCGGTCTCACGAAAATTGCCAGCATCTCCAGCCACCCGCCGCACGTCGCCGGTCGAACGTCACATCAAGTGGATCCGATTAAGATCTTCCAGTCGGAATTGTGTCCTCTCGAGCCGAACGTATGTCACGTGAAGGTACTTATTAGGAGGTAATGAAAACGGATTATTATCCCTTCTGTTGACTGCTGCTGCTGGTGCTGTTGTTGCTGTTGCTGTTGCTGTTGCTGTTATTGTCGAGTCTGAACGGCAACCCCTTTTTCCCTGGAGTGGCTGGCAGCAGTCAGTAGTGTTCCGTATGACAAGCACAACAAGCACCGGTTGAGAAAGGAGAGTTGAAAAGCTGAAAGGATTTGCCGTTTCCAGTGAAACCATTTAATTAACGTTCAGACTCAGTGTTGCGAGGGGATGCTGCCATTGAGTATTGCCGCACATTTCCAGAACTGTTATGGCAGGATGGCCTCTGACGGAGCGTGTGTTCGACTACGGATGTGTTCTCCATAGGTGAGGTGATTTTCCAATCATGGTTTCGGGTCATGGTTCCTAGTAGTTTTGCCTTTTAATATCGATTGGTTTGCTTATGGAGTAATTTTTATGTTCGTTTATTGATCACAAACCAATAGAAATGAGGGAAATAGATTAAAAAAATGTGTTGATCTTGCAAACTTTGATGTTGGTCATTTGTCGAAACGTAGCCATTTCACGTCAATAGTATTTCTTATTCGAATCATTATTTCTTGTGAACAACAAACTTTTTCTAATGTTCTTCTATCAATTCATGAATTAAAAAGCATCTCTTGTTTTGAACTCAGCAACGAACCCGCCAATTTTTTGCTTCCACGTATTTCGATAAAAACGTTATATTTCGATCGAAACAAGTGCTAGTCTAGGCAAAGCAATAAGACGAGGAAGACATAATTTATTATACCTAACTGTCTTAACATTTTGGAGTGAAAAACGAATCAACGGGCCAAGTGTTGTCATGATGAAAAATTATCAGTCGTACCGCTATCACATTCCGGTCGCTTTTCTGTCACTTTGGATTTGAACGTTTAAGATTGTAATACAAACTTTACTCTCCGTTACCAGTAATAATACGATTCAATTTAACTTCTTTTTCCTGTCGGAGACCATTTCGGAAATACAATATTGCCACTTAAGTTGATGTCGTCAGGGAAATTTTCAGTGCGTGACATAAAAGCCTTGGTATTACATTCCTGTAGTGGAATTTGACCTTCTGTTTCAACAGACTTCGCAGCCGATTCATAGTGTACAGAACCATTACATGGCTGGTGCTACGATCCTACTGACACTACGAATCCTTCCAGGTCGGGGTTCGAACATACGACAACTGGTTTGTTAGACCAGTGCCCTATGCACTGAACCGCCAACCCGGGGTGACAGTGCGTGACATGCTCAGTTCAATTACAACAACTAAACCAACGCTAAGCTTACTTGAATACGCAGTTTCAAACATGTACAAAAGAGTATCGGAAAGTAATTAAAAAAGCAAAAGAAATTTTTATGTCCTCTTAGCAGTTTCATTTCACTAGCTATGCATTAATGCTAAAATACATCCTATTTACGCACCAAGGCACCCAATCGTAATTCTTTAACTCACAACGTTCATTTAAATCATCACGCTTCACGGTACGTGCCTGTTTGCTCTTAAATCCACAAACTGTTGTTCCGTCTTTCCTGCGAAACTTGGTAGAAAGTCTGTTAAACCTGATGCAATTGTCACGTGCGATAAACATATTCCACGTAAGTAGAATCAAGTAAATCCGACCGCCCCATCGACTCTACGATGGTCTGAAAACACTCCGTGGGGAGTAAAGATCGCATTCCATTTTTTTTTTGGTTGGTTGGGGAATAAACACTCGTTAGGGGATGGGTTTCAGTATGAATCGATTCTATTTTATTAATATATTGATTTTTACCGATTAATACCTAAGTAGCAAATAAAACTTGTTGAAATTGGCATGTTTCACAATTGCTACAGAATGGTTATTCATGTTAGATATGTTTGACAAATGATTTTACATGATTTTGTAACAAATGTGAAAATCATTCATATTACTGCTTGAGAAATCAAATCAAAAACCTAACAGGATTGAGTTCCACATCGGTTCATTCAACTACTTCTACAATAAGTTCATTTGAGCAGTTTCACTTTCGGTTTCTACTTAACAAATATTACTGCTGTGAAACATACGAAACAAGAAACTAGTTGCACATCATACAAGCAAACTGCGTTTTTTTCAATCGCACAATCATTGCGAGAAGAGTGCAGAAATACAATGCTAGAACAATGTTTGCTACTTGGGTATCCATACCCAAATGTCTATCAAAAATTCAGATGTAGATGAGTGAGAAAGCAAAAATGGAAATTTGCTTGTCAATTTTCCCTAGGGGCATTCAAGAAGCTTAGAAGATTTTTTCCGGCGCGAAACAGAAAACATAAAATATGGTAATGATGGTTTGATATCGAATTTGAATCAATTCTGGGTAATGGTTTAGGCTAAGTATGCTAAACTGTGCATGTTTATTTTACGTTTCGTCTGCTATTGGGTGAAGTTGGATCACTGTAATACAACAGGGAAGCGATACTTTGAATTTTTGACAGCGAATCAAAACTAGGCCAAAATATCCCACTAATCTAAAGTCAGTGTACCAAACGTCAACGCCCTGTCATTTCTACCCATTTATAACATTTTGTCATCTAAGTAGTTTCGAACTTCAAGTCTACTATTAATTTATGTAAAATTTAAACTGCTTGACACTAACGAGCTATCCTACAGCAGAACTTTCATTCACCTGAAATTTTAAATATTTTGACAGCGAAGTGAAATCCAAGTACAAACTAATTTAGTGATGAAAGTTTCGTCTCGTTACATTTCTATTTGTTCATTCTGATGTTAAATTTACCCTCAACTCAGCTTAACTGTTGTCAATATCAAACGAAATAAATAGTTAAAAATGACTGTTGAAAAAATGTATAATTATTCCTTCTACCAATGGAACTACTCTGGACGTGATGAAACATAACTCAGAAGTCCACCCGATTGAACGCTGTACATATTCAGATTAAGCACGGTTGTTGTGGTTCAATTACCAGTCTCGTCCCAGTTGGATCGTCTTACAAGAAAGCACTTCAACAAGAACCATTTGTCTTCCGTGCAATCCGAAAGTCAAAGGAATTTTGTTGAATTGAGTGGCTTTCTTGATGTTGATTCGTTACATCGAGAGTAGTTTAATTGGCAGAACGTTTTCCGTCTATAGGTATTTTTGTTGTGAGATTTTCGCTTATCTCATTCATGAATAATTTTTCAGTCAATCTTTCGAAAGATACAGATAAAGGTTTTCATTGTTTACCATACATTCTGTCTCTTCAAGCTATAAAACACGATGCAGACACGGAATCTAGTACACAAAATACGCCATACAGCCGAGTTCTGACAAATCACAGAGGATGCCATCTAATCTGTAAAGAAACTGTTGCCAAAGTGTCTTTCAGTTAGATTTCTGCATAAAAGATTAACCTTCTAACAGTACATGGCAAATTTTCACATAAATTAAATGATCAATTCGCCCACAAACTTCTTTTTAGGCTAGGCATTTGCAGTTGCTGACTCAAACCCAAATTTTTGATCATCGAAACAGGGAAAATATGGGGTTACATACTTTCTTGCTTGAGAAAAGAAGCCCATATTCGAATAATGATTTGTCAGAAAAAACATTGTCCGTTATTTAACAAAATCCTTTGTTCACGGACTAGTTAAAGCAATTATCTCAAATTAATCGATAGCGCAATCGGTAAGCACGATCTCTCCAAAACTAATTGAAGAAATAGTGTTCACTGCAAATGATCACAGCAGAAAAACCGTTTTGGTCCATTCACCGAAGGCCATTTCGCCGAAGGCCATTTCGCCGAAGGCCATTTCTCCGAAGGCCACTTCGCCGAAGGCCATTTCGCCGAAGGCCATTTCGCCGAAGGCCATTTCGCCGAAGGCCATTTCGCCGAAGGCCATTTCGCCGAAGGCCATTTCGCCGAAGGCCATTTCGCGGAAGGCCATTTCGCTGAAGACCATTTCGCCGAGGGCCATTTCACCGAAGGCCATTTCGCCGAAGTCCATTTTGCCGAAGTCCATTACGCCGAAGGCCCGTCCCCTGAGTTGTGCAAATAATCTTTCACGTGATTTAGAGACATGTTAGTTACATTTAAGGGTCTAAACGATGAAAAAATTCATAATTTTCCGATTTTTTTCCTGAACAAAATAAATTCAAAAATTTTTCTTGATAAAAAGCATCATTCGAACAACATTTTGTAATTTTCTCATCGAAAAATATTGAGAAATACGTCGGTGAAGAGATATTTTCGAGGACGCTTCCTAAAAATCATGATTTTCGGTGTCCACTGTATCTCAGCGCAGACTAATCAGAAGTGAACAAATGAACGCAGCATAGTTAGAGAAGAAGTTTTTCTAGACCCCAACGTTTTGTTTGATTTTTTAATTTTTTTTTTCATTTTCGGTGGTTGTTTAAAGTGAAAACTACGATTTTTCACGAAAAATATCGTCATTTTGTAGCTGTTAAACCTCCCCAAAGTAACAAACAACGAAAATGAAAACTTTGGGGTCTGGTTTTTTATATGTAGAAAATGTTCCTTAAATTTTGTAAAAATTGGTGCAGTAGTTTTTGAATGACGATGGACACGGACTTTCAAAACCTGCTTTCGAGAAAAACGCGTTTAAAGTTTTTTGTCTATAAAATCAATGGAAACAATTTATTACTCAAGGGAGCCCGTAGGGTCTAACATTTTCACAAAATCATATTGTTTCTTTTGTAATCTTTTATAATGAAACATTTCAAGAATGTTTTGTCAAGTTTTGAAGACAATCGAAGTAGAAATCTTGGGCCTGTGCGACGAGCTCTTGCTTCTTCGCAGAATGGGATAGCCATAGATAAAGGTCCATAACTTCCAGAGTTTCGTTCCAATAAGCTTGAAAATTTCACAGAATATTCTTGAAATGTTTTGCTATAAGATAATATAAAGAAAATAATAAATGATTTTTCAAAAGTGTTAGACCCTACCCGCCTCTTAAAACAATTGGCACAGAAGAAACTATACTATGTTTTATTAAATTCACGAACAGATAACTCATACACGGATAAAAATCTATTACTGGTACAATGATTTTTTAATCATAAAATCGTGAACCATGCCTTCTCATGAAATTTCACAGGTAAAATGATTGATATCATGCAAATATTCATGAAAGATGTGTTATTGTGCATGATACCAATCATTTGCTCATGAAATCATGACTTATTATTCATGATAGACATGATTCATGATTTAATGATTTTTAATTATGGTACCGGCAATGGATTTTTACCCGTGTACCATATTTAGAACATATGTATTCTACACCTTTTTCTACGAGAGATATTCGTCGCCATTTTCTCACTAGGCTTGAGATGGTCGACCTCCTCTACCGCAAGCGACTCCTTTAGCGGATGCTTGTAAACACTTATTAACACGCTACCGAGTAGTATTAAATCAAAACCACAATCACAATTATGGCGGTGCTGTCGCGAGTAAATGTTTATGTGTTTACCGTTGATCATTGCCGTTGTTGTCGTGAGGGTTTTTTTTAAGCAGGACAAATGTTTTGGTGCCAAAACAAAAGACTGTACGTATGTCTATGTATGTGCGAAGTGGAAATAATAAATTGTGTTTGTGTACACGAGCCGCACCAGGAGAAGAGGGTCGGTAATTTTATGCTTTCCTGTTGAATTAGGATGAAAATAATACGCCCCGATGACGGGGTGAAAGGAGCTGCCTTTTGCTTCCTTCGGTGGTTGCACACTAGGGTGGTTCCATCCGGTAGTGTCAAGTGAACTGAGTGACGAACCTACAATAAATCAGAACCATTATGGGGGTTCAACCGAAAACAACAACCCCTTCTTATTACAGCAATCTCGTTCACACATTTGAATAAATGTGCTGATTCCGAAGGGTTGACTTTACTGCTAGGGTGTTCCTTTGTTTGGGTCTTGGCAAAGTGTGAGGTTAGGTTTTGTTGAGTGCTGTTGTGGGTATGAAATAATCCTTTTTCTACTGTGATTCTGTTTGCAGTGAGACGCTCAACCCATGTGGTAGCATATGTGTGAAAATTGCGGATCTAAACAGGTTTTTCTACGTATTTGTTTACAGTGCGGAATCAAATATCAGACTGTTTGTTAACAGCGCTTGATGTTCATGTTCAACATCATCATCGCTTCCCTTGTTTTGAGAACTCTTCAAGGACGTGAGACGATTCCACTTGTGAACATCTTTACCAAATAATACACCAACATTCTTTTCGTCTATAGTTCTCTACGTTAGTTATATTTATTTTTTCTGTCCGAAATGGATGAAACCCAAATGCTTTCATTAATCCGTTGGTTCTAAACATGCTGGAGATATTGAATAAATAAATGAATCTAAAAATCAAATCACAAAGAGATATGAATTCTCGTTAGTGTCATAGACAAATGGTATTCCAAAGATCTGAAATATACCAGCATTTATCTTCAACCCTTTATCTACATCAGTACTCCATAAACCACACCGCAATATGCATTATCCGAAAGCACTTTTGCCAGACGAAAGGCCAACGAATCCGACGAAACTATGGCAAAATATGAAAGATAAAAGCAAAATATAAATTTAATATCCATTCGCTGTAGCGCACAGACATCCCGTCAGTACTCCCTCATGCCGCCCTGACTTGTCACGGGATCCCACGGGATTTACTTGCGAATAAAAACTGATGCAGCGAAATGAGATATTGTCTTGTCGCCCACTTTCTTACAAGGATTCCGGCACTAGAAAGCAGTCTGGCTTAATTTTGCCTCGTAAACGACGTCATACCCGATGTGTCTAAAATTGATTAATAGGTCCTCACGGTGTACCGTCAGTCGGCGAAGAGGCGGTCCCGATTCGGAAGCACACTGGCCTGCCGGTATGCTACCTACCGCCAATGATGGATAGAGGGCACCAGTCTGGGGGAACTCTCGAGAGTAGTCAGTCATGGCTTCAAAGAGTACGGAATTGCATCGGATCATTCGGTCCGGTCGCTAGGTCCACCTTGCTCCTGGTCAACCTGACAGTTCGGGTAATTTATTTGAAATGTCATTTTTTCTTTCTGTTTTCCTTAGCCCGGGAACAACATGAATAATTTACATATTCAATTATTTAAATGAACCAATACTTTACGATTTCATAAATCTTTCCCTGTGTGCGTCCCTCACCGTTCGCGTAGAAATGACGGCTGATCTACGCGCCTGTTGGCCACTGCTAATGTAATTCACCAATCTCTCAATCCAGTGCCCGGTCCTGTGCTGTGTTTTGTTACTGGCACCGGTAGGCCCGTTCCGAGTTCCAGATCTTGTTAGCTGTGCCAACCACCGAGCAGAGCAGACAGTCCAAAGACTTTATGTGTAGGATTTAATTAAATCTTTTTACATGTTTATTAAACGAATTAAGATATTTGAGATACTTCAATTAGACTATTTTCCCCCTGCTACATCTTGTGTTGTTGTTGCTGTAGCCGGCGATCGTTGTTGCATTTATCGCATTCGTTTGACGTTTGTGTGCTGATAGGTGCCAACTGAACAGGACTGACCGTGGAACTTGATTGCCTGAGAGTAAACGTTCACGAAAAAAAAACATACCATGGAACCGGATAACACACCAGCGACGTTATGTGGAGGAGTCTGTCGGATCGTGTAATCCGTTTTGCGACGACCCAGTCCGGGAATGAATATTCATGATCCTGCTGCAATCGCCTGCCCCACTCGACCGACCTTCACCATCAGATACCAAAGTGTCAAGCAGAAAGAACCTCACCCCGTCGATGAAGCGCTGTTGATTATATTCATCCCCTTCGCGTCACCATCTTGGCAGCTGTTTTGTTTCTTTCAACTGCTACTTCAATTCATCAGCATAAGCAACACTCGCATCGTTGTGAGACCAAAATCCAAAAAAAAAATAAAAACAAAGCGATAGCTTCTCCTGCCGACACCTTGCACCATTTGACGTGTACATACGAGCGAACAACTGTCAAAGAATGTATGGTCTGGCTCCATATAAGCAGTTCCAAACATATTCACACAATGGAGTAACAAAACGAAACAGTGACGAGTGACTGGCCCTGCTTCTTTCACGTCGGCACATCACTCAGTGGAACCGCACAGATAGCAGCAGTAGCGACAGTGACGGCAGCCAGTTCCTCGCACCGAGCTGTCAGTTGCTGAAAGGAAACCACCGAGCGAAAACAATTTCCCTCTGCGTTTATCATTTTGACACTTTGCACCGCACCGTTGTTTGTAGTGTACGAAACGACGGCACACTACCTACAATTTGCATCACGTGTACGGTGCAGTGAAAGTATAATAGGCAATGATGGGCGGCGCGCGGCGGAGGTTTGCAAAAAGTGCTACTTTTCCCGGGCCAAGTGCGGCAACTTGTGAGTTCTCGAAAGTGCGACTGAAGTGAGGAGAGTGTGAATTTTTGTACGGTTACAAGATTTTAGGAATGCGAACTTCGATGGATTTTTTACCGTCCAACAGGTTTCTTGACACGGGAACACTTTTTACTTTGTAAATCAAATATGTAACAAAATGAAAGTTATTTCAAGATACATTTTCAAAAAGAGTTTTGGAGACAGACGGGCCCTTCCAGTTGAACTCGAAGGTGACCGATTTCTATAGCGTAAGCATTGTTCATGACCAAAAAGGATAGTTTGCATTTTATTATTTTGACTCCAATCTAATTTTTAAGTAGGGTCAAATTCAACGAAAAAAAAATTTCTCCACCTTATATTGGAAACAATTTCCGTGCTACAGTGCATGGAAAATTTGATTTTAGGTTCGCTCCAGAACCGATCGAAAACTTGGATATTAACAGTAAACATTAATTAAAATTTCTGTGTCTCGGAAAAGGCAACATTTAAAAAAAATTTTATGGTACTCGTTTGGCATGAGTTTTTGTAGCCTTTTCGATAGTTTATAAAATCGTTTGAAATATAAATTTTAACAGTATTCAAGTATCTTCCTGATTTCCAAAAATGCATACCATTTGAATTTGATTTTCGTTTCGTTTTCGAAATGCAATAGTTTTTTTCTCACTATTATTTTTTCCGCATAACCTCAATAACGCTGTTTAAGATACGAGATCAATTAAACCAATCGTTTAAGAGATATATTTTGACGTAGGACTATCTTTTTTATACTGACCTGGGTGGGCAAATCTCACACATCGAGAGCGTTACGAAATTTCTCCAGATTTGATTTCGTTATAACCTTTTCTCTGCTTAGTGTTGTTATTATTATTTCTCTTAATAAAGAAAAAAAGTTGTAAGAGCATTATCAGTAACATATTAAGTTATCGGAGGAATTCAACAGTAGAATCGTAGCACCAGCCATGCAATGGTTCTGTACACTGTGAATCGGTTGCGAAGTCTGTTGAAACAGAAGGTAAAATTCCACTACAGGTATGTAATACCAAGGCATTGCTTTGCAGTCCTAGATCAATCTCACGGTTATGTCACAGAGAACATACATCCACGTAGAGATTTCAATTTGTGTAAGAAATTTAACGGTTGTTTTAAAAAGCAATCACCCAGTAGCAATTCTTCTGTAGAGACACTTTGAGTAGCCCAGTAATCCCTGATAGGTTCTTGCGTTTAAGCTTTCATATAATGGTAATTCATGCGTGCAAAGCCGTGCGCAACAGTAATTTTCGACGGATTTTTACTTGTATGCTTTACACAGATTTTTGAAAAAGTTTGTACTAGCTTGAATGTCTGTTCTCTGTGGTTATGTTTCTGACATTACCTACTCCTCAGGAATCAGAACTAGTTGGCTCAAGTGGCATTGGGCTTAAGAAAAAACAGTATAGCTGACGCATATCGTACGATTAGTTTTTGTTTGGCGTCTATACAAAGAAGTTGAAAAATTTTCGTGTGGCGATTTTTATAATGAATGAAAATTTAGAATAACGTGCGTGCATCAAATTTTGTGTTTCAAATGGATTTAGGTGTCCGAAACGTTGGAAATGTTAGAAAAGGCCTTTGGTGAATCGTGTCTAGGAAAAACACAGGCATACGAGTAGTATAAACGCTTCAAAGGTGGTCGTACAAGCTTGGATCATGATGAGATCCCTGGCCGCCCAACAACATCTGTTACTGAAGAAAACATTGAATCGGCGAAGCAAATCGTGTTGCAAAATCATTCTGTACCGATTAAAGAGATTGCTGTGTTGTTGGGCATCTCTTATGGATCAGCCGAACACATTTTAACTGATGTTTTTGGTTTGAAACGCGTCGCTTCTCGGCTGGTGCCAAAAAAGCGAAATTTTATTCAAAAACACCGTCGTGTTGATGTGGCCAAAGAGATGATTTCCAACCCAGATAGTGACCCCACATTCTTATAATGCATCATAACTAGTGATGAGGGGTGGGTCTATGAATATGACGTCGAAACCGCACAACAATCGACCGAATGGCGCTTCGAAGGCGAGCCGTTGTTCTAAATTTTCATCCATTATAAAAATCTCCACACGAAAATTTTTCAACTTCTTTGTATAGACGCCAAACAAAAACTAATCGTACGAAATGCGTCAAAATTCGACAGAGTGTGTATAAAAGTGTTGCCAACGTTGAGAGAATAAAAGTTTACCGATACGTTTCATAGGTTCCAACATCATTGAAATTCTAAAAAAAATAAAATAATATGACCATAATGGTCTGCAGCCAAGACACTTTTCACGACAATTTCGATATTCTTCCAATAGCTCAGAAACAATGGCCGTAGTATTCTTGGTATTAAACTCAAACGAAAACCGTGGCAGTATTCATGCGCCTTGCTTCAAATTGATCATCATTCGTGAAAAATAAATGATTTGTTTCTCTGGATACGTGGACCAAGTTTTATTCCAATAGAAGTTGATCTGGAGCAGTTCGGGACAAGGATACACGAAAAAAAATTATTATCTTATTATTACCAAAATTGTCTAGAAACTACCCAGCTCGTATATTGAAAAAAAAATGAAATCCATGTTCAATCGATAACACAAGCAGCACAGTAGTTTCAAAATAGTTTCTTCGTTTCTTTACTTATTCATTTTCGATTTGAGAGAAGAATTTTTATAGCACAGTATCGATATTCGAAGACAAAAATCGATTAGCATTGATTTTTGTTTGAAAACTATACTTGTTGTTGAGACGAACGCTCCATCATTGAAAACTAGTATTTTTTCGCTTCGTAATTCTGTTGAAAACGTTAAAACTCGACCTCTAGAGGTGCTGCTATAGATTGAACAAAGAGTAATCATTCAAAGGTTTAATTTAAACAAATTAATTTGTTTACTTTGTTTGTTTGTTTCTTTAGTGCAGTTTGTATTGAAAAATATTTAGAAAATCCAAGTTATGTTGAACTTCACGCCTGCTTAGCGGTTTTAGTTGAACTGCTAAGTGGCATAGTAGCTTATTATAAGCTACTTTGCCCTAACAAATCGAAGACGAAACGTTCTGAAAAGAAAATCAACTAAGGTTTAAAGTGGACTTGACTTCAAGTGGTGCAACAGCCATTTTTAATCCTGTAGTGAAAACTTGTAAATTTGAACTCAATGAAACATAGTTAGCGTGTTTCTCTTAACTACTCTTGCTGCTCAAAAAGGAATATACGAAAATTCCTTACCAAGTACAATACCAAAAAACAGCGTTTCAACTAACTGCTAGCATACTTCCGCTAACCACCAGTGCTAAAGCACGGCCGGCTCGATTTATCCGGCAGCAAATCTCAATAAACGAGATAAAAATAAACGAATAACAATAACAATTCAGCGGAAAAATAACCCACCCAAGATTTTTTTTACTCTGTTCCGCATGATGCTGGCGCGATCCTCCGACTCTCCAGGCTTGCGTTTCTACCACCACGACAAAAGTGTCGGATGAACAATGTAAACAAACGAACGTAAAAGTGTTGAACCGTTTCTTTCTTTCTTTTTATTTTTTGGACGTGCATCGAAGCGCTGAAGCAGGAAAACAAAGAAAAGTCGACTGTTTACCGAGGCGAAAAACATTGTTGTTGATCCTGTCGGTAATGCGAAAAGGCGTTGTCGGGTGTATGAACGAATTCAAGATTTAGAATCCTCAGCCGAACCGGCTTGTTTGCGGAGCCGTGTGTCGCCTCGTGAGTTCTGTTTATTCTGGAATTGCGAGCTATGGCTTTTTTCTAAGCTGAGATTGACTTGATCAAATTTCGCTTGATTCTGACATGAAAAAGTAATTAGCCAACTGTTTTCGTTCGCAGTTTGAATTGTTCAAACACATTTCTCGCGTTTTGGTATATTTGTCATTCAATGGCGAGATAAGGGTTTCGCGAGGGTTTTGTTTGACTATCCTGTTAGGGTGAAGACCGAACAGCTGTTCGTTGTAGCATCTGCATGGGTACTGAAATGTTCTGCCATCATTCGCGCTGTTTTCCACCAAGGGAGCCCCCAGTTCTGCCAGTTCCGAGTTAAACAAACATCTAACTCCTCAAAAAGGATCCTTTTTCGGTACTAGTTCAAAACCGTAGATAACGTTCTTATCCTCATTAAGAGTCTTTTAATTTATCCCTAATTTAATTTTTCCTTCTTTCGCTTACACTCGTACCGTGCTCATTAGACGGGCGAATTCGAATGAGTGCCGAAGTCCCCTAGTAAGGCCAGCGCAATGGTTGCACGTGTTTCCCCCGTAAAACTGACATACGAGCAATCCTTTTGTTTCGATTCGCTTTTTTTTCGCAGCTTTCATGCTGACTCACCCCGTCCCACTTGCCAGTTCGCATCTAACTACCATTTTTCATTAATTTATGCAACCACCAAACCCCAAAGCCGCACCACCACTGACTGACGCGTTGCTGATGTGGAGGTAATTAAAATCCTTTAATGAGACAGCAGCAGCAGCAGCTCTAGCATTGCTGGAAGCGTTCAACGTGATTGTGCGATTCTTCTCCGTATAGCTCCTACTGCACGATAACCTAATATCGTTGAAAGTTTTTCCCGTTGTAGTACAAATTGAAATTTGAGCCGGTGCATTCCGATTCTCCGAGTTAGTAGTGCTTCTAATGAGGTGAAATTTTGCTTTGGAAATGAATTTTTGATCTTTTGTTAGTGAGTGTCGAACAAAAGAAACACCATCAGTTACAGAATCGTTTCAAAGCGTTAAGAATTGGGAATACGTAATGTTCTTCAATGTATCCTTCTGTTTTTTTTTTAGATTTTCCTATATTTCCCATGATCATCATTGGTGTGATTCTTTTTTGTGGTTATTTCATTTCTCGTTGTTTGAGAAAAAGTTTCCCCGAACCTCCATTTACGTAATAATTGGGGACTCGTAAATCAAATTATGACGTAAACAAAGTTTACGTTATTTAGACTTTTCAACGTAAAAAAAGTGTACGTTCTTTTGAATTTTCAACTCAAAAGAAGTTTTTTGTCGTGAATACGACTTACTTTACTATGGGGTGCCTTTTCAAAATTTACCCTCTGAGAGAATGATAAGTTTTTAATCGTGAATATCTCTTGTTGTATCTAACGAATCAACATAATTTTTGCTACATGCCATCGGAAATATGATCACAATTTAATGATAAAATTTTCAGTTGTGTGACATAATCTCAAATAGTTCAAAATTAAACTTTTCTGAAATGTTTGGTATAAACGAGTATCAAAGAGGATAATTCATATGATGGCGCGTTTGCCTTTCTCGTATTTTTAAAGCTCATAGATCAGTGATCTGTGGAAGGATTTATATAATCTAACTACCAATAAAATCGAAATTTTTAACTTAAACGTGTATAGCAAAAGCATTGAAGTATTTCAATAGTACACTATTGAAAAACCTATCTCATTTGACCCATGTCAACACCAGCCAATCAGAACGCGTTCTGAGGAAGAGAAGAAAATAGCTGTACAACAAATCGTTCAAGAAAAATGTTCCGAAAAGTGGTGAATATCGTAGTGAGTTCCTCAATTTGGTCCTTCTGAATGCTAGAATCGAATCCCTACAGCATATTGATAGTTTCTTTCAATAAATTATGCAAATGCGAAATAAAATAATCGACATTAATATTCTGTATGCGACTATTTTTATAGCCGTTAGGACCGCCCATTAGTGAAAAAACTACAAACGAAATCACGTAAAAGAAAGCTCCTAACAAAAATCTAATCAGTTTGGATTCTATCGCCAATGCGAGCAGATGTATTTTGTGCCGTTTGCAAAGCTAGTTTCGCTTCCGACAAGAGCGATTACGTCACAGCTGCCAGTCATTTCGATGGATGAAAAAGCAACGTTGGAGAGCATTATAAAAAATCAGCCGTTCTAATGGCTCTAAAAGTTTTCTGAAGAACTATTAGGATGTGTTGTTCGCAAATCGAAAGAAAATATCCTCAGTTTAGTGCAAATCTAGAACAGTTTGGTTAAATTCTTGCACTTTTCGCTGTGTGAAATTCACAGTAATCGAGATCAAGTGAAGCCTTCTTTGTTTTTGCGAAAAATGTGGAAAAGGAGAATGCTTGCATAATTCATACAATTGATCAACTAATTGATATTCGGAAGTGTTAAGGATCATGTCATTTGTTTTCGTATTCACGACATCCAGTTATGTCTCTGACATTACCCACCCGCCTTTTTATGTATAGGTATTATTCGATGTGTACAACATAAACGATAATTTTGGAACGAAAAATTATCAAAACTCGTCATAGTATTTCAATTTAAAACATTTAACAGTATTCAAAATAAAGCAAAATCCTGGATATATGAAACTGGAGCCGATGACCAGAACCACCTCGAACATCGTTTTCCTACATCTACTTATCAAATCCGTTCCGAAAATCCTCATATTTTAAGGGTTTTCAAGAAATGTGAATAAACCAGAAGTCGCAATCTTGGAACTTAGAACCACCTCAAGCATCGTTTTTCGACATCTACTCATTAAACCCGTTCCGAAAATACCCATATTGTAGTAAATTCTATGGAATATAAATGAGCCAGAAATCATGTTCATTGCAACAACCTCTTTTTACGAAGTAGGTTCGTAAAGGTAAAGTTTACGTTATTTGGGATTTGGTTCGTAAAAAAAGTTACGTAAAAAGAGGTAACGTAAAAAAAGTTTACGTAAACGGAGGCTTGGATGTAATATTATTCACATACACATGGAATCGCTCAGAGAAAAGCGGATGGGTAATATTAGAGTCATAAGCTTTTTGACGTGAGTACGAATAAAACAGTATGTAAATTGTATTAACTTTCGTCTTTTCGTTCCCTTTAATTTGAAAAACTATCCTTTTAAACTACGGTTTCATAAAATGATTAAAATAAGTGGTTCTCGTTTAGTGTCTATCCACAAAATTAATTATCAAAAATTCCTAGTATATTAGTGACCAGATGAAGGAAATCCATGCGAACATAACCAAAAATCATATCTAATGCCTCTAGCAAATATAAAAGTGAACCTAAATAATGCATACAAACATTGCAATGCATACATTAAAAATCCAATTATAAACAGCAAAAAAGAACGCAACATTATTCATATTGAGGACTGTATTCGAAAAAAAATGCAACCGAATCGAATATTTTTAAGACTATTTAGGAATCAAAAACCACATGTTGGCATCTTTTTTGCAAATTTGGTTCATTCAACCTTTTCTACTAGAGTAAACACCCGCACCTTGAACGTAACACTAAGGTTTGTGCACGACAAAATCCGGCCAGATTAAATTTGGAATAAAACAAATTTGCTGTTATTTCAATCCAAGATGCCATTTTTTATTCATTTAATTGGGCATTATTAATTATCTTAGAACTAACTACAGTTGCTTAATAAGGCTCCATGAAGAAACTACGATCTTTTGAGCTTACCCCAGCTGTTAGGGTCTGTGCAGACTTCTCTGCAACCGATTTAGCTTGTTGTTTATAGATTAGATAGTTCTCTCTTAGCGAGAACCCAATACTGTTCGATAGGTCGCAACTCCGGGTAATTAGGTCATAAAAGTGTATCGAAAATAATCTATCCACAAATTTTTATTTCAAATTATGATAAAAAACGATATTTTATTCAAACTAAAAATTGATCCGTTATTGTACGAGGTTAAACATGAGTATAATGAAACCCGGATAAAATTTAACTTATTCCTTCACGAATTTTCGAGCTTTTGATCGAACGCTCTTCATCAAGTTCCGGACAAGTGTTGCATCGCATTTTTTGGACGCTTGAGACCAAATTTATTGGAACTCCTGCATGTTTCCACCTGCCTTACAGTCTTCTTGAAGACCCTCTTCACGATTGCCCAGTAACGTTCGATGGGTCGAAGCTGAGGGCAATTTGGTGGATTGATATTTTTTTCAACGAAATTTATACCCTTTTCCGCAAGCCAATTGAGAATGGTTTTGGCATAGTGAGCCGACGCTAAATCCGGCCAAAACAGTGGAGGTGTACTATGCTTCTTATATAAAAGCAGCAATCTCTTCTGGAGACACTCAAATCGATAGATTTCTGTCTTTATAATTCCGGTAGTGTAAAAAATGGTTGACTTCAAACCACAGGAACATATTGCTTGCCATACCAGTACCTTTCGACCGAATTTCTCCACTTGAATCGACCTGTCCGCATCGCTCACATCCTCCCCAACGACGACAGTAAAGTATTGTGGACCTGGAAGGGTTTTTGAGTCCTCTTTACAATAAGTCTCATCGTCCATCAAAATGCATGCATCCGGACACTGCAAAAGACGCTAATACAATTTCCGGGCCCTTGTTGCTGCTCGCTTATTTTGTTCTACACTTTATTTCGAGATTTTCTGCTTCTTGTAGGTCTCCAGGTGATTTCGCCTCTTGATATGCTGGATCTATCCGACACTCGTTCCTGCTTTTTTGGCCAAATCACGTATTGACATTGATTTTTTCTTCAAGACTAGAGATACCACTTTCTGGACTAGTTTCGGGTTGGAAAACCCGGGTTTTTTGCCTCTTCCTGGTAGCTCATCCAACGAGTAGTGTTCTCCAAACTTATTAATGATGGCATGATGAATGTCCAGAACCTTAATTTTCACTTCCTTTTCAATACGCGACATTTTGAAAACGTGGAATTTCAACCGCACAAACAAGTAAATATACGAAAGCTAACAGCCAAACACACAGCATGCTGTGATCTGAACATAAAAAAACATCACAAATACATGCATACAACACGAATGTATGTGGATAGCTTATTTTCGATACACTCCTTATTGCCTCTGTCGGTACAACTTGGATTCCATTCGCTTTATACCATTCCAAAAAATCGTTGGCGTAGTGACAAGATGCCAAAACAGATCAAAACAGCGAGGGAGCGTAGTAATTAAGCTTTGTCTTGCTCGACCGCAGTTGCATATTGCTTGCCAAACCAAATATTTTTTTGGGAAACTTGGCATTTTCTACGCCTCGAAATGTTCCTCTACGCCGTTCTGTTGCATGACAGTTTAAAAAGACTTTCCGGGAAACTGCTTAAAGTTTTCCAGAACTTCGTCAAATATTCGTGATACAACTTGTGAGCCCAGGCTTTAACCGTCATATTCTGTTCATCGTTACGGTTCGGTGCAGTTTTCATTTTGAACGACTTCGTGCCTTGTCGGTGCTTGAAATTATGCACAAAAGTTGAACATTTTTATTTTTCTACTCAAACTGCGTTCCGAAAGATCTGGTATCTTCTGTAAAATTCATTTCATCTTTGCGTCTTTCTGGTGTTTCCAAGCTTATTCGCATGTTTTCTTACTGACAGATCCAGATTTTCGATACGACCGCACTCAATTACGTTTTCGTGATTACTCCTCTTTCGACGCCATTTTAGATTTAAAAGCCTTGTAATGTCATACGTTCATCAGTCTGTGAAATACTTCCCGTGATGATGAAGTATTTCCAGAGATGTACGTATTTAAGGGAGTTCAGATTTTGTCACAAACGAACCTTATTCATCGAAATCTTTCTGTCATCCATTCGTTCTTCAATTTCTTGTCGTTTTTGAAGGCCTTCTCTGATTTCCGAAATTTTACCTTTATAATTGTTCAGGATTCGGGGATTGGGAGAAGTTTTGGCGAGTTTGGCGGTTTTGCCTCTTTCGGTACTAGAACACCAAAGTTGGCTTCGTACCACTCCATTACCGATTTCGCGTAACAGCACGATGCCAGATCCAGCCAAAACATAGTGTCACCTTTGTGGGATCGCAGGAAGGGCAACAGGTGCTTCTGGAGACATTCTTCTTTATATATTCACCGACAATTGATGGTATCGGTCGTTATGTACGGCACAAATGAATTTACCAGCATATGATCGATACCCAACTGTTTGATCTTTCAGCTGTGGGTCTTGCTAGGATTTTTCATATCACTTCATATTTTTTTAATTTTTTTTTCAGTTTTTGATGCTCTTCTTACTTTGAAGCCATCGCGACAACCATTTGATAAACAGTACCCATCCATAAAAAGTTATGTACAAAAAAAATGTTTTGAAATTTAACTAGAACTAATGAACCACTAAAAAATACAAGAATGTTTTTCATCTTTAGACCGACTTTTTATATGCGGTTTTAATTGGAAAATTGTCGCAAAACTGAATTACCGGTAGTGACAATTGCCAATGAAAACCGGAACCAAGAAAAGGAGAGTTCTTCCGAAAATTTGCATATCGGCGTTAGTGATGTACAACGATTTTTTTCGTTTATTTAATAGTACAAATAGATATCAGCAAAAAAAGTAAACTAGGAGTAGAAGAAAATCGATTTAAAAGTGATTACTACTACTTTTTGTAGTGTAAACTACGATTAAACATGGATAATCTACAGTAATGTGTAAAATTGTGTAAGGTTAGGTTTCTTCGGATCAACATTTTTTTTAAACAGAAACCAGTGTAATGTTGATTTCAGTTTAGCGATCGAGTACCATTTTGGATACTTTATTTGTTATTTCCGGGTACTTGAGGAATGGTATTGAACCAAGTATAATTCTCCATTCTAAATAAACGTTAGCTTTTCATGATTTTTCAAATGAATTTGTCCGTTTCTATAAGAAATCGTTAAGAAAGTGAAGTAAATAAAATTTTTTCTGCCGATATGACAGCTCTTGCTGAAAATATCATCTCTAAACAAGCAGTGCCTCTACATTTCATTTTAGCGTCATTTTACCAATTGTTATTGCGTCAACTCAAGGGAAACAAACTAGACAATCTTTCAAAACCTCATCATTTTCATTGTTTTCTATATTTTCTGAAACGCTCTTTTGTTCATCCGAAAGATGCAGTAATTCGTCCGGCACTCGAAGTGTAACCAATTAAAAAGGCCATAAATTCAGTTTGGAAAATTACTTTTACTTAATTCAAAGTACAAAATGTGTGAAAATAATACAAAATTCAGAATCAATTCACTTTTGCTCGATATGACCACCTTTTGCCTTGACTATGGCCTTAAGACGGTCAAAAAACGAATCGCAAGCTGCCCGAATGTGACTTGCAGGTATTTTGGCCCACTCGCGGACAATAACTTTTTTCAGCGCCTCGAGACTGGTGTATCTTTTAGCTCGGACTTTGCTCTCCAAAATGGCACAAAGAGAATAATCCATTGGATTCGCATCTGGTGAATTCGAGAGCCATTGTGTGGACGTGATGAAGTTCGGAACGTTGTTTTTAAGCCATTCTTGGTTCACTCGAGTTTTGTGAGACGGTGCCGAGTCCTGCTGAAACGTCCATGGTCTGCCACCGAAATGTTTGTCTGCCCACGGCTTCAAAGCAACCTCCAGAATACTTTCCCGATAATATGTCGCATTTACCTTGACGCCAGGCTCGAAGGTCTGAAGTTGGTTACACTTCGAGTGCCGGACCCTGTACTAATTGCAAATAATAACCTGATCTAAAGACAATAAATTCTATTTCTTTTCGTGATGATTGTAATTTCCATACTGACCTTTAAAAGGGCCATGGAATTTAAGTTGACGACGGCTTAGGTGTATTCCGAAACGGCTACACGTCTACGCTTCTAGCAGGAACAGACAAATAGCAGTTTGCACTTTGCGGGATGTAATCATTCAGCACTCGTCACGAGTTAGGCCAAAAGAGGCAACCCCGGTAATCAATAAGCACATACTAATGCCTCATTATGACAGCAAATAATCGCTTATTGGCATTTCAATCGCATTTGAGACTGAATTAAGGCCGACTTTGGTAAAATTGACGGCTTTTCATAGATAATACTTATTTATGACAGGTGTGCATTCTGAAAGCTGAATTCTGATTGATTTACAACAGATGAGCTTTCAGATTGCAGATATTGAGCTATAAGCATTTCTGGTGCTCACGAAAGGCTATTTTAATGCCATTATTAGTGCTTACTGGTTACCTGGGAATTAATTCGAACAGGTCGTTTATATAGCCTGTCATGATTTTTGACTAAACTTTCATCAGATGCCAAAAGCATAAAGTTTCAATAGAACTGATGCAATTTCTTTTCTAGTTTGCAAAAGTTGTATTTTTTTTGACATTTTAGCGTAAGTCCCGCCTTATTCTGTACAAAACTATAGCATAATGCGTATTTAAATAAAACTGTTCAGGTCTACGGACTCATGTCAGTCTTCAGCAAGCCGAATTTATCGTCCATTCAGAAATACTTTTCATCGAATTTTACTTTTTTTTCTAAAATTGCTGATCATATTTCCAATTGCATGGAGATATAAAAGAAGTTTGTTAGGATAAAAACAACACGAGATATTCACGATTGAAAGGTTATCACTATTTCACAGGACTAATTGTCGATAGGTGCCCCATAGTAAAATAAAACGTATTCATGTCCAAAAGTAAGAACAATTAGGCCAGCAGAAGAGATGATGTGTGTGCAGTTTCTGATGATGTATTTGCCCGAATCAAAATTTTCCACCCTCCCCAAAACACAAATAATCCATGAGCTGGTCCCGCATGTCAAACTTTTCGATGATCCGAAGAAACTTATCGTGAACTTCTTCCCAACTACCCGGCCGAGTGGTGCGAAGGGGATGTGAGGAATTAACCACCATTTCCGGCAGTTCCACCCGCAACGGGTTACCGAGTGGTAATGATGCTCCGAGTCAGCAAATATCGAAATCAACCAGCACATCCCTCCCGCGAGCCCGGCCTCGGTTGCCCCCCGACATCGAACGAAGCTATTAATATTCGCCGAAAGCTGCTGTTTCTTCTTCTTCTTCTTCTTCGTCTCGTTCCCGCGTATTCTACTCCAATCCCAATAAGTAAACTTCCAATCAAAAGTAGCAAAATCGATGTTTATCTTTCGACTCATTGAAGGTTGCTCACCGTCGGTCCCGTATCCTGCAGCAGTAAACGGGAGATGATTCGATGGGTGAACGATGTTGCTGGGTGTGTAGAATTTCTCCGGAAGATCGTCAAAGTTCATCTCGCACTCGAACAGTTTTACGCGGTGTAGTCGGTCGACATGTGATTTTATGCTGACTATTTGTTTATGTGAGCGCGGTTTGCCTGCGCTCCCTCCTGCTGTCATCGGCTCGGTGCTGGGTCCGCGCGTTTGCGGGAATTCACCTAATCAGAATCGTTGGTAGACAGACAGAAAAGCCAACTCATCCAGTAGCGAAAGATCATTTTCTTCCTGCGACGACGCTCCTCCGCGAGTGCATCGCTCGATGGGGACCCCCGTCGGTCCGACGAGGCTGTCTGAAATTCCGCCGATGATTGATGGTAAAATTCCGCTGAAATTGATTTTAAAATAATATTTATTTTGGATTCTCGCCTTTTTTCCAGTGGTTACTTTGCCGTTGTTGTTCTTGCCGTAGTTTTTGTTTGCTGGCTGAGACTTCCGAGAGGTTCATACGAGATCTGCTGTCAGTTCTACCGTGACTCACGTGCAAGTAGCGTGAGTTCGCTCGATGCGATGTTTATCTTGCGGATAAAAGCGAACGAGGCGAGATTTACGCTGCAAATTGCTGTCTGGAAACCGCTGGCATTCCCATGCCGGTAACAGGAATCCTTAGCCAGTTCTGTCTATCTGAACGCGGCAAACGAATGTAAATTGAGTATCGTAGCAGGAAGCCTTTTATCTTCTTTGTCGTTGAGTGCGTTTTCAATGCGCTCGAAGCAGCCTCGGTCCGGAATGATCCGTTGTTTATCCGGCAAGGGGTGACTGTTGGGTTTTGTTTTGCCATTACGAAACGAAAATAAACTAATGCCGCAGCAGCCGGGAAGCCATTAGCAGGCCGCCGATGGTAAAAGTGCGAATTTTGTTTGCCGAAGAGTTTTACGCAGTAGCATCAGCATCATCATTTATTAATCAACACCCGAAGACTTTTTAAAGCCGGAGGACATGACGGACTTACACGGCCATGAATATTTATAAAAAATTAATTTTCCTTTCCAAAGGACACAGAAAAGGCAGAACCAACTGGTTCCACAGTCAATTTAATGCCGGATATTCTGATCCTGCCACGTGGACCATGGGAGTTCCGTTTTGTGTTTTAGTGGCTCATAAAAAATTAAACAGCTGTAAGGGACCGCTTTAACGCTCGTTCCCTTTGTGACCGAAAAGGTGCCGAAAGGGGATCTGCCATTTTCTCTTCCTGTCAAAATGCAGCGACACAGGATCATGGTTTATGGCCGGGTAGGTGGGATGGACCGAAAAAGCTGACTATGGGGGAAAATAATCGTCCCACACATCCCATTCATTGATCGCAGTAGAATGGGGAGCCATCCGTGAAATGTTACTCAGCTTAACTGAATTTTCATGGCTTTCTCAGGACGATTTCCTTCAGGCAAACGATTTGATTCGAGAATTTCCTGGGGAATTCGTTCGCTTTTTAAAGGTCACAGCTAAATTGCTAAATTGATTGTTTTACTGAAAATTTCGTGTGTGTCTCACGTGTTTCATATGAAGCATTCCAAGCAATGAATAGTTCCACATTATTTCAAAAAATCACTTTCAAATTCACAAAACAGTTAAGTTTAATGCTTCGTGCACTTTCTTACTGCTTATAAGTTTGATTTTTTAATGATGAAAGCACAAAACAAACTCCGTCAGAATTATCTCTCTTCTTAAAAGCACCGGTAAAATTAGATGGACTTTGTAATCTAGAAGCTGCTTAGATTTTCGTTCAGTTTCGTCGCTTTTGCTATAAAGTAGGTAATTTTTGTTTGTTTATACCATTCACTTATACACGGCTTCAACCAAGTGTGGAATTTCTTAGAGTTCTATTTCTGCACTTCGTCAGCTGCTTTTGGAAAATCATTCTTTTTTAACTGAATTTCGAGAAATTTTGCTGCCAGTCCAAGGTGACGATTGCCATTTATCTTGTTCCAGATGCAGCGGAGGTCGCCTTGATTCTACGAATCATTGTCCTCTTGAAATAGATGGTTAACGTACGAATTCTGAACGTTTTCCATAGAATGCGGATGCAGCGGAAGCATTTGAAAATTACAAAGCATGATGATGTCGGTTAAAATGTCTTCCGAAGAATCCATCAGCGGCTCCATCGATTCTGGAAGAAGAGAAATAACATCCGACTCCAAAATCCCCCGCAATTAGAATAAAAGGGAATTTGACTGAAGCAGCTGACGAAGTTCATAAATAGAATTCTGAGCAATTCGTTCTTCAAGTAAATATTCATACTTGAAACTTAACGTGACGTAACTGTTGCGTCTCTTGATCTTGACGAGAGATGTTGCGATTCTTGATTTTGACCGACATCATCAGACTTTGCGATTTTCAAATGTTTTCGCTGCATTGGAAAACTATGAGCAAAGTTCTGAATCCGTGACCTAAAAACCACTTCCAAATATTTCCTTTTGTCGGATGTTTGACTGCTTGTGGCGCTGAACGCATTTTCCATTGTTTCTCAACCAGGAACGCTTCAAGCGAATCCAAGCGAAAAAAAATAACATCATCCAAGATAATTGTTTGTGATCCAACAGGATCCTTATACTCCACTGCACAACGTGTAGAGCACTATTACAGCTTGGTTTCTCGTAGATGTCATCGAATCGAAGGCTGAAATGAAATTCCTTTCTGACAAGTTAAACAAGTTTTTTTGTTTGCAATATTCATTATATTTAAATTGTCAAGATTTAAATTGGGTGTTTAGCCACAGGTGGTGACCATTATAACAACATTTACTTTTGCAACCCTGTAATTTTTTTTGAATTAGAAACTACTTGTAATGTGTAATGGAAAAAATGAATCATATATAATACAATGAGTGAATTGATTCAATTGAAGATTGTACCGATTTTTGTTGGAATTTGCTTATAATACTAAGTGACATTATATCTAAAGTCTGTGTAACTCATTTGTACTGAACTAGGGAGGGCACTTAAAAGTCATTTTCAGTATTTTATTATGAATTCTTTGAAGCGTTTTCTTTCTGGTGTTACAACAACTGGACCAAATTGATATTGCTTAACGCAATGCTGATATGAAAATTTGTTAATAAATAATAATTTGTAGTTGAAAAAGGTTTAAAACGGTTTTTTGTGAGGTTTCTCCCGCGGCTTTTTGTCGTGAATACGACTTACTTTACTATGGGGCGCCTTTTCAAAATTAGCCATATGGAAGAATGGGCAGAACTTAATCGTGAATATCTCGACTTGTATTAATGGTAGCAACATAATTCTTTCACCATTTCATCAAAAATATGATCAGGAATTCAGGATAATATTTTGAACAGTGTGCGATAACCACAAACAACTCAAAAATTAAGTTTTCTTAAAAAACAACTTACTTTCGCTTGGGTTTTTCGCGCAAGGACGACGATTTTGAGGTAGTCAGGCACATATCTTACAACTGAATGCGTATAAAAGGGGAACCGTGGTCAAAAATCGATCATTTCTTTTCGTGCGTTCGATGGAAGCAGACGTCGTGGGAGTGGAATCATCAACCAGCAGCGACGGACCAAATTGAGTTCCTCAATTTGGTCCTTGTGAATGCTAGAACCGAATCCCTACAGCATATTGATAATTTCTTTCAATAAATTATGCAAATCCGAAATGAAATAATCGACAATAAAATTCTGTATGCGGCTAATTTTATAGCCGTTAGGACCGCCCATTAGTGAAAAAGCTACAAACGAAATCACATAAAAGGAAATCTCTTAACAAAAATTCAATCAGTTTGGATTCAATCGCCACTGCGAGCAGAGGTGTTTTGTGTCGTCTGCACGCTTTCGACAAGAGCGATTACGTCACAGCTGCCAGTCATTAGCATTGGGAAAAAAAACAACGGTGGAGAGCATTGCACAATATCAGCCGTTCTAATGGCTCTAAAAGTTTTCTAAAGAACTATTAGGATTTGTTGTTCGCAAATCGTAGGGAAATATCCTCAGTTTACTGCAAATCAAGAACAGTTTGCTTAGATTTGTGCACTTTTCGCTGTGTGAAATTCACAGTAATCGAGATCAAGTGAAGCCTTTTTTTGCAAAAAATGTTTTAGAGTTTAATGTCGTAGAGAATTACGCAATTTGACTCTTCTGAATGCTGGAAACGAATCCCTACAGCATATTGATAGTTTCTTTCAATAAAATATGCAAATCCGAAATGAAATAATCGACATTAAAATTCTATATGCGGCTATTTTTATAGCCGTTAGGACCGCCCATTAGTGAAAAAGCTACAAACGAAATCAGGTAGAAACAAGCCTCTCAACAAAACTTGAATCAGTTTGGATTGTATCGCCACTGCGAGCAGATGTGTTTTGTGTCGTCTGCACGCTTTCGACAAGAGCGATTACGTCACAGCTGCCAGTCATTAGCATTGGAAAAAAAAACATCGGTGGAGAGCATTGCACAATATCAGCCGTTCTAATGGCTCTAAAAGTTTTCTAAAGAACTATTAGGATTTGTTGTTTGCAAATCGTAGGGAAATATCCTCAGTTTACTGCAAATCAAGAATAGTTTGCTTAGATTTGTGCACTTTTCGCTGTGTGAAATTCACAGTAATCGAGATCAAGTGAAGCTTTCTTTGTTTTTGCGAAAAATGTGAAAAAGGGGAATGCGTGCATAATTCATACAATTGATATTCGGAAGTGTTAAGGAGCATGTCAGTTGTTTTCGTATTCACGACATCCAGTTATGTCTCTGACATTACCCACCCGCCTTTTTTACACCGATTTCCGAAGTCACGCGGTTTTTTTACGCGGATATCCGAAGTTACACGTTTTTTTAGCACGGATTCTTAAATTTTTCCTATTTTGTCTTACAAATGCATGAAACGTCGAAATCTGGGGCTATCCCGAAATGTTTTTAAAGTTTTCTCTCTGGCACAGGAAATTTTCGATTTGAAAAAAGTCCCAGTCGATTTTTTTTTCAATTTTTTCTAAGATTATAACATATCTGGACGTTTCATGCATTTCTATGATATTTTGCTCCCAAAAATTTTTTCAGTTTTGCGGGTTTTTTCATGCGGTTTTCCAAAGTTACGTGGTCTCAAAAGTCGTTTATTTTTTTCGAATATTTTTTTTATTGAAGCATACCTCAACGTTATAGGCATTTCTAAAACATTTGGTATCAAAAAAAGTTCGTTTCGGAAATCTCAAAATTTGTCCAAGTCCCAAAGCCGATTTTTTTCAACAATTTTTTTTTAGATTACACCGATCTGGACATTTCACCGATCTGGACATTTCACGCATTTCTAAGATATTTGGCATCAAAAAAATTTTCTTTGGTTTAGCAGTTTTTTTACGCGAATTTCTGAAGTATTTGTAACACCAAATTTCAAAATTTATGCGGGATTTCCAAAGTTATGCGTATTTATAACACCTCCCTTGTATTCCAGCTCTGGGAATTTTTTGTCACATGTTAAACTTAAATATTTTGCTTGATCAGACCATGTCAATTCCAAGGCATTCAACTTGATAACGTGATTATTGTTTGTTTCAAGAAAAGAAGTTCTCAGATGATGAATAAGGATAATTGTGTTTTTTAACATTTGGTGAATTTTTCCATTATGTCATTGCTAAAAATATTTATGCTTCTTTGTAGGCGACAGCAGATCACTCGTAGATTTCTTCTTGTAGCCATAGAACAAAGATTTCTGACAACCAACGAGCACATCGCTTTCGGCTCATATGTGCTTTAGGCAGTTCAAATTGAACTACCATTGCTACCTATCAGCTCAATTTAGACTGCAAAGTAGACGCAAAGTTCACACTATAACACAACGGTGCAAGAAAAATTTGCAATACTTCCCTATTTTTATAAATGAAATTACGTGATACAAATTAAAAAAGTGAATAGGATTTAGACAAAATTATTTAAATTATTTATTAAAATTATTAATTGGTTATATTGGTTGATCTGGGCAGCCGGCTACCGAGAAAAATATTATTTTATTGCTTGAAATATTAATATCAAGTGTTTTTTACTATGTATTCAACATACCGATATATGTTATCTCTGTTATTAACTTTGTAATATCAACGAATTTGCGCAATAGTTGATTTTTAACTTTCAATTTATAATCCTGAAAGACAATCAATAACATGGAAGAAGAAAACATTCCAAATAAAACTTTTCTTCGAAGCTAGACGGAAATTGATAGGTTGAAAGAAGACATAATTTAGTAAAACAGAGTAATCAGAAGTGAAATGTTGAGAATATCTGATAACTGAAAGGAAAAAGAAACTCCTGCAATTGTCGCCTTTTACGACATGGAAGCAGGAACCCAGTGGATCTATTCTTTATTCATTTTTTTCCGCCGGATTCCACACGGCATCTAGCCCCTTCCACAAATGGTGCTACAATTGCATCCTCTAAGTGGTTTAAATTGAACTACTAAATGGCAATGACAGCTAAACTTTCGGCTGGATTCTATATTAATGTGGATTAATTTGTCAGCTTTTAGTCAATACTTTATTGAAGCGAATATTTTTCGTTTTAACACTCAACATTTCGACACAATTGGTTTGCGTCTTTCTCAGGGAAACTGTTTTTAAATAAAGACTTACTTTTTAATCCAGTACTTACTGGCTAGTCGGCTTTCCAAACTAAGATATTTTCTAGAGTACGTTCTTTCACAATATACAATGACAATTTTTTAGACTTTCTTAGTCCCAACTTTTTCTATAATGCCTTATAAATATTATTTGACATATTATTTATTAGCGTGTGTTATTCTTTTTATATTACATTACAGATCTTGTGCTCAGTAATCCATAGAATAATACAGTAAAATCCTTTCTACGCTGTACATTGAGGTCTCGTTGCGCGGGGGATAATTACCGCGTAAAAAAACTTCTGAAATCCGCGTAAAAAAAACCGCAAAACTAAACAAACTTTTTTATGCCAAATATCTTAGAAATGCATGAAACGTCCAGATCTGATCCCAAAAAAATCCCGAAAAAAATTTAATCGACTTTGGGCCTTAGAGAATTTGAGAACGCGTAAAAAACGCAAAATAAAAAAAAAATTGATGGCAAATGTCTTAAAAATGCTTATTTCCAGATCTGTCAAAATATTAAAAAATTTCAAAAAACTAGAATTTGGGAAAAAGTTTGATATTTCCAAAATTAATTTGTTTTTATGCCAAATGTCTTAGAAATGCATAAAAAATCGAGATATGGTGTAATCTAAAAAAAATTTTTTTCAAAATCGAAAATTTCCTAAGTGTCAGAGTGTTGACTTAAAAAAAATCGCGATATCACCAGATTTCGACGTTTCATGCATTTCTAAGACAAAACAAGAAAACCGCGTAACTCCGGAAATCCGTGTAAAATAGACCGAGTAACTTCGGAAATCCCCGTAAAAAAACGCATAAACGGCATAAAAACGGCAATACTTCAGTTACTAAATTGCGGCAATACTTGACATTTGCTGAATCATAATTACCAAGATTCTCAGTAGGTTCATCGAGACGATTCGCCAGGACTCAGCAATTAACTAGTGGTGCCATCTATTGTGAAACAATAGAGAAATATACTTCTAAACCGGTTATAGATTTATTCTTATTATTACGCTATGATGATGATAATAACTTCAGGAAGAGAACCCCTTGGAAATCAATTTGCTTCATATCATAGTTTAATCACTTTCATTTCATAACAGCTATGACCTAGGACACGAGTATCTGAGTAAACGTAATAGCTAATAATAGTAGAATGCAACCAAATTATCCTCATCTAGATATTATAAGGAACAATTTAAAATCTCAGAAAAAAGCCCTTCGCAAAAAAGCAAAATGCGAATGCAGTTTTCTCCGGAGTCGTTGAACTGAAAGTCAGTTACTCGGCTCATTTTTTTAAAAAAAGTAATGGTTTCTTCTAAAAGATTTATCTAGTCATTGAGGCGAGAACTGTTTCATTTTGTTTTTCAACAATGGATGTTTTCCTACGATTGAAACCTCAAACGAATGCTTCACGCAACCATTATGGACAACAAATGTAAGTTCATCAGATCAAAACACTCTGGTGGAATCCTACCAAAACTGTATCTCTTTTCGATATTTGTAGGAAATCTTTGTTAATATAACTATTACCGAGAATAGCCTCTTGTCTGATCGCATTTATAGGTGAATGTATGTCAACCAACTAATTTAAACTAATCAATAAGAATATACCAAACTCATAAAATATATGCGAGAGTTTTCTAAATTCATTATCAAAATTTTGAAGTAGAAGGCACCTTTAAAGTTGTCTGAACTCGACTAAATTAGCAAACCCATCTTGTCAACTTCGGACTCCATCGAAACAAAAAGCTACGAAATTCTTGTGTCACGACTTGGGTGAGCTTCAATAATTTAGACGCGTTTCAACGGAGCACCCGAGATGCTAGCACTGAATCCCGCAAGCGGTTTTTTTTTTAACAGAAGAAAATACTAATTCCGCTTTTGAAGCTTCCTCCCAACGAACATTCTCATCCTGCCGCATCCGTTTTTGGGCTGGAAGGAGGAGAGAAAAAAACCGTTCCGGCAAACAACAAGCCAAAAGTTAATAATCCACAAACGTTCCGGCGGTATTGGCAGGAAAAATAAATGTCAAATTCTTTCGCACATTCTTTTGGCGGAAGTGAGCACTCGCACGGTTTATTGTATCCTACGAAGATTGTCCTCCTCCTGCTAACGTATCTCATAACGACGGTGCCGTCGCCGTCGTCGTCGTCTTTGTCGTTACGTTGTTAGCCTCTAAACACACAACACACAGCGCACAGCCGTTAAAGCCGCGCGTGTGTGGAAATCGTAATTTTCAGCGGTTCGTGTCCTATCTGGATCACACTTTCATGAGCCCAGCCCGGCCCGGCCCGGCTGCGGCAACGGTGGCCCAGTTTCCATAGCAGGCCGGGGTAACGAATGAGCGCCCAGCGGGATACGTGACTAAACTGTTCAAACATGTTCGCGCTATCGAAATTAATAAACACGCTCGATAAAATTGGATGTCTCGAGCAATCATCCGAATCCGCCCACTCCACTTCCGTGCGGCTAATAAAGATCCGAGAGCCACACCAAACCAAGTAAGTTAATTTGCTGTCAGCGACTTGTTGAAAAATTCATCCTTTCCGCTTCGGGGCCTCAGTTGAAGATGATTTATCCTTCTCGTAGGCTCATCTATTCCGAAGATCCTGAAGCGACCTATTTAACTAGATGTCGACAAATGGTGTCGAGAGGCTCTCTGGAAAGTGGAAACCTAAGACGTCCGACGTCTCGATGATAGATCGAACTCACAAATGCGACCCAACAGAGTACCTCTCACCGCACCATACCTCGTTTGTAACGTGCCGGTAATGGTGATGACAATTTTAAAACCACATTTTCTGTCAAGGGTTTCCTGTTTCTTCGCTATACAAATCAAAACCATATGAAGTCGCTTTCAGGGAACTGGCATTCGTTCCTTTCCTTCTTCATCCGCAGCGCCCGTCCGAAGAAACTTTTTCCCAGCGTTGATCCCGAAATGTGGCACGAAGGAAAACCGGGTTGACGAAAAAGTATTTCTCGAGGGGAAAAAAGACGACACACGACACCAGCGAACGCGCGGGGAAAAAGCAACAAAAAGATATCTTCTCCGGTGACACATGTTTCCAGCAGAGTTTAGCTGCGGAACTACTCTGCGAGTATCCTACGACGAGCCATACGGTTTTTCATGAGAATAGCAGCAGGCAGGTCCCGGCGGCAGGGAAGGGCAGGCAAGTGTGACAAAGAACCTGCCTTTTTGGAAGCTGCTGAGGCGACACGACAGACGTGGCTCGTTACAAAGTCTTATGACGAAAGTTTGTTTTGTCAACAAACAGACCGGCTAGGCAAACTTGTTGGTTGCAGGTGAATTGTGAAAGATGAGCGGTATGTTGGGAAAATCAGAACACTTGTTATTTTGTTTGGGAAGTTCGACCAGTTCGACATATTGACGACTGGAGGCGCTGTTTGGGGCACGGTAATTTGTTTGCTGCTTTCAATAAGCCTAAACTTGGAGTTTTTTAGGTGGTTTTGTTGCGAAAGATGAACCTGGGCTTGAAATTGACTGCTAACAAACCGTTTGACAGAAGGTCGGTTGAAGCTGGACTAGTTAATTGGTGAAACTAAAACGAACTTATGTGAATGAAATTGTAATATGGATAGAATTCCTCGAGACGGGATGGGGTCGTTTCACAAAAAAAACGATTCCCCAAATCAAATATTTCACCAAAAGCTATTTTCGGATTTGCCGAAAATCGTTTCATCGCCATCCATTTTCCCGAAAGAGAAATTTAAACGAAAAAGTCATTTTGCTGGAATATCCATCAGCCGAATTCACTATTTTGCTACAAATTCTACGACCGAGAATCGCGTGCAGCAGCGTAAACGAATAGCAAAAAATTACTAGGATTATACAACAAAGTCAAAATTTTGAAATTATGATATGATGCAACATGATGACCCATTTTACGAAATGGCACTCGGTGAGAAAAACATTTTTTTTGTTATTTAAAGCATTACTTGAGAGTAAAAAAGCCACCTGTGACTTGTGCTATGTCGAAGCGGTTTTTCGGGAAATATTGCTTATAGAAGTCGGTACAAATTAACGTACTCTGGGCAGCCGGCTACCCATAGTAATTAAAATTTTACAATGCAATTGCGACTTTGATAGCAAACTATTTCAATCGGTGATATAGTGACAGTGCGATGAATTACTTGATTACTAGCACTTGGAAAAAATGTGTGAATTTATTGTTTTTGAAACCAATGTGTTAGAGCGTCAAAAATGTCATATTTTTACAGCAGATTTAACACAAGATATTAATATATTCTCAAATTACTGGTTTCTTATATTGAATGTCTTAGTAGAACAACACGAAGTTCGCGAACACCGCTGCTGCCAGAAGCAAGAATTCTGTCGGATACTATTTACTGTACGCACAGATAAGCAAATGATTGCTGAATCAAAACAATACCAAAACAAAACGAGATTAAAGATTAGTGTACATACAGATATGCACAAATTTAAGCGTTTTATGGCTTGTCGGTTTTTAAGCCTACAACCTAAGTATAATTCCAACAAGCATTGGATTGTCATTTTTACCCTCTTTGACGGTACTGCAAACATCATCAGATACAATCAATTACAGTTAGAATTTAATATAGATATATGTTACAGCTTTAGGTTAATTATTGAATTTAATTAATGAAAAACGGAACGACTTGAATAAGATGTTGATTTCTTTACGCTCTAAACATGTGGAGTTTGGAGAGGCCGGTAGGGCTTAAGGGGCGGGTAGGGTCAAACACTTTTGAAAAATTATTCATTATTTTCTTTATATTTTCTTATGGCAAAACATTTGAAGAATTTTCTGTGAACTTTTCAAGCCTATTGGAACGAAACTCTGGCAGTTATGGACCTTTATCTATGGCTATCTCATTCTACGAAGAAGCAAGAGCTCGGTGCACAGGCCTAAGATTTCTACTTCGATTGACTTCAAAACTTGACAAAACATTCTTGAAATGTTTCGTTATAATAAATAATAAAAGAAAAAATATGATATTTCAAAAATGTTAGACCCTACGAGCTCCCTGGAGTGATTAATTGTTTTCATTGATTTTATAGACAAAAACCTTTAAACGTGTTTTCCTCGAAAGCAGGTTTTGAAAGTCCGTATCCATCGTCATTCAAAAACTACTGCATCAATTTTTTTTCAAATTTTGCACACACTTTCCACATATAAAAAACAGACGTTTTCCTTTTCGTTGTTTGTTACTTTGCGGAGGTTTAACAGCTACAAAGCGGCGGATTTTTTCGTGAAAAATCGTAGTTTTCACTTTTAACAACCACCAAAAATTCAAAAAATTTAAAACAAAAATAAACAGAAACGTTGGGGTCTAGAAAAACTTCTACTCTGACTATGCTGTGTTCATTTATTCACTTCTGATAAGTCTGCGCTGAGATACAGTGGATACCGCAAATCATGATTTTTAAGAAGCGTTCTCAAAAATACATCTTCATCGACTTATTTCTCAATATTTTTCCAACGAAAAAATTACAAAATGTTGTTCGAATGATGCTTTTTATCAGGAAAATTTTTTGAATTTATTTTGTTGAACAATAATTTCGGAAAAAAATCGCAATAATTAGGATTTTTTTCATCGTTTAGCTTCAAGTTTGCGCGTCGCTATAACAACAGTATTGAACAATTTTCGAACTACTTTTTCTGCGGTAGTGCTTCACAAATCCGAAGCAAAGATATTGAATTCGATTTGATCACAATGCATTAATTGAAAGTCGAGTAATCGCTAAAATAACATGGTGACACTACTAATGAGATGATTATTGGTACATAAACCCTAGTCAGAATCTACTAGAATAGAAACAGTAGCTCAATGTTACGATGTTTGCTTGTGGAGTACATGTATGTATGTATGTATGTATGTATGTATGTATGTATGTATGTATGTATGTATGTATGTATGTATGTATGTATGTATGTATGTATGTATGTATGTATGTATGTATGTATGTATGTATGTATGTATGTATGTATGTGTGTGAGTATGTTTGCGTGCATATGTAGATGTATATGTATGTGTAAATTGCATGTGCAAATAATAACTAACTCAACATTTCTATTCCATATGAAATTAATTCACACTGAGAACTGGAAAATCGAACTAAGAGATGCTCCTAAACTTGGAAAAGAAGGAAGAAGAAGAAAAGAAGAATAATGATGCTTCGTTGAAAAAATCAAGCGTTCTGAAATAATATTCATTTTCATTTTGTTCTGAAATAATCTGACTATGGATAATTTAATTTGTTATAAGTTATTTGTAATAGCTTTTAAGTAGTTGTGTTGTAGTAGTGGTTTTTATACCTATCTGAGAATGATATACATTTTTCAACTCAGATGGGCTTTTTCCCACTCTGTTAGTCCATTTAGACATCAGTCCGATGGATTTTGTTTAATAAATAAATAAATAAATACCAGAAATATAAAAATGAAACGAATAAATAACGCAAGAGTATAGATAAGTATGTAAAAAAATACATCAAGTACCCAACAGGTAAACCCATTTAAAAGATTATTATTCTTGTTATTACTATTACCATTATTACATTATTACATTACTATTGCAATTATTACCATTACATTCCATACAGAACATTACAAGAATCGCATACCACAATTTACATTATCACAAAACCAGACCTACGACCATTGTCATTACAAAAACAACAACTAAACTATAAAACACAACCACACATTACAAAGACAATTTTATACAATCTATTTGAATCAGCATAAAAAAACAGAGACCAAGTGGGCATCATAGCCTAGGAACGTCTATGTGTTGATTTAAAATAGAAGCTCATAGAAACAAATCTTATCAAGGGTCCAGTGTAGAACCGAAGCAAGGGATTGCTGCCACTGTGACTACTTACAAAAAAAGCATTGGACTGTCTTTTTTAAAATTAGATCAAAATTTGTCTTTCAGTGATTCTATGTTCTTCGATTGCTCTAAAGAATGAACACAAAAAGAATTACAAGCTGGAGCCCATTCTGGAAATATTTGTGAGTAGTTCTGTGTTCACTTAAAAAAAACCTGTGATTTTACATCTTATTATTAGATGCACATAAATGGAGCGTCGCAGTTTACGCAAATTTACGTCGAAGAACATTTAATATTGTGTCTAAACTCCATGACATGAAATTCATTAAAATAAAGAAAAGAATACTGATAGCAACTGCCGCGACTTGAACAGAAAATCATTGAATCGCAAGTACGTTTGTTAATCGACTGTGCCACAGAAGCATACCTCTATTTGGCTGTTAAAAGGTGCATTTAAATTCATACAGTCGCACAGTGCTAGCAGAATGCAAGTTACAGTCGAAACCAGTAAAATTCAAGCTAATCTACACTCTTAGAAAAATTTACATCTCTATAGATGCACATAAAAGGAGCGTCGTGATTCACTTACATTCACAATTGAAAGCATGTAAAGATAAGTCACATTATTAGCTCGAATATTTTTGGTGTGTAATGACACGAGCTACACTCTAAAAAATTTTGAATTTTACAGGTGACTTAATTCCTCATACGATGTTATTCATAAAAACCAAATGACTGAAGATTTTATTTGTAATGACTTAATGTTAGATGAGCTTGAATTTTACTTGTTTCGACTGTAACTTGCGTTCTGCTAGCAGGTGCGACTGTATAAATTTAAATGCACCTTTTACCAGCCAAGCAGATGCATGCTCCTGTGGCTCAGTCGATTAACAGACGTACTTGCGATCCAATGATTCTCGGTTCAAGTTGCGGCGGTGTTGTTGTCAGTATTTTTTTTTTATTTCAACGAATTTCATGCATGGAGTTTTAGACACAATATTAAATGTTCTTCGACGTAAATTTGCGTGAACTGCGACGCTCCATTTATGTGCATCTAATAAGATGTAAAATCACAGAGTTTTTTTTAAGTGTGTAGAAGATTTGAATGAAACGTACATAATTATCAAATAGACCCTTCGTAGCATAGCTTTCCTATGTCTAGTCTATTAATAATGCTGCCAAAGTTATCCGAAACATATCATCCATGATCTCATCAGAATAAACGAATCTTATTGTATCTCAATTAAGTATTAATTTGTATTTTTTAACCAACAAATAGTATGTTTTCATCGCTTTAGTTCAACCTTGGTTTCAAATATTCGCTCCCATCCTGCCTGGGATTTGTGCTATTAAGCTGTTATCCATTTCCATCGCTATTCTCATTCCCTTCGTCCAGCGAAACTCAACAAGCAGTTGACATTAGCTCTATGGAAATTGTTCCAATACCCGAATGTTTACCTTGTATTATTTCGAACAATCAATTTCCGTTTTTCCCCAAACCCTGTGTTATCTCGGTCCAGCTAAATCCCATTTACGACCAACGACAAAACAACAAGGATTCCATTTCGTTCCTCACTTCCGCTTCCGTTCACTCCCCGTGCGCCCACTGCCATAGAATCACGGCCCGGCTGTCACCCACATCCACAGCGCAACCACTACAAGACATCATCAGGCAAAATGTATTGGTAATTAAAATTATCTGGTATGAAACCATTTAGTTGTTTTTTTTTTTTGGCGTCCGCACTCAGTTCCACACGGAGCTACACAGCGACCGGAACTGCGCCTGACTGCCGAGAACAAACGTGCATGGCGCCCCAAGGCATCGTCTTATCCGCCTGTCATCTCACAGTTTCCAGACGACCGACCGAGAGACTGTTACCGAATGTTGCCAAAAATTGCCTTCCTCTTTCACGCCTTTTGTTTCGCTTCGCACGACAGCCATCAACTAAAGGAAATATTAATTTGGCAAAGTTGAACCTTTTTTTTGTTGCTGGCGCGAAAGCTACCACGGTGTGACAAATTTATGACGGCACTCTTCTTATTGTTGGTTTGCGCTCGGTTAGGTGCACGACTTACTGGTGGTGGGAGGGGGAAATTAAAATTGTTTTTTTTTTCTTTTCGTTGGTTTGACAGAAACTGCCGCGTGGAGGTTTGGCAAGTGCCGGGACCCGGGCATGTCTAAGTTTATACTTTATGGGCTCATTTTTAGAGCAATAACTCAAAGAAGCTGTAACTTTCGGTCGATCCCGCTTTATCCGAGGATGCGTGGTTTTCCCCTTCGCGCGTTTTGTTTTAATAATGCTATCAAAAACAGCCCCGTCATGATGAACATCACAAGTTGGTGGTTATACAAAGTAATAATGGTCAGCAAGACAAGATCGTGATTTCGCCGAAACAGAGGTTTCTCCGATGTGATGAAAAAGAAATTCAATATGAAAGTTATGATTCGTCAGTAAAAAACGAGGGCATTTCTGAGTAGTAACAGTTTTCGAAATAGATACAAGCTTTTACCAAGCCAAGGCTTAATATTATTGTAACTAGTTAGTATCGACAACAACTAATCAGCATATTAGTCCCGGTATGCAAATCGGCAGTCTATTTACACCAGTCTTATGTTGTAGTTCGTCTTCTGTCAAAATACTTGTAACAATCCTGGCACAATCCGTGGAACAGCAGCTGGGATAACCTATCTCCAGAGATCTCTCGAACAAGATGTCTAAGCCCCCACCACAGCCTGCCACAACTGTGCCGATGGCGAAAGGGTCTATCTTGCAGCCCGAATTTGAATGAAAATTTACATAATTTCCATAGTTGCTGCTGCTGTTGTTGCCTGTCTTCGTAATCGTTGCTATTGATCTGCAGCACCTTGCCAGTCCTCATTTGGCGTCCTATAAACTCTATAATATAGCCGGAGTGTAGGCCAACCTCAAAATCAACGACGATGATTGCCGTACACGCTTTTGTGTCCCGGGGAATGGGCAGCTTGTCCATAGACTCGAGGGGTCAAGTCGCCCCGTGCGCCCACGTCACGCGTCTTGTGTTGATGTAATTTATGCTCCGACTAAGCGATTATCTTGTTGTGATTAATTTATTGAGCTATTGATGTTTTGGAGAGTCGTCTCTCCAGCGACCTGCTGCGGAGCCTGGCCGTGTATCGGGTCCGTAATGGCCTGTTTCTTTTGTACGGGATATGCCTAATGGGTTAGTTAGTTTAGGATGAAAAATGATATTTGAAGTCCGCTTTACCGGGTAATTATCCGCGGGTTTTGATCGACAGCTGTGACAGCTTAGCGACTAATTTTGGGAGCGTTCTTTTTTTCGCTGGACAGTGGTGGTGATGGTGGTGGTGTTGTTGCATCACGTTGAAGGTGAAAACTGTGTTATGAAAGGTAATGGCCTTGCGTATTGCAAACGAATTTCATGTTCAAAAACTTTATAGAATAGTATTCTAAAGAAAATCTATTCCTACCATGAACGGTCCTCTCACCATAAATGAAATAATCCTAGATTCCCCAGTGTAACACCAGAAGGTCTGATGTAGAATGGGTGCGTAAATACTTCTAAAATACATATACAAAGTTGCCTGCGCATTTACCACAACCACAGTAGCTAATGGAAAAAATACACCCGTTTCTCACTTGAAGCGCTGTCAGTGTCACCGTACAGTGGGAAATCTAGGTTCACTTAATTTATGCCCTCACCCAATAGGTATAACACGACAGCCAATTAGTCCCCGGTCTGACAGACAGATGGCGTCACAGATTAAAGATCCGTCTAGTGTTCAGTAGAGACATCTTTCGGATGTCATCTGTTAAAATTTAATGACATTCAATTCATTAGAGTGTTAGTTATTGTGCATTCAGTGCGCTACTTTTGAAAAATTAGAAACAAAAAACGAAAAGAATGTCGTGGTTTAATAAAACACTTTTTTTATGAAAATATACTGTGTAAGAAAACAAATGGCTTGATAAGTTTTATTCGGCCTTTTCCCGAAGCAAATAAACTTATTACTGACTGGGATGCTGAATTTGAACGCTGATGATACACGACGCTCTGATCTTCAAAATTATGCAGAAATCGTCTCAAAAGTTCTTTTCATCGTTATGGAAAATCGAAAATTGTAGTAGCAAGAGAAAGCAAACATCGAAAAGAAATCAAAAGGATGTGCATTTAAAATTTTGCATAAGCACTTGAATATGAAATAATAGTTTGCCATGTAGGTTCCGCGTTTTCTCACTGCTCACTCAACAACAACTTATCGCAATAATGGGTAAATTCCATTAATTGAAATTCGAATCGCTACCGCTTCCTTAATAGTCACCAGATTTTGCCCCAAGTGACTACAAAGAAAACAATATTTTGTAAATTAACATCAATGTTCACGCACATATTTGGAGCAGGCAATTGAATAGAAAGTTACTCTACAGTGCTTTATTTTCCAATACACTTTGAAAGCAAAACTAACCGTTTTTTGAAATGTACAGTCATGTTCATCAAAAAATTAATGAATTTCAATTTATTTTTACATCGATCATGGTTTTAAATCAGACTGTAGATTCAACCAGTGTTGGTGATTGCCGAAAATTTGACAGAAGCTGCTATATTGCTATCTATATTGTATACAACATTTTCAATCAGATGCTACAAGAACTCGAGTCTCTCAATGCATGAACCGTGAGAGAATTTTGCTACATTTCTTCGCTCCACTTCATACTCTGAGGATTTCACGGCCCTTAAAAAAATTACAGTCTGATAATGATTGGTGCTGTGTGGAATTTACCAAGAGAGAATCGCAAGTTGACAATTATCGCAGAAAATCGAATCGATGATTCAACTTGATGATTCTCATACTAGGTTGCAATATTTCAAAACCCACAGACATTCCCATAGACACAACTTGTACAAAGGTTATATGCACATAGTTAGAATAAGCGGCAATAGTAAAATGATTCTATCGCAATTATCAACTGCCCGTATATTTTTTTTTGTTTCAATTATAGAGGCTTTAACATTAATGTCATTCGCCTCTTCGGGCCAGAAAAACTTTCTGACCCTATGTGCGGGGTTGGGAATCGAACCCAGGCGGGCTGCGTGAAAGGCATCGACTTACCCATCACGCTATATCCGTCCCCCAACTGCCCGTATAGAATCGGATCGCGAAACGAGAATAAGCCAGATTTAGGTTTTCATGCCAGATTTAGGTTTTCATGCTATTTTGGAAGACCATTTGTTGAATTTTCACGCAAATCGTATTTTCTTCGTAATACAAATCGTTTGTGGGGACGAGTATGAATCAATCGATGCTTTTCGTGTAGCTCACCTGGGTTCGATTCCCAACCCCGTACTTAGCTTCAGAAAGTATTTTCGCTCCGAATATGCGAATGACCTTAAGGTTAAAGCCTCTGTAATCGAAACAACAACAAAATTGTTTGTAGACAATCACACTCAATATCGGGACTATTTTTTACAATAGATTTCTCATTCTAAACAGGCTTTCCTGCAAGTTTACTCTTTATGACTCGATTGTCGTGAGATTTGTTGGACCTGTTCAAGTTAGAAACAGAGGCGGATTTGGATATGAATCCTTTTGAAGCACTTGGTTCTTATTATTTCGGTCCAAACATTTTCTCGACCGACTTTAAAAGACTTGGTTTGCAAATTTTGAGAATTTTCGATGCATTCCAATTTTGCGTGTAAGACTTCTACCCACTAAATCACCGTTCTGAGAAGCCCCCGAAAATGTTTACTTTTACCGAAAGTTTCATAAGTTTCCTAATCAGGCACTCGACCCAAGAAATTGCTTCATCTCATGCATTTTTTTCATATAGGTGACACAAAGCTTTTCGAAGTTTTGATTAAAACTGAGTTGAATAATCATAATTTTTGAGTAAATCTGAGGTAAATAAGAGACTGCGTTGAATCATCGGGTCGTTCTTTTTCACACCTGCTGATGCAATCAATAACGATAGATGTGGGTTTACTTTCGCGCGATTTGTGTATAACAGAAAATGCTTAAACAACGTTAGGATAATTTTTGGTTCCAACAAGATGACTTCAAATGCCACACATTAGAACAAATTGAATTTTGTAGGTGACTTAATCCCTTATACGATGTAATTCCGTTTGGAATTATTTAATTTTATGTCGTTTTCGTTTTTAAATTGCACTACACTGGTGTAGCGAAAGCTGCACTGAAACCGTTCGTTTTTGCCAATTGCACTACACCAGTGCTACACTTTTTCTGCACCGATACCACTGGTGTAGCACTCATCAAAAGTTTGGTGTAGCTCTGTGCAATGGAATCATGTATTGTAGTCAATGGTTACTGTTTATGTTTTCGTCATTTTTGTTCGTTTATTCAAGCCTCAGTGTAGCACTGCACCGGTGTAGTGCAAATTAAAAACGAAAACGCCATTAGATTAGCATGAATTTGACTGGTTTCGACTGTAACTTGCATTCTCCTAGCAGATGAGACTGTATTCATTTAAATGCACCTCTTACCAGCCAAGCAGATGTGTGTTTCTGTGGTTTAGTCAATTAACAGACGTACTTTGAGATCCAATGATTCTCGGTTCAAGTCCGCGGTCGCTATCTGTGTTCATTTTTTATTTCAATGAATTTCGTTTTGGACACAATATTAAATGTACTTACACGTAAATTTGCGTGAACTGCGACGCTCCATTTATGTGCATCTAATAAGATCACAAGGTATTTTCGAAATATGCATCTCTGAGAAAAGTAAGTACGCAAGTTTTCATTTTTCGAATCACCCTGTACTTACAGAACCGGAAATTGGATTCCAATGAAATTATGATACTATGTATTGGACTACAAGACCTTTAGTTTGAATCTAAGTTTGTGAAAATTGAGATACCCATCACTGACATAAGTGCAAATATTTCCATATTTTATGAGATTCAGTGCACAAAATGCTAGATACATAAACACAAACAAAAACACACATAATAACATTTACTGATCTCGACGAACTGATTCGAACGGTATGCGAAACTCGGCTCTTTGGGTTTTAGTTCAAAAGTCGGTTTTCACCGTGATTTTATAACATGAAAGGCAATAATAAACAATAGGAATCGGGAACTAATGTGCAAACGCAATGTTTATATTGTTATACTTTAGAAATCAACTGTCATTTTTGGCGTCGCTGAAAAAAAATTTCTCCATTTGTCCAGAATGTTTCCATCAGTTTTTCAAATTTCTGAGACTCTCGTGCGATTGAATTAAAATCGTACCTTTTTATCAAATCTAAAATGCCATCGTTAAAAAACTTATTTGATGCTCACAAATTGGCTCAATGTCAAAACCGCTCTCGTTACTTTCCAAACGGTAGGTTTCCCAGAAGTGATAGTTCATAATTCCAACGCAAACATTACTTATGGAAAATCCTCCTGCTAACACTGAGACAGAAACTGCTGCCATTTATTTTATCATTGCTCACTTGAAAATGTTTCCCGGTAAGAACAAGTTAATCTGATTGGTTGCGTTAAGCTTTAGCGACTTAAAAAGTTGGATAGCATCCGCTTTGCCTGACCGGACCGAACCGGATCCTGAACTTTACGGACTTTTTAGCTAGTATCAAACTTTATACTCATAATACCCCAATGTTTCAAGGAAGATTAATATTTACTCCGAAAACAAGCAGCCTAATCTACAACTACAAGGTTCAGGCATCTGTTCGCTCCTAGACAAAAGAACAAAGAAAAGGATAAAGCTTGTCAACACAACAAATCGAAAAATTTTATCCGTGGCAGCCCAATAAATTAATTTTTTTAAAAATTTTCAATTCATCCGGAAGCATACCCGAGTAGATATCACAGAAAAAGAAAATGCGTTTTATTTTTTCTTCCTGTCTACCACTTGCCTCGGCACGGCAAAGCAAACAACTGCAGGCGAAAGAGGCACCTACCCTCAAGTGGCTTAGGTAAGCTTCTCGCTAGAGGTTAGGTTCATCAAAAGGATTACACGCCCGACAAACCGCTGTGTCTCGCGGCAATACTGACATATAAACGTACGCATGCTTACACATACAACTCCCTCCTACCGTCCGCCCCCTCCCACAAGAGCAAACCCGCAAGCGGTGGTGATATGGAGCTTTAATCTTCTTAATCGAATCCTTTCTTGTCTTGTGGTGTACGGCACACCACGCAAGACGCTCATGGATTTGCGTGGTAAATTGTCGGTAAACAGACCAGCAGGGAAATGAAAGAAAAAAAAACCCAGAGCATCTACTCTGATGGTGAAAAACGTGACTCAACGGGTGCATTCCACACCCGAATAAGTTAACATCTGCACACGGTTCTGCAATCGAATCACTTCCATCTTCACGTGCTTCACTGATCTGCTCTCAGGTTTGCGAACTGCGGTTCTCAGAATAATACATCCTTCCGGTACCACCTGTCACTCAGGCAGATATCAATTTTCCGCCCGTACATTCGCCGGCAAGCAACGGGGAAGTCCACAATCTTACCGATCCGAACTTATCCTCTTCCACCTCCGTAGGCTAAAAAGTGTGGTCAGCTCAGTCTGTTTCCGGTTTTCGCTATCCCTGTCGATGCTAGGATTCTAAATCCTGACGATTCCCATCGAAAGCCATTTTACCAAGGACTAATCAAATGGACAGTCAGTCGGACCCAAGGGTTGAAGAAATCTCGTGGAAAAAAGTTTCTTCCAAACCCTTCCCGTTTCTCTACTAACAGGCGACTCACAGCAATCCGATTACAAAAAGTTGACATTCAGCTTCAGGATATATTTAGAACCGGTCGCTCCATGCAGTGCACTAAAGCCTCACTCCCCCCTCTTGTCCTAGCACTGCCACTGCCTGTTTGTGCTATCACTCACGGAGCGGAACCGAGAGCTTTCTTTATGGATTGACTTTTTATCAAATCACTTTGCTCCTTTCTCGGCGGGGCTTTTGCTTTTTTTTCTCTTTTTTTCTCCACTTCTGTCACATCTATGTCGTTTCCGATATTGGTTTGATATGATTTTGATTTTATGCGATTCTTTGAGCAATTTTCCATCCTCTACACAAACACGCATTCACAATCTGTCGAAATCCTGCACCACATGCCACTCACCCGCATACCGGTGACGGCGATGGCAACAGCAGCACATCGTCATCCGTTGGGGACGGATATATCGATGGGTTCCGTCATGCGGCAAATAAGATGAAAGTTAGCTCGTTATCGTTAGCTGCCGGCCGCCCTCCTGTTTACTGCGCGTCCGACAACCGGCACACCGAAGCGCCACCGTCCGTGTCCTGTTTGTGGAAAAGTTTTCTTATACACGCTCATAGACGGACTGGGTTCTCGATCGGTGGGGCTAGATCGAAAGCGTCGGCAGCAGATTTGCGGCCAGACCCGATCGGAGCGAAATGAATCGTGGTTTATCGGGAAAATAGTTTGCTGCCAGTCGATAGAGTAACTTCGGCCATAATCGAGTTTGCCGGAGCTTTTGCATAAATAGTTCAGGTGTTGAGTGGTTGGTCGTATCCTCGTCTGCTGGGATAGGGACTGATAGACTGTCAAAACCGCAGTATTGCTGAGGTGGTAGCCTTCGGGAACCCACACAGCTAGAAGCCACAAAAAAATGTGAGAAGTCTCTTTTCGTGTCACGATGAAAAATGAAAATATCGGGAGCACAAGGGATTCAATTTCATAAGAAAAACAGATCTTTTCGTACGAATATGCAAATGGTTGCAGCTTGATATTCTTTAATCCAATCAGAATTGAAAATTTCTTAAACGTGAACTGATTTTATGGCAAGAACCAAACTAATATTTTCAAGATATAATTGTATTTCAAGTAGAGATGAAAATCTCTAAAAGTAAACAGAATTCAGTGTGCCAAAATTTTAGTTTGAACAATACCTAACAAAACAAATCTTGAATCGAGTAACTTTCACTAGGCTGTAAAATATGAAAAGCTTTGCGATATTTATCGCTAATTATTTTTGAAGGATTTATTCAAAAAACACATTTTAACAAAACCATTAAACCATTGTTTTTTTTTAATTTCCACAAAAATTGACATTACGTTCTTGTAGAATCTAAGATACTTAATAGAGAAGAGAAAGATCCAGTTAGTTTGGATCACAAGGAAAAATTATGCTGACCGAAAAAAAGAACGAGCATCTTCTGCAGAGTAAGTTTTATTCGTGCCATTAGACCGCAAACAAAACATACACAAATCCGATGATCAATGTGAGTATGTACGACATTTAACTACCCTTTTGAAAGTTACCACAAAGTATCATTTAACCTTTAGAGATGCTATTCAGCAAATGCTTACTCACACTTGCATTTCTTACGTGTAAAATCGAACGGATTTTGATTATTTATATGTGTAGGGTTTAGCTTTGAAACGTTACTGTTTTGAAAATGGTATCGAAACGATTTCTCACTCATCACTAAAAACCAAGCTACTCGCACACCACATTGGCGGAATTCTATGACCAAATGAAAACAATTTCGAAGGCAATAAAAAGTTTAGAAAATGTTTGTCGACAGTGAAGATGAATGGATCGGGTGGATTGAAAAAACAAACAATCCTTCCGGTTAATTGTGAAATATAATTTCATTCAAATAGCTGCCTCGGCTGGCCTTGCAGTACGCCATACGGTCGGTCCAGTTTTTTAGTACATTTTCGATTGTGTGCAGCTTTATTTCAGCTATGGCTACACGAATGTTGTCCTTCAAGGCTTGAATTGTCTCTGGCTTGTCCACATAACACTTATCTTTGACAGCCCCCCAAAGATAATAGTCTAACGGCGTCAAATTACAGCTCCGAGGCTGCCAAACGACATCCGAATTTCGACTGATAATTCGATCTTCGAAGACTGTGCGCAGACGATCGATCGTAGCGTTGGCTGTGTGACACGGAGTGCCGTCTTGTTGGGACCAAATGGTGTCCAAGTCTTCCTCTTCAAGTAACGTGAAGAACCAATGGCTAATCATGGCGCGGTAGCGCTCGCCATTGACCGTGGCGGCGGCTTCTGCCTCATTTTCCAAGAAAAATGGTCCAATGATGCCCCCAGACCAAAATACGCACCAAACCGTCACTCTTTGAGGATGCATAGGCTTCTCCATGATAACGTGCGGGTTTTCCGTCCCCCAGATGCGACAATTTTACTTATTAACATACCCGCCGAGATGAAAATGTGCCTCATCCGAGAAGATGATTTTTTTGGCAAAAATCGGCGTCTTCTTCAAGCTGATTTTCAAAGTAAAACTGCACTATTTTCACGCGTTCCTTAAGCACAAGTACACACAATCATTTTCGTTCAGCGGAAGGATTAAACTAAGTTTCAGTTAAATCAGAAGTGACATTAAGGTTACCAATATTTATTTTGACTCTAGTTAAAAAAAATGATAGAAGGCGGACCCTGTATATATGTTATTGTATTGAATTGTGAATTGTGTGTAAAGTTTCAAATAGACACTTGAGGATGTCGCCACGATCGACACCATCTTGGATTCTACTTTCACAACACGCAAAATTTTTGGTTTGGTAAATATTCAAATCACATGTTTATTTTTATTTTATTCCGATTGAACTCGCATGTGGTATAGACGACGTGACAATAAAATTAGTATTTTACACTTGCGAAAATCGTGAAAGTGATGCTCCAATCGCCATGATTAGAAAATTTCTGTGTTTGACTAGCGAACTTTATTATCGCTTCGGAACGAAGTGGAACGTTTCGAAAGATCGTGGCGAACAGGAGAGTAGATGGCAGCACTTTATTTCTAACGCATAGCAAATTTAAAATTTACACAGAATTTAAAAAAAAATTATTCGAGCTTATATCTGCTTGGAGTGTTGTCCACAATCGTGCATCAAACTGGAAAACGCATTGGTTGGTCGACTGTCAAGAAAATTGTGAATACAAATAGTCACGAAATGCAAAACATGTCGGCTAGAGTACGGCGATCCTGGATCGGAATATTCATCCTTATTCTGATGCCGTTTTTAATTGAAAAACACTGGTGGCGTGGATTGCTCTGATTTTGCACTTTCGAGCAGAAGTGCAATTTTATAACGGTTTTTCATTGTCATTTCTGCTCGAAAGTGCAAAACCAGAGCAATCCACGCCACCAGTGTTTTTCAATGAAAAACGCCATGAACTACGACGTATTGATTTTTCGATCGTATTTCATTTGTATTCCCAATAACGCTAGCAAAATCAAAGGTAGCTAGGATTCGTTCGAACCACATTCGATCGAAAAATTAAAACGTCGTTATTCAGAATAAGGGTGATTATACGACTACTGGAAGATGGAAGCTGGCAAAGATTTTCAATCACATTAAGCTGTTAAAGTTCTCAAAAAAATTATTTCATACAGCAGGCCATCTGTTTCAGTAGCTTGATGAGCGAAAAATATATCGCAATCGGGAACCATCAATTAGAAAATTTATGCGCAGTAGTACCTTTCCCTTAAGCAACACAATTGTTCCATACTGTAGTGGTCGAATTCGGCATCTAGCCACTAAGGAGCTATGGTGTAGCATGCCGTAATAGTAGCGTCCATGTAATGTCCAAAGAAACGAACCCTCCCAACTCATCAGAGCCATAGTTCATAGTCGGGTAGAAACTTAAGAAAGCACTGAACACAAAAGTTGTCAGTGTATTGTACCGCAAGGCAAAATGGCGACTTACGGTGATGAAAGTGAATAAGGAGGCTAGATGGGAGTATTCAAACGCCCAGTCCGGCGATTCAAAGTTGCTAAATGAGAAGCTTCATTAAGTACTATATCTTTATTCTGTATGAATTTAGCTTGAAAAATTTGACTTCAGTAACAATATTTTTGACCGATTTTCGCACATTCTTGTTCGACCAGTATTCGATCGTAGCAACCTTTAGAACTATGACTTTTTTTTTTGTTTCGATTATAGAGGTTTTAACCTTAAGGTCATTCGCCTCTTCGGGCCAGAAAAACTTTCTGACCCTATGTGCGGGGTTGGGAATCGAACCCAGGCGGGCTGCGTGAAAGGCATCGACTTACCCATCACACTATACCCGTCCCCTCAGAACTATGACTAAAAATAACGTTCGTATACGTACTGCATTTTCGACCCAAATACTGCGTACTGTTTCTACCCTCAAAGGTACTATATTTTAATTTTAATTTTTACCGTTACCATTGAAATGTACTGTATTGTTCACATTATAAAATAAATAGCAAAAATCTTTAACGCATCAAATTTTAATTTACCGTATTATAAACGTCAGCAATAACTGTGACTACAGGTATCGAATCATAATACATTTAAACAACTAATAATTTTTTATCTTTCTTTCATCGTGTTTTTCTTCATTATTCATTATTGTTCAGCGCGACACAACAATTTTGCTAAAAAGATGAATCTTCGTAAAAAACACAATTCGTTCATTTATTTATTTATTTATTTATTTATTTATTTATTTATTTATTTATTTATTTATTTAGAAAGGAGATTGTTTCTTCTTGCTCAACAATTGCTGCTCTTTTAAGAGTGTAAATTTTAAAGTACTTTGTGGCTAATTACATTACCTGACAGGATTCTAACTTAGGTAGTGAAAACAAATCCTTAGTTTGAGTTGCTAAAAGATCTGTTGCAAATTTGAAACTGATCGAAGTCATTCTTTAATATACAACACAGACGATAATAACGAACAACGTTCGTAAATTTCAGTCCCGCTTGCTAATGTTGCAATCGAGATCCATGTTCAGTCGGCAACACAAGCGGAACAGTAGTTTGAAAATCTTGTTATTTTATTTCAGTTTCTCTGTTCAATCGTTTTCAGCTTTGGGCAAAGAATGTTTACATTATTTGATTTTTAGTTCGTGAGGAACGTTATATTTTTTTCGGAATTTGGATTTTAGATATAATCAATATTATTAAACAAAATGTTTTACATATTTTTGGGGCCGATTTGGAGAGTAGGTAGAGGAGAATGATATTTAAAGTCATTTAAGTATCCAAAATGGGGCTTCCGATCTGTGGATATTCTTAGAAAACGATTTTTGTTTGAGTTTTTTTTGGGATGAATTCGACGAGTAATTACCATTTGGGGAAAGAGCTCAATCTCGAACTATATTCTGAATCAGACCCCGTAAATCGCTATTTTTCCAAATTGGAGAAATATAGGTTCAAGTAGTAGCCAAGTTTTGTAAGTTTCAGAATTCGAATGCGAGTTTATTTCTAAATTATGAGGATTATAAGAAACAACTCAAATTTCGACAAATTTTGGGGAATCTCGAACCATAACAAATACTAATATTACCGTTTATTTTCGAATTCGTATTGAAAAAAATATAGGATTTCAATAAAAAATGAAGATAACAGAGCCATGTTGTTCTTTCAGAGATATAGTTTTCGATCGATTGTTTGGAGGAACCTGGCCTCAACTAGAATACAATTATTCCAAACAAATATTGGTTGTTTCAAAAAAGCATTGGCCGAATCAAACCAGAATTCACTATATAAACGATAAAATCGTTTCAGTTACCCGGAGTTTATTTATTTCAACAATATTTCTTTCTGCGTGAAGTAGCATATCACAAGTGTATTAGTTCACAGTTTTCATTTTGTTGGAATTCTCTAGAAAATTTCTTCGATATAAGAAAATATATGAGAAATATTCTCCTACATTTTCTTTTATCAAATAGTCGATTTAATGAAGTTTCTAACCTTCTACTGTTTTTAATTAGATACTTTGATTCGCCAGGCAGCGAAACGTTCCATCTTCTCTGAAAAAAACGAGGAACAATTGACAACTGAAAAGTTCAGGTATTCAGCAAACTCTGTACGGACTTTCCCGTTGTATAGAAGCATGCGTTTTTTTTTTGTTAACCTGAATGTGCAGAGCAAGTTCAGAGTTAACTTTCTCACTGAACATTGTATTCCAGGAGCTGCCCATAAGTTCGTTCTATTGCGGCGCATGGACTTACAAATGTTATTAATTACTTAAAAAGTAGGCAGCACAAAATGCTATTCCTAAGCTTCGTAAGCTATACAAATCGAATTATTTCCTTTTATTCAAACTTTTGGTTTCTTGGGCATACATAATTCAATTTAGTCTTTAAACTACTATTTAGGACTTTTATAAAAAAATAATTCTTTGGCATTATATGGGACTAAATCTATTTAAATTATTTAGACACTTCGATTCAACAGATCTCCCAAGACGAGTGATAAAACAACAATTTTACTGAAGAACCCAAATGACGTTGATGATCAGGTTCTTTCAATCAAAATTACTAGAACCGATTTCGAAAAACTGGTTGCACTTATCCGATTTAGATAAGTAAATATAGCATAGCGGCTAGGACTAGAAATTCAATTTGAACAGTTATGCTCTGATAAACCGAAGACGAATGTAAAAAAAGATTATTGTTGAATTTTAGCACCTTCGTCTGTGATCGTGTTGCCTTATTTACATTCCTGAATTAATGACTATAAATATGGTTCAATGTTCAACAGCATTACCTACTCTAAATGCTGAGGTCAAGGAAAAAACCTCACTGCATTAGTTCGTTTAAATCATAGTTCATCGAAAAACTTTCATCATGATGAGTTTATGACTCGATTGTCGTGAGATTTGTTGGACCTGTTCAAGTTAGAAACAGAGGCGGATTTGGATATGAATCCTTTTGAAGCACTTGGTTCTTATTATTTCGGTCCAAACATTTTCTCGACCGACTTTAAAAGACTTGGTTTGCAAATTTTGAGAATTTTCGATGCATTCCAATTTTGCGTGTAAGACTTCTACCCACTAAATCACCGTTCTGAGAAGCCCCCGAAAATGTTTACTTTTACCGAAAGTTTCATAAGTTTCCTAATCAGGCACTCGACCCAAGAAATTGCTTCATCTCATGCATTTTTTTCATATAGGTGACACAAAGCTTTTCGAAGTTTTGATTAAAACTGAGTTGAATAATCATAATTTTTGAGTAAATCTGAGGTAAATAAGAGACTGCGTTGAATCATCGGGTCGTTCTTTTTCACACCTGCTGATGCAATCAATAACGATAGATGTGGGTTTACTTTCGCGCGATTTGTGTATAACAGAAAATGCTTAAACAACGTTAGGATAATTTTTGGTTCCAACAAGATGACTTCAAATGCCACACATTAGAACAAATTGAATTTTGTAGGTGACTTAATCCCTTATACGATGTAATTCCGTTTGGAATTATTTAATTTTATGTCGTTTTCGTTTTTAAATTGCACTACACTGGTGTAGCGAAAGCTGCACTGAAACCGTTCGTTTTTGCCAATTGCACTACACCAGTGCTACACTTTTTCTGCACCGATACCACTGGTGTAGCACTCATCAAAAGTTTGGTGTAGCTCTGTGCAATGGAATCATGTATTGTAGTCAATGGTTACTGTTTATGTTTTCGTCATTTTTGTTCGTTTATTCAAGCCTCAGTGTAGCACTGCACCGGTGTAGTGCAAATTAAAAACGAAAACGCCATTAGATTAGCATGAATTTGACTGGTTTCGACTGTAACTTGCATTCTCCTAGCAGATGAGACTGTATTCATTTAAATGCACCTCTTACCAGCCAAGCAGATGTGTGTTTCTGTGGTTTAGTCAATTAACAGACGTACTTTGAGATCCAATGATTCTCGGTTCAAGTCCGCGGTCGCTATCTGTGTTCATTTTTTATTTCAATGAATTTCGTTTTGGACACAATATTAAATGTACTTACACGTAAATTTGCGTGAACTGCGACGCTCCATTTATGTGCATCTAATAAGATCACAAGGTATTTTCGAAATATGCATCTCTGAGAAAAGTAAGTACGCAAGTTTTCATTTTTCGAATCACCCTGTACTTACAGAACCGGAAATTGGATTCCAATGAAATTATGATACTATGTATTGGACTACAAGACCTTTAGTTTGAATCTAAGTTTGTGAAAATTGAGATACCCATCACTGACATAAGTGCAAATATTTCCATATTTTATGAGATTCAGTGCACAAAATGCTAGATACATAAACACAAACAAAAACACACATAATAACATTTACTGATCTCGACGAACTGATTCGAACGGTATGCGAAACTCGGCTCTTTGGGTTTTAGTTCAAAAGTCGGTTTTCACCGTGATTTTATAACATGAAAGGCAATAATAAACAATAGGAATCGGGAACTAATGTGCAAACGCAATGTTTATATTGTTATACTTTAGAAATCAACTGTCATTTTTGGCGTCGCTGAAAAAAAATTTCTCCATTTGTCCAGAATGTTTCCATCAGTTTTTCAAATTTCTGAGACTCTCGTGCGATTGAATTAAAATCGTACCTTTTTATCAAATCTAAAATGCCATCGTTAAAAAACTTATTTGATGCTCACAAATTGGCTCAATGTCAAAACCGCTCTCGTTACTTTCCAAACGGTAGGTTTCCCAGAAGTGATAGTTCATAATTCCAACGCAAACATTACTTATGGAAAATCCTCCTGCTAACACTGAGACAGAAACTGCTGCCATTTATTTTATCATTGCTCACTTGAAAATGTTTCCCGGTAAGAACAAGTTAATCTGATTGGTTGCGTTAAGCTTTAGCGACTTAAAAAGTTGGATAGCATCCGCTTTGCCTGACCGGACCGAACCGGATCCTGAACTTTACGGACTTTTTAGCTAGTATCAAACTTTATACTCATAATACCCCAATGTTTCAAGGAAGATTAATATTTACTCCGAAAACAAGCAGCCTAATCTACAACTACAAGGTTCAGGCATCTGTTCGCTCCTAGACAAAAGAACAAAGAAAAGGATAAAGCTTGTCAACACAACAAATCGAAAAATTTTATCCGTGGCAGCCCAATAAATTAATTTTTTTAAAAATTTTCAATTCATCCGGAAGCATACCCGAGTAGATATCACAGAAAAAGAAAATGCGTTTTATTTTTTCTTCCTGTCTACCACTTGCCTCGGCACGGCAAAGCAAACAACTGCAGGCGAAAGAGGCACCTACCCTCAAGTGGCTTAGGTAAGCTTCTCGCTAGAGGTTAGGTTCATCAAAAGGATTACACGCCCGACAAACCGCTGTGTCTCGCGGCAATACTGACATATAAACGTACGCATGCTTACACATACAACTCCCTCCTACCGTCCGCCCCCTCCCACAAGAGCAAACCCGCAAGCGGTGGTGATATGGAGCTTTAATCTTCTTAATCGAATCCTTTCTTGTCTTGTGGTGTACGGCACACCACGCAAGACGCTCATGGATTTGCGTGGTAAATTGTCGGTAAACAGACCAGCAGGGAAATGAAAGAAAAAAAAACCCAGAGCATCTACTCTGATGGTGAAAAACGTGACTCAACGGGTGCATTCCACACCCGAATAAGTTAACATCTGCACACGGTTCTGCAATCGAATCACTTCCATCTTCACGTGCTTCACTGATCTGCTCTCAGGTTTGCGAACTGCGGTTCTCAGAATAATACATCCTTCCGGTACCACCTGTCACTCAGGCAGATATCAATTTTCCGCCCGTACATTCGCCGGCAAGCAACGGGGAAGTCCACAATCTTACCGATCCGAACTTATCCTCTTCCACCTCCGTAGGCTAAAAAGTGTGGTCAGCTCAGTCTGTTTCCGGTTTTCGCTATCCCTGTCGATGCTAGGATTCTAAATCCTGACGATTCCCATCGAAAGCCATTTTACCAAGGACTAATCAAATGGACAGTCAGTCGGACCCAAGGGTTGAAGAAATCTCGTGGAAAAAAGTTTCTTCCAAACCCTTCCCGTTTCTCTACTAACAGGCGACTCACAGCAATCCGATTACAAAAAGTTGACATTCAGCTTCAGGATATATTTAGAACCGGTCGCTCCATGCAGTGCACTAAAGCCTCACTCCCCCCTCTTGTCCTAGCACTGCCACTGCCTGTTTGTGCTATCACTCACGGAGCGGAACCGAGAGCTTTCTTTATGGATTGACTTTTTATCAAATCACTTTGCTCCTTTCTCGGCGGGGCTTTTGCTTTTTTTTCTCTTTTTTTCTCCACTTCTGTCACATCTATGTCGTTTCCGATATTGGTTTGATATGATTTTGATTTTATGCGATTCTTTGAGCAATTTTCCATCCTCTACACAAACACGCATTCACAATCTGTCGAAATCCTGCACCACATGCCACTCACCCGCATACCGGTGACGGCGATGGCAACAGCAGCACATCGTCATCCGTTGGGGACGGATATATCGATGGGTTCCGTCATGCGGCAAATAAGATGAAAGTTAGCTCGTTATCGTTAGCTGCCGGCCGCCCTCCTGTTTACTGCGCGTCCGACAACCGGCACACCGAAGCGCCACCGTCCGTGTCCTGTTTGTGGAAAAGTTTTCTTATACACGCTCATAGACGGACTGGGTTCTCGATCGGTGGGGCTAGATCGAAAGCGTCGGCAGCAGATTTGCGGCCAGACCCGATCGGAGCGAAATGAATCGTGGTTTATCGGGAAAATAGTTTGCTGCCAGTCGATAGAGTAACTTCGGCCATAATCGAGTTTGCCGGAGCTTTTGCATAAATAGTTCAGGTGTTGAGTGGTTGGTCGTATCCTCGTCTGCTGGGATAGGGACTGATAGACTGTCAAAACCGCAGTATTGCTGAGGTGGTAGCCTTCGGGAACCCACACAGCTAGAAGCCACAAAAAAATGTGAGAAGTCTCTTTTCGTGTCACGATGAAAAATGAAAATATCGGGAGCACAAGGGATTCAATTTCATAAGAAAAACAGATCTTTTCGTACGAATATGCAAATGGTTGCAGCTTGATATTCTTTAATCCAATCAGAATTGAAAATTTCTTAAACGTGAACTGATTTTATGGCAAGAACCAAACTAATATTTTCAAGATATAATTGTATTTCAAGTAGAGATGAAAATCTCTAAAAGTAAACAGAATTCAGTGTGCCAAAATTTTAGTTTGAACAATACCTAACAAAACAAATCTTGAATCGAGTAACTTTCACTAGGCTGTAAAATATGAAAAGCTTTGCGATATTTATCGCTAATTATTTTTGAAGGATTTATTCAAAAAACACATTTTAACAAAACCATTAAACCATTGTTTTTTTTTAATTTCCACAAAAATTGACATTACGTTCTTGTAGAATCTAAGATACTTAATAGAGAAGAGAAAGATCCAGTTAGTTTGGATCACAAGGAAAAATTATGCTGACCGAAAAAAAGAACGAGCATCTTCTGCAGAGTAAGTTTTATTCGTGCCATTAGACCGCAAACAAAACATACACAAATCCGATGATCAATGTGAGTATGTACGACATTTAACTACCCTTTTGAAAGTTACCACAAAGTATCATTTAACCTTTAGAGATGCTATTCAGCAAATGCTTACTCACACTTGCATTTCTTACGTGTAAAATCGAACGGATTTTGATTATTTATATGTGTAGGGTTTAGCTTTGAAACGTTACTGTTTTGAAAATGGTATCGAAACGATTTCTCACTCATCACTAAAAACCAAGCTACTCGCACACCACATTGGCGGAATTCTATGACCAAATGAAAACAATTTCGAAGGCAATAAAAAGTTTAGAAAATGTTTGTCGACAGTGAAGATGAATGGATCGGGTGGATTGAAAAAACAAACAATCCTTCCGGTTAATTGTGAAATATAATTTCATTCAAATAGCTGCCTCGGCTGGCCTTGCAGTACGCCATACGGTCGGTCCAGTTTTTTAGTACATTTTCGATTGTGTGCAGCTTTATTTCAGCTATGGCTACACGAATGTTGTCCTTCAAGGCTTGAATTGTCTCTGGCTTGTCCACATAACACTTATCTTTGACAGCCCCCCAAAGATAATAGTCTAACGGCGTCAAATTACAGCTCCGAGGCTGCCAAACGACATCCGAATTTCGACTGATAATTCGATCTTCGAAGACTGTGCGCAGACGATCGATCGTAGCGTTGGCTGTGTGACACGGAGTGCCGTCTTGTTGGGACCAAATGGTGTCCAAGTCTTCCTCTTCAAGTAACGTGAAGAACCAATGGCTAATCATGGCGCGGTAGCGCTCGCCATTGACCGTGGCGGCGGCTTCTGCCTCATTTTCCAAGAAAAATGGTCCAATGATGCCCCCAGACCAAAATACGCACCAAACCGTCACTCTTTGAGGATGCATAGGCTTCTCCATGATAACGTGCGGGTTTTCCGTCCCCCAGATGCGACAATTTTACTTATTAACATACCCGCCGAGATGAAAATGTGCCTCATCCGAGAAGATGATTTTTTTGGCAAAAATCGGCGTCTTCTTCAAGCTGATTTTCAAAGTAAAACTGCACTATTTTCACGCGTTCCTTAAGCACAAGTACACACAATCATTTTCGTTCAGCGGAAGGATTAAACTAAGTTTCAGTTAAATCAGAAGTGACATTAAGGTTACCAATATTTATTTTGACTCTAGTTAAAAAAAATGATAGAAGGCGGACCCTGTATATATGTTATTGTATTGAATTGTGAATTGTGTGTAAAGTTTCAAATAGACACTTGAGGATGTCGCCACGATCGACACCATCTTGGATTCTACTTTCACAACACGCAAAATTTTTGGTTTGGTAAATATTCAAATCACATGTTTATTTTTATTTTATTCCGATTGAACTCGCATGTGGTATAGACGACGTGACAATAAAATTAGTATTTTACACTTGCGAAAATCGTGAAAGTGATGCTCCAATCGCCATGATTAGAAAATTTCTGTGTTTGACTAGCGAACTTTATTATCGCTTCGGAACGAAGTGGAACGTTTCGAAAGATCGTGGCGAACAGGAGAGTAGATGGCAGCACTTTATTTCTAACGCATAGCAAATTTAAAATTTACACAGAATTTAAAAAAAAATTATTCGAGCTTATATCTGCTTGGAGTGTTGTCCACAATCGTGCATCAAACTGGAAAACGCATTGGTTGGTCGACTGTCAAGAAAATTGTGAATACAAATAGTCACGAAATGCAAAACATGTCGGCTAGAGTACGGCGATCCTGGATCGGAATATTCATCCTTATTCTGATGCCGTTTTTAATTGAAAAACACTGGTGGCGTGGATTGCTCTGATTTTGCACTTTCGAGCAGAAGTGCAATTTTATAACGGTTTTTCATTGTCATTTCTGCTCGAAAGTGCAAAACCAGAGCAATCCACGCCACCAGTGTTTTTCAATGAAAAACGCCATGAACTACGACGTATTGATTTTTCGATCGTATTTCATTTGTATTCCCAATAACGCTAGCAAAATCAAAGGTAGCTAGGATTCGTTCGAACCACATTCGATCGAAAAATTAAAACGTCGTTATTCAGAATAAGGGTGATTATACGACTACTGGAAGATGGAAGCTGGCAAAGATTTTCAATCACATTAAGCTGTTAAAGTTCTCAAAAAAATTATTTCATACAGCAGGCCATCTGTTTCAGTAGCTTGATGAGCGAAAAATATATCGCAATCGGGAACCATCAATTAGAAAATTTATGCGCAGTAGTACCTTTCCCTTAAGCAACACAATTGTTCCATACTGTAGTGGTCGAATTCGGCATCTAGCCACTAAGGAGCTATGGTGTAGCATGCCGTAATAGTAGCGTCCATGTAATGTCCAAAGAAACGAACCCTCCCAACTCATCAGAGCCATAGTTCATAGTCGGGTAGAAACTTAAGAAAGCACTGAACACAAAAGTTGTCAGTGTATTGTACCGCAAGGCAAAATGGCGACTTACGGTGATGAAAGTGAATAAGGAGGCTAGATGGGAGTATTCAAACGCCCAGTCCGGCGATTCAAAGTTGCTAAATGAGAAGCTTCATTAAGTACTATATCTTTATTCTGTATGAATTTAGCTTGAAAAATTTGACTTCAGTAACAATATTTTTGACCGATTTTCGCACATTCTTGTTCGACCAGTATTCGATCGTAGCAACCTTTAGAACTATGACTTTTTTTTTGTTTCGATTATAGAGGTTTTAACCTTAAGGTCATTCGCCTCTTCGGGCCAGAAAAACTTTCTGACCCTATGTGCGGGGTTGGGAATCGAACCCAGGCGGGCTGCGTGAAAGGCATCGACTTACCCATCACACTATACCCGTCCCCTCAGAACTATGACTAAAAATAACGTTCGTATACGTACTGCATTTTCGACCCAAATACTGCGTACTGTTTCTACCCTCAAAGGTACTATATTTTAATTTTAATTTTTACCGTTACCATTGAAATGTACTGTATTGTTCACATTATAAAATAAATAGCAAAAATCTTTAACGCATCAAATTTTAATTTACCGTATTATAAACGTCAGCAATAACTGTGACTACAGGTATCGAATCATAATACATTTAAACAACTAATAATTTTTTATCTTTCTTTCATCGTGTTTTTCTTCATTATTCATTATTGTTCAGCGCGACACAACAATTTTGCTAAAAAGATGAATCTTCGTAAAAAACACAATTCGTTCATTTATTTATTTATTTATTTATTTATTTATTTATTTATTTATTTATTTATTTATTTAGAAAGGAGATTGTTTCTTCTTGCTCAACAATTGCTGCTCTTTTAAGAGTGTAAATTTTAAAGTACTTTGTGGCTAATTACATTACCTGACAGGATTCTAACTTAGGTAGTGAAAACAAATCCTTAGTTTGAGTTGCTAAAAGATCTGTTGCAAATTTGAAACTGATCGAAGTCATTCTTTAATATACAACACAGACGATAATAACGAACAACGTTCGTAAATTTCAGTCCCGCTTGCTAATGTTGCAATCGAGATCCATGTTCAGTCGGCAACACAAGCGGAACAGTAGTTTGAAAATCTTGTTATTTTATTTCAGTTTCTCTGTTCAATCGTTTTCAGCTTTGGGCAAAGAATGTTTACATTATTTGATTTTTAGTTCGTGAGGAACGTTATATTTTTTTCGGAATTTGGATTTTAGATATAATCAATATTATTAAACAAAATGTTTTACATATTTTTGGGGCCGATTTGGAGAGTAGGTAGAGGAGAATGATATTTAAAGTCATTTAAGTATCCAAAATGGGGCTTCCGATCTGTGGATATTCTTAGAAAACGATTTTTGTTTGAGTTTTTTTTTGGGATGAATTCGACGAGTAATTACCATTTGGGGAAAGAGCTCAATCTCGAACTATATTCTGAATCAGACCCCGTAAATCGCTATTTTTCCAAATTGGAGAAATATAGGTTCAAGTAGTAGCCAAGTTTTGTAAGTTTCAGAATTCGAATGCGAGTTTATTTCTAAATTATGAGGATTATAAGAAACAACTCAAATTTCGACAAATTTTGGGGAATCTCGAACCATAACAAATACTAATATTACCGTTTATTTTCGAATTCGTATTGAAAAAAATATAGGATTTCAATAAAAAATGAAGATAACAGAGCCATGTTGTTCTTTCAGAGATATAGTTTTCGATCGATTGTTTGGAGGAACCTGGCCTCAACTAGAATACAATTATTCCAAACAAATATTGGTTGTTTCAAAAAAGCATTGGCCGAATCAAACCAGAATTCACTATATAAACGATAAAATCGTTTCAGTTACCCGGAGTTTATTTATTTCAACAATATTTCTTTCTGCGTGAAGTAGCATATCACAAGTGTATTAGTTCACAGTTTTCATTTTGTTGGAATTCTCTAGAAAATTTCTTCGATATAAGAAAATATATGAGAAATATTCTCCTACATTTTCTTTTATCAAATAGTCGATTTAATGAAGTTTCTAACCTTCTACTGTTTTTAATTAGATACTTTGATTCGCCAGGCAGCGAAACGTTCCATCTTCTCTGAAAAAAACGAGGAACAATTGACAACTGAAAAGTTCAGGTATTCAGCAAACTCTGTACGGACTTTCCCGTTGTATAGAAGCATGCGTTTTTTTTTTGTTAACCTGAATGTGCAGAGCAAGTTCAGAGTTAACTTTCTCACTGAACATTGTATTCCAGGAGCTGCCCATAAGTTCGTTCTATTGCGGCGCATGGACTTACAAATGTTATTAATTACTTAAAAAGTAGGCAGCACAAAATGCTATTCCTAAGCTTCGTAAGCTATACAAATCGAATTATTTCCTTTTATTCAAACTTTTGGTTTCTTGGGCATACATAATTCAATTTAGTCTTTAAACTACTATTTAGGACTTTTATAAAAAAATAATTCTTTGGCATTATATGGGACTAAATCTATTTAAATTATTTAGACACTTCGATTCAACAGATCTCCCAAGACGAGTGATAAAACAACAATTTTACTGAAGAACCCAAATGACGTTGATGATCAGGTTCTTTCAATCAAAATTACTAGAACCGATTTCGAAAAACTGGTTGCACTTATCCGATTTAGATAAGTAAATATAGCATAGCGGCTAGGACTAGAAATTCAATTTGAACAGTTATGCTCTGATAAACCGAAGACGAATGTAAAAAAAGATTATTGTTGAATTTTAGCACCTTCGTCTGTGATCGTGTTGCCTTATTTACATTCCTGAATTAATGACTATAAATATGGTTCAATGTTCAACAGCATTACCTACTCTAAATGCTGAGGTCAAGGAAAAAACCTCACTGCATTAGTTCGTTTAAATCATAGTTCATCGAAAAACTTTCATCATGATGAGTTTTTATTTGACTTCACTTCAACTTACGAGGGACAACAATGGGTGGTTTGCTTTCAAAATTAATTTAGAACGATTCCTAAACAGTCGCGAGTGGTAGAACTATTTACAGCCAATAACACAACAGTTTTGACTGCATTCAAATTTTCAAGAAGCATCATATTTTGTTCTCCGTCTTGCGTCCTGCGCAATTCTGTTTCCCTCCGAAACGTAATTGATTTCTGTCAACCGAACGTGATTAGTAATCCTCGTGGGACCTTCGCTAACCTTTTCAAACCAAGCACTAAATTTAGAACCAGTAGTCGGAGACTCATTTTCTTCTCTAATTCCATCTATCGCAGCCATGAGACAGCGATATTTCATGGGCCGGCTCAGTCTACTCACAGCCGCAGAGCTCTGAAGCCTCTTTTGCGCAGTCACGAGACAACTCTGTTGATAAATTAGAACGTTGCTTTGAACTGCCTTTGATGGTCGCAGGGAGAACCGGGTCCCGCAGCGGGAAGAACAACGACCGCCTATCCGATGACGACGACGACGACGACGGCGACGACGACGACGGCGACGACGACGACATTAATTAGTTGCCGAGTGGAGTACCGACTCAATTTCTCGCATTTCCCTGTGTATTATATTTCAATGAGGCAATTAATATTATTTCTTTTATTTCTTTTCTTCTCTTCGAACAGACATAAACGAAAAGTTCAAAACTTCCTACCCTGCAAAACGCCAACTCGGGGACCACCGCATCATCTGGACGCAACAGGTGTCTCGTCGGCACATTCGGTGACGTACGAGGATCCGGACGTGCACCTAGGACACCATCCGCTAGTGATGCGGCACCACCATCATCATCACCACAACATGGAGGTAAGTGTCATTGACTTCACCGTCAGAACTGTGCTTGTTTACATCCCGATTCAAAAGTTAGAACTCTTATCGTCTAGCTCTATTAGCTTGCTATTTAATCCGTTTCCGTCTCAGTCGGTCCTTAAACTATTTATTATTTTCTTGGTCAGCGTGATCTTGACCGTTGAACGTATGCGTATGATGGATGTTTCCAACCATCATACGAACACGGGATCCTCCATGCCGTTAAGTTTTCCACGCGTACGCATGCATGCACCTGCCAACATACCTGATGCAGAAGAGCCAAGCCATGTCAAAATTAATTTGCTTTGTCAGATTATATTAAATCAAATTAAAATGAATAATTCGAAATGACATATTTTGTTCCTCGCCGTCGCTGTCAAAGGCCGTACGTCTAGAGAACTCGCGCACCGAAACGAAAAAAAACAAATCCCCACCACGTTTTCATGATTTCGGATGTCAACATTCTGACAGAGTGCGCGTATAGAGTTATAAAAAAAAGATTCTTCCCGCTCGAGTGCCTTACGTCGCACGGCCTGAGAAAACCTGCCCCGGTCTGAGAATGAGCGCAGGATGCGCGGAGGTACCGAGGTTTCGTCCAACAACCAGCTAAACCGCTCTAAATTATGCATACAGCATTTGAAATTTCTGGCACACGAAGCAGACGAGAGAAACAGATCACAGCCCAACAAAGACAATCAAAGAAAAAAGAACTAACTCTAAATCAAGATTCTAGATATAATCATAATAACAATAAACATAATCATAACGTCACCACCAGCACCCGAGTCGAAAGCGAATCATGGGCAGGACGAATCACTGCCACAAAAATGTTCAAAAGTGGCAGTGGTGTTTGGGGACGGACGGGAGACGAAACTTGTTATGTGCGAGAGTTTTTCGCCCGCTGGCTGCCTCCTGACAGAAGTAAAGTTCGGCAATGGTGACGGGGTTGGTTGATGCATAGCCTGTTCGGATCTAGTTTCGGATTGTTGACGATTTTATTATTGGGTTTCTTTCTTCTCTATGCCTTGCTTCACTTAACCTTTCCAACGTGAAGAGATCCTTCAAGACCAACAAGGGCAATCAGTCGATTCCGTGAAGGACAATCAATCGGAAAGATAATTTTGAAACGCACTGTGAAATCCCCGGACTTCTCTCACAGCTCAATGATGATCGGAGAGCAGTTCTAAAGAAATGTGGAAGCGATATGATTGATAAGAGCTTTCCGATTAAGAGGAACTACTTCTAAAGCCGGTTGTTATTCCAAAAAACTCAAATGTCTTGGAATCGTCATTATGAGATGTCACAGTGATTATTAGTACGAATACCACTTATTTGAAAAAAGAATATACAATTTCAACCTATATTGATCTATCAAATGGACGAATAGAGTAAAATCTAGCACGAAAATTACTTAATATTTAATTAACCAAATTTTAATTGAATTCATCAAAATTGCCAAAAAGAGTCAAAAGAGTACGAAATTTCACAAAAAGGAGCATTTCACGGAAGAAGGCATTTTGCAGAAGAAAGTGGGAACATTTCGTCAAAAGAACAAGTCATTTTATCGAAAGGAACAATTAATCAAAGGTCATTTCGTCGAAATCCATTTCATCGAAACTCATTTCTTTGAAAGACATATTGACTAAGCTTATTTCACGAGAGAAGACTTCGATGAAGGAGTTTTATTTTGACGTGACGTGTCTTGAAATCGTTATTATGCGATGTCATAGTGATGATTAGTACGAATTTTCCACTTGTTAAAAAAAATTATTATACCATTCAACCTTTATTGATCCAACATGCTAAAACAAGTGAGCAAATGAAGTCAGATCTACACGGAAAAAAATTATGAATTTTACTGGCGACAGAATTCTACAAACGATACAATTCACAACTACTTAATTTTTCAAATCACGCAATAATCCACTCGAGTAAAATTTTACATGCTCCAAATGTAATTTGCACTCGGCTTCCAAGTGTCACTGTTTAGATTTATATGTATCAATTATTCAACGAACAGATATGAGCTCCGTGGTTCAGTCGAGTAACCGATGTGCTTGTATTCTAATGTTTCTCGATTCAAGTCGCGATGCTGCTAACGAACTTTTGTTTTTTATTTCCTTCGAATTCAAGCCATGTAATTTTCAAATCACATAATTTTACATGTTCTTGAATAAAAATTTGTGTGAAATATGACGCTCCGATCATGTGCATCTTATAAGATGTAAAATTACAAGATTTTTTCGAACTGTGTAGAATGAGAATGACTTAATATTTAGTTAATCATATTTTAGCTTAACTCATCAAAAGCCAAAATAATAGGAAAATTCACTGAAGGGCGCACGAGAAGAAGTCATTTTGTAGAAGAAAGTGTTTCGCCGAATGGAACATTTCGTCAGAAGAACGAGTTATTTCATTGAAAAGGACAATCAATCAAATGACATTTCGTCGAAATCCATTTCATCGAAGGTCATTTTTGACGAAAACTATTCCGAACACCATTCCATCGAAACTTTTTCCATCAAAAGCCATATTGACTATGCTTATTTCACCGAAGGAGACTTCGATGAAGAACTTTTATTTTGACGTGAACACGTTTTACTTCACTATGGGGCGCCTTTTCAAATTTCACCCTGAGGAAGAATGGGTAGAATTAAATAGTAATATTCCAAGTTGTACTAAACGCAACGACATAATTCTTTATCCGTTTCATCAGAAATATGATCAGTTTAAAGTTTTAACAGTGTGAGATAACCAAAAATAACTCAAAAATTAGATTTTCTATTTTTTGGAAACTCTTTTGCTTTTTTCGCATTTGGACGACGGCTACTCAGGCACGTATCAGTCCCGATGCTCAAATGGAGAAGGTCCCGATGCTCAACTGGAGAAGGTCGAATAGTCGATGAACATTAGATTTGGTCCTAAGTGCAGATGACAGATACTTTTTGTTTAGTTTCTCTTTCGATTAATACGTTACTCTTAGCAATTGGTTTAACTACTTACAGAGAATAATAACCAAAACTATCATCTTTATATCTACACTGAAGAAATTATCGGAAAATGAAGAATATTCCTTAACAATAGAAAGAGAAAGTAAACAAAGAGAAACTGACATTTGCACTGACACTCAAATGTTCAATGAGCATGTTTAAAAATCGATCATTTCTTCTTGTGTGTTAGACGGAACTGAACGTCGTAGTAAGGACCAACAGCAGCAAAAACATAACTTTTGCGTGGTGTGAGTTTTCCTGGGTTCTTATCCACCCGAATTCTGAACTAAATTTATGGTTAAAAACTAAGTTTTGGTTTTAGGTTCAAAAGTTAAAACTAAGACTCTAGACTAAGACTAAGACGTTCTAGATTCTGGAACTTGATTTTCGGAACTGAATTCTTGACTAGATTTTGGAACTAAATTTAGTGCCCTAATTTAAGTTGGGAGTTCGTATCCATAATTCAGATTCAGCAATTCATCTTAAGAATTTGGGAACAAAATTCGAGATATGGATTCTGGAAAAACATTTTAGATCTGAACTCCGGACTCCGGAATCAGAATTAAATTCCTGAATTCAGTTTCAGAATTCAAAACTTGCATGCTGGAACTAAATTCGGAAACTAGATTTTGGAACTGAACTCAGAACTAGATTTTGGAACTGAATTTAGATTCAGAATTCAAGGTGAAAATTCAGCTCTACACAGAAAAAAATTATTAATTTTACTGGCGACAGAATTCTACAAACGATACAATTCACAACTACTAAATTTTTCAAATGACGCAATAATCCACTCGCGTAAAATTTTACATGCTCCAAATGTAATTTTCACTCGGCTTCCAAGTGTCACTGTTTGGATTTATATGTATCAATTATTCAACGAACAGATATGAGCTCCGGTGGTTCAGTCGAGTAACCGATGTGCTTGTGATCTAATGTTTCTCGGTTCAAGTCGCGACGCTGCTAGCGAACTTTTGTTTTTTATTTCGTTCGAATTCAAGCCATGTAATTTTCAAATCACATAATTTTACATGTTCTTGAATAAAAATTTGAGTGAAATATGACGCTCCGATCATGTGCATCTTATAAGATGTAAAATTACAAGATTTTTTCGAACTGTGTAGAATTGAAATCGGAAATGAAAAAGAAAAAGGTCCAGAATTCTGAAACTAAATTCATGGACAGCATTTTTCAACTAAATTCGTAGTGACTCGCAGGTTCGAAATTCAGTTCTTTTATTCAGTACCTGAATATCAAGAATTCAGGTTCTGATGTAGATAAATAAGTATAAACATCGCATAAGTTTCACAAATCGGTTCTTTTCTGAACCATTAAATTATTGCTGAAGAACTATGCGAAATTTTTCTCCACTGAGTATGTAAATCTGCAAAAATATAAATCTACTATAATATTGTTTGTTGTTTTGCTCTGTTCTTATTTGTTCAGCGTGATTTGTGTTATTTGTTTGTCATCAATAAATCGTACTTTAGTAAAGATGCACCGTTATAATTCTGGAAGCGAAGCAACAGAAATTGCAAAATTCACTCAATGACGTGAATACCGACTATCAATAATCATGCGTATTAGATTATTGATAGTCGGTATTCACGTCATCCTGTTATGTCTCTGACATTACCCAACCGCGTTTCTTGGGAAACCATTCTTCCGAAGATCATTTTCTCGATGGACATCTTACCGAATGTCATTTCGTCGAAGACAATTTCGCTAAAGGAAATTTCGACGTATATTATTTTACCGAAAGCAATTTCACCAGAGGATATTTCGATGGGAACCATTTCGACGAAGGCCAACGGCGATGATGGCGGCCAATTCTTCGAAAACCGTTGTGACAAAGCTTTGATCGAATCGCTTAAGTTTATCACAAAAAAAGTTGTTTGCCCTCATGAAAGATTCATTTAAAGATACTTTGGTAGTCTACACGATGAGTGTTGGAATATTCTATATATATATATATATATATATATATATATATATATATATATATATATATATATATATATATATATATATATATATATATATATATATATATATATATATATATATATATATATATATATATATATATATATATATATATATATATATATATATATATATATATATATATATATATATATATATATATATATATATATATATATACAACTCTATGTATATATACCACGACTTGCTCTTCACGTGTTTTAGGAACACTGAAGGAGTGGCATGAGTGATCTAAATATGCTCCGAGCTTTCAGTACTTTGCTTGCTTAAACCTTTGAACTTTTTTTCAATTACATGGGTTCTTCAATGTGAAATTCTGTTATCCAATGAAGGAGCCGCGTTTCCTTACAGCTGAGAATTTATCGGATTCGCTACAGTATCCACCATATTCATCAGATTTAGACCCCAGTTATTATTATCTGTTCTCAGATTTAAAAATGAAATCAACTGGCATGTTGATTGTGAAGATTAATGTGGAAAGTTAGTGTTTGCATTTGAAGCTGAGTCGTGTTTTGAGGCTAAAAAAAAATCGCGGTATAAAAGTGAAGTATTAATGATGGAACGCTGTTGGAATATTTGTATTGGCTCTTCAAGAATAATGCATCGATAACTGACCACCTGTTAGACTATGATTTACAAACAAGGTGAATCCTGCGCAAACAATACAAAATTTCTTAACAAAGATCTTAAATTTTTAACTCGTGTTCTAGAACAAATTGTTTAACCTTGAGGAAAAAACAAAACTCTAAAAAAATTTGTCTAGAATACCAAACTTCAGTTAAGATTTTTCAAGTAGAACTGTTGTCTATTGGCAATTGTCATGATCTTGAACAACTTACTTTACATGGCAGATAAAAGCAATCCGGAAAATTATCGTAAAATAAATGCAGACTTCATCTTCCCCATTGTCTATTTCTAGTGTAAACAAAAGAATCGTTCGAGCCAGCAAGATTGTACGAAAACTTTTAATTAATCATGCAGGTCGATGCAACGTCATGCTGGGGTTATGGTGGTTATTTGAACATTTTTCAGCATGCATAATGGTAGCTCAATCATAATGCATCCGACCTAACCGCGTACGTGTGCACGTCCCAAATGAAAGAAGCTCTTGCGTGGACCAGAACAGCACCCAAGAGCATCGCTACAACCGGTCAGCCCGGCCCAGCCCGAGTTCATCGTTTGCCGTTTTGTTCATCTATAGACCGCAAAACGCAAAGTCCGAAAGTGACAGATCAGACTCCAGACCGGTCTCGGTCTGGAGGAGTGATTCAACATGAATCATAGACAATAGTCAACGCCGGGCAGGACCTGGAATCTGCCTCTTTACGACGATGGACTCGGTTAACAATGAAACTAACAGGCACTTCTTGGCCATCCTATCACAACACCGACTCTCGATGGGTACCGACCAGAGTTTTGAATAATGGAAAAGAAAGCACCAGCCAGTGTCAGAAATGGTACACACACTTCAACCATTGACCAACCTCATTCAACGGAACGAGTTGGGGAATCCAGCTGAAGAGGCTGTAGCAGGGCGCGTCCGCATGAATAGACCAGGTACACAAAAGGCAAAACATTAAATACAAAAAAAAAATCATGATGATCAAACATCACTTCAAACCAACAACAACAGCCCCGTTTGAATAACCAAAGTATCAAAATAACAAAATAAATACATGTAAAGATACACCGTGGCATACAGAATGCAAACACCGACCGCAGAAGGGAACGGTGCAAAAGAACAGGTTGGAACTACGCGCACTCGGGCAGGGAGAAATACCACCCAAATAGTCTCGCGCTGAACTCCGACTTCCCACACCGTCTCCTTCTCACACTCACTCTCTCTCTCTCTCTCTTACTCTCGCTCCGCTGTACTTCTTCGCCAACGAAGGCCCGGCATGGCCGAGTGCGCTCCGACCGGTGCCGAATGGGATTTTATTTCGCCTAGACCATTGGGCTGTCCGCTGAACCCTTGGACCCGTCCGTTGAACCCCCCCGAACCCCTTTCTCCGATCGAGGGCCTACTCGCAAGCGGACAAGTATTCACAAATGTTTCGAGTATTTACACCCCTCAACGGGGCCATTATGCTGATGGACAAAGTCAAATATTATCGCTAGGCTGGCGCGTTGGCTAGTTTTCGAAAGCCTCGAGTGGTTGTAGTCGAAAGTTTTGTATTTTCATGCTGAGTAAATATGATTAATTCAGCTATTTGATGAGCCGTGGCCAGCCTCAGTTAAATGGGGTGGAAAGGGTACTGGAATGTGTTACGACGGGCTTCCGAGTGTGTATGCCCCGCCAGACTTTGAAATACTCGAACAGGAACAGAGCTTTGATTGGATGTGAAAACATGTTCCATAGTGTAGTGCGGTTGTAACAAATCAAGAGGTTTAATTGTTAGGATACAATCGACGGAAGAGCCCTTACAGCGAGCTGCACTTCAAACCATGCATGGGTTAGGCATTGAATAGAAAGTGTGATTGTTAGTAATGTGTAGTACGTGTGGGATAGTGCGTAAATGTAAAGATCTCAGCTTAAATAAAAAATTGTTAAAAGTTGCGAACAATCCATAAACCTATCGGGAGCAGGAAACCTTTCCTAGTTTAATTCGCATTGAACACAGAAAAAAAACCCGACGCTGATATAAAATCGTTTCATTGAATGGGTCATATTACCAAGAATCAACACGTTGATTATTATTTTGTCATTTACCCGTGTCAACGGACTAGGGCTCATCTTCCAAAGAACTAAATATTTTCGGTTTCTTTTATTTTTTTCAATTGACACGAAAACCGCTATGGAAAATTTAAATTTTAATGAAATGACCCCTTCGATTGAACGGTTTTCGGTGAAATAATTCTCGTCGAAATGACCCTGGCGCTTCGGTAATATCTGGGGTAAAACGTACCCCCGAGGCATAATGCACCTTTTGCTTTTCTCAAAAGTTACCAATTTTTTTCACTGAAATTTTAATGAAACTGAAAGTCCGCCATAACAACAGATTACTATAAAACTTTGGTAGCGATGGTTCAATCATATCTGAAAAAATTATAAAAAACCAATTATGTCTCTGTTATTTTTTAATGTTCGTTCCATAGTAATTTTCTAGGGTGAGGAAGACGATTTTAATTATGTAACCATTGAACTTCTTTGCCAATCATTCGGGTTTCTAGAATTAGTTCTAATACAGACGATGTATTTGTAATGTTATAGAAAAATCGTCAAATTTATCGTCTCATATTTTTGGGGGCAAAATGGTCCGAATTGTGTGAGGCAAAAAGCTCAAATAGTCGCTTACAAAAATTATCCATAAGCTATCAATTTAATGAATAATAGTGAACAATCTTCCACCTGGCAAATATCTCATCAACGAAAAGTCTAAAGCTTTCTTCAAATAAGAAGAAGAAGCTTTAAGAGGGTGCATATTGCCCCGTGGTTGTCATGAGCTTTAATCCGTTGTTTTGATGGATGTTTAGCCGGTGTTTAAGATCATCCTGCCTCTATGTTCAGATAATCGCACTTCGCGTAATCTAAATAGTATATTTTTCATATTTTCCACGATCGGGCGTCATGACCCGCATATATTTCAATAGAAAATTTTTAAGGGTTTTGGAAAATAAGCCATTTGATGTATTTTTCAATGCATTCAGCGAGAATTTGTACGTAATTTTGAGAAATAATGATTACGGAAGATAGACATGCATGAAACTCTTCCGTGTTATTCTCTATAGTTAAGATATAGCAACATTTCCTTAGGGAGTGCGTTTTACTCCAAAGATCCCCCTAATCCAAAACGTGGACCGTACCACCTACAAGTGGGCTTCCTGAATGAGGAGTAAAATTTTCATATGCAGCCGATGAGCACGGAGTTTTTTCGTTTTTAGTCATCCAGCATTTCACAAATGAATTTCGCATTACTAACTTGATTGATCCTGCTATAAAATGCAAATTCACAAGATCTGGATATTAATTTTATTTACGCATTGGCCAACACACTCTAATCCTAAGAATCGATTATGATATTGGTTATAGCTTAATTTCTGTGATCTTGAATTCAGACAAGAAACAAAGTTCATTTTGAGCGTTCTTCATCAAAATGCATAAGCGAAAAACGGATAAAATTGACCTGCACAGTCATAATTCAGCGAATTCAGGTAAATCGATGAGTGTATAGATTGGTAAATGCTGCTTGTTATATGAGGTCACACAGTTTTCAAAATGCGAAACAAAATTTTACCAATATTTCTGGTAGCTTTAAAAGTTCGAATCCTGCCTTTGGGTGGAACTTTTTCAGACGGATTATTCAATTTTATTCCAATATTTTTTTCATTAAGGAGGGGGGGGGGGGGAGGGTAGGTTCTAAACGATGAAAAAAATCATCATTTTGCGAATTATTCCAGAATTATCGTTCAACAAAATAAATTAAAATGTTTTGCATGATAAAAAGCATCATTCGAACAACATTTTGTAATTTTTTCGAAGAAAAATATTGAGAAATAAGTCGGTGAAGAGGTATTTTCGAGTACGCTTCTGAAAATCATGATTTGCGGTGTCCACTGTATCTCTGCGCAGACTAATCAGAAGTGAACAAACGAACGCATCAAAGTTAAAGTAGAAGTTTTGCTAGACCCCAACGTTTCTGTTTGAATTTTCTTTAATTTTTTAAATTTTTGGTGGTTGTTCAAAGTGAAAACTACGATTTTTCACGAAAAAATTCGCCATTTTGTAGCTGTTAAACCTCTACAAAGTTACAAACAACGAAAAGGAAAACGTTGGGGTCTGGTTTTTTATATATAGAAAGTATGTACAAAATTTGAAAAAAATTGGTGCTGTAATTTTTGAATGACGATGGACACGGACTATCAAAACCTGCTTTCGAAGAAAACGCGTTTAAAGGTTTTTGTCTAGAAATCAATGGAAACAATTAATTACTCCCGGGATCCCGTAGGGTCTAACATTTTCAAAAAATCATATTTTTTCTTTTATAATTTATTGTAATGAAACATTTCAAGAATGTTTTGTCAAGATTTAAAGTCAATCGAAGTAGAAATATTGGGCCTGTGCGCCGAGCTCTTGCTTCTTCGTAGAATGAGATAGCCATAGATAAAGGTCCATAACTTTCCAATAAGCTTGAAAATTTCACAGAAAATTCTTGAAATGTTTTACTATAAGAATATATAAAGAAAATAATAAATGATTTTTCAAAAGTGTTAGACTCGGTAGCCGGTTGGGATCTATTAGTAAATTTAATAAATAATTAATAGAATAAATAATCAAGACGCACGTGAAATCTGTAGACCTTTGTTTGGTTATTTAAAATTATTTAATATAATTTTTAGAATATGTCACTACAGTGAATCGATTATTTCGTATGGATCCTATTCACTCGTTTATTTTGTAGTAGGTCATTCCATTTAGAAAAAATAAGGAAGTTCTTGTCCGTTACGCGATAGTATTTTAAATTTTCTTTCAGTTTTCACGAATAAGAACAAGGAATCAAGACTTCCCGGGATTTGAGTATCGGATATTGTTGAAACGTTAACTCGGGAAGTCAATGAGTTTAGTGGTGCACCCGAGCATCTTTAAACCGGAACATACTGAGTCGCGCGCGAATACTAGTACTAGAATTTTTACTAACTTCATATTCTAGTGACTTCATTTCATAGTCAACCTAAAGTTTGACAAAAGCTTTCAAATAGTTTTAGCTATAACTTCTTCACTTACAAGAGTAAATCGTTAATGTCAATGTTGATTTCAAACAAAAATATTGCATAAAAAAATGTTGAGTTTTTCTATCAATTTTGCGTTTCGGCAAATGTTCGAATTATTGATAAATTACTGACCCTTTTTTTCTTCACTGTACACCTGTTTTGAAAGTACGCTACCAAATTCCTACAACATCTCCTTGAATTCCATTCTAATACCATTAATAGATTCCGAGTTACAACGATTTGAGAAGAATGCAACAAATTAATACATTCGCCATTTACAAAATTTTTCTTGAGTCGAATTTGTCTCTCCATCCATGCATAATAAATGGTTGGCCACACTCCAGACGTCCACAAAGTTTCATCTAAATCGGAACAAATCTGATTCAGATTTCGTCATCCTTTCTGCCATTAGTTTATGGAATTGCCAATTATTAATTGACGTTTCGAAGAATTCGTCCTTATTTTTTTTTAGATAGAAATGACTAAGTTTGTTTGCCCCATCTCACAACTGCAATCTCAAGCAGCGCTTGATTCGTCCTCCCACAAAATGTCAACTCACAAAAACTTTTGAAATCGGCCATGACATGGAAGAAATATAATATATTTGAAGTACTGTTCTGCAAATTACTCAATCGACGTAGGAATGAATTAAAACCTCAAAAGTCGTAATCCGGCGAATACGGAATAGATTCGGAGCAAGTATGCAGGTCTTGACTTCGAGTGATACCTTTTCCGAAGTGTTATTATATTTCTTCCATATATTTTTCGTTGGATATTGATAAATATTGAAATTGAAATTTCACTATTTATAAAGGCTGTCCCAGAAAGTATGGACGCACTTTGATTTCGCTGTAAATAATTCACAAGTATTAGATATTCAAATTTTATTCGATATACTGATAATATTAGACTACAACAACAGAATATTATTCTCAACATTTGCTACTTAGCCATTGTAGACTAGCTGGCGCACCTTCTTGCGAACGTTCCTCATTAAATTCCGTACAAACTTCTTGGCGACAAGTTTTGACACTGATTACCAATCTTTTTCGAACAGTTGAATGGTTTCGGCTGCCGAGACATGTTTTCTAAGATGTGCTTTCGTTAATGCCCACAATTCCTCAATTGGTCGAAGTTCTGGGTCATTTGGTGGATTCATGTCTTTTGGGACGAAAGTGACATTTTTGGTAGTATACCATTCTACCGTTGATTTCGAGTAGTGGCAAGAAGCAAAATCGGGCCAGAAGACAACAGGATCCTTGTGGCTTAGAATCATGGGTAGAAGTCGTTTTTGCAAACATTCCTTGATGTATATTTCGCTGTTCATTGAAGCAGTGGCGATGAAGGGTTTCGAAATCTTTCCGCAGCTACAAATTGCTTGCCAGACCATAGCTTTCTTACCAAATTTTTCGACTTCAATCGATGTCTCGGACTGGTTTAACACTTGCCCTTCTCGCACCGTATAATATTGTGGTCCCGGCGAGAATTTGTAATCGAGTTTCACGTAGGTTTCGTCGTCCATGATAATGCAGTTCAAATTTCCAGCAAGAACCGTATTGTACAGCTTTCGAACCCTCGGCCTGATCGATGCTTCTTGTTTTGGACTACGTTTTGGTTGTTTCTGCTTCTTATAGCTTCGAAGATTCAAACGTTCTTTAGCACGAAGAACATTTGACTTCGAAGTGCCCACTTTTTTGGCCACATCCCGAACTGAAACCTCTTTCTTTTGCTCGAACGCCTTCAGTATACATTCATCCAACTAAGGGTTAGCAATACCTTTTTTTCGACCTGTTTTCGGTTTATCCTCAAAGCAGTTATTCTCACCGAACTTCCTTATTGCATTTCGCACGGCTTTTTCACTTACTACTTCCATTTTTGCTATTTTTCTCAGTGACAGTCGGCGTTCTGTGCACCATTTGTACACAATTTTTCGACGTTGTCCCTGAAAGTCCACGCGAACTAATGAAAACGAATAAACAACTGCACAAGTGGTTAGAGAAAAGTGTAAACAACAGGACGCAACCATAAAAATTGACAGATTCTGAACCATTGCGAAATGGAAGCGGTTTTTGGTTTTAAGTGATATTTTTCATTCAACTCATTCGACTCAGAACTAATTGGCCCAAGCGGCACGTTCCCCATGGTAAAACTGACGTAAGCGACAAAACGCATTGTTTTCTTACCGCTCATTTTTCTCAGAGATTACTTATACCGTTTTCGTTTTTAACCTACACGCGGGCGACTCTGACTCCGAGTAAAACGAACACGTGGAACGCGCCCTAAACAACAGCTCATAAAAAAAAGAAAAATAAACAAACTCGCATGGATGCGACCCGAGAAAATTTTCGGAGCGAAACTACGCAATTGGAGTCCGATCTAGAGCGACCCCAGGTTTCTAAGACAAACATCTCACAAGTTGTTTGGGCAACACTGGGTCAGCTTTCGGGCTGCTTTGATCAATAAACGAAAACGGTATTAGTCAATTTTAACAAGTCTAGGCTAGAGTGACTATAATCAGAGTGGCGACAGCTGTTCGTTTGGAATGACAGCTACCAGTTCCAAACGAGCAAATGGCCTGTCAATTCAATGTAAAGCTAATGGAATGTTTTAAATTGTTGCCAACATTACGGATGAGAAGTCGTCACTCTGGTTATAGGCACTCTAGTCTAGGCTCGTTTGAAAGCTTCTGCTGAATTGTGAATCCAGTTTAAATATCAAATGGCTGACACTTCCGGTTTCGAAGATAAAAGTGACGCAACCGACAATTTACTCAGAGATGACTTAACCGGTTAATTCAATCAGAGATGGCTTAACGGATTCTAACAAATCTAGGTTCATTTGAAAGCTACTATTGAATTATGGTCCAAGTTCGAAGATCAAAGAGCTGTCACTTCTGGTAAATGGTATAAATGATGAATAACCGCACATTTTTCATCGGCTGAAGACTCATGCATTTTCGTTTTTAACGATGGCACTACACCGGTGTTCGGAAAAAAGTATGCCTTGATTACACCCAAATTGGAGCGAATATAGTCACTGCTACACTACACTGGTGCCGCGCTGAAAAAAAACACGACATATCTTTTACATTTGGAATTATTTTTTGTTACTGGGAAAAATCGATTTTGATGCATGTTTCGTCTTGGTTCAAAGTTCTTCACTTGTATTTAGTCAAAACAAGTATTTTTGACCACGAAATTTTCTTCATGTGCCAGTTCGGATGATTACTGGTTTTGTATCATTTCCTGACAAGTATGTTCCACACCGTTTGTCTGATCGAAAGACTGCGTTTGTCTTTAAAGCACCTCAACAGCTTGCTGCGCAACTGACGATCCCGTGTTCCCATTTTTTTCGTCCGCTGATTTCTTAAGGTTTTCCCAATTATTGTCTATTAGTCACAACTGGAGTCATCTAATCCCGGGTTGGCGGTTCAATGCATAGGACGCTGGTCTTACAAACCAGTTGTCGTATGTTCGAGCCCCGACCTGGAAGGGTTCGTAGTGTCAGTAGAATCGTAACACCAGCCATGGTTTTTCTTTTTAGCTTCAACTGAACTTAATTTTCTGGCATCTGGTAGCTGAAATCAAGCATCTATTCGACGCTTTCCAGAAAAGAGAGAGTTACATCAGATCGATAAATATTTTTTTTTCAAAATCCTACACTTGATCAGCATTCGTTGATGTCGTAACATTTAAATTAATATTTTCTCTTTCTTGTTTGTGGAAATTGAGACTGATAATAATAATTTCAAATGCAATGCAAAACATAATTTAATAAAAATTATACACCCCTGAGTTATCTATATCGAAGCAGTTAATAAACTACAACGCAACAAGCAATGAAACGCAACACTTCGCAAGCGCCTGGATCTTGTCTTAAGTTCTGCTCAAGAACACGTTCCCCGTTCATTGCGGGCTGTCTCGCATGACCGACAAGCATTCGTTAGTTTTCCCTTTGCCTGCTAATTTGATAAATTTGAGCGATATTAATTTCAATCCACTCCGGCAGTCGAAGCAGCCGGCAGCAGCACTAGCATCTTCAACATCGTGTGCGCGCCCACCGGGGCATCCGCGTGATGGGAGAATCCTGTTGCCGTTAATTAGTTCTGGCGCGTTTGGTGAGCGAACTGCGTCTGGGAACCAGCAGGACACACCTTCAGTCAGAGCACCATTGGTCAGCGTGGAACGGTGCGGGATGGGATGAGAAATGCCACGTCTGTCGGCATGGAAATAAACATGTTTGACAGCATTATTACACAAGGTACATGAAATTTGATCGTCACACGCCAATCATAATTCGCTTCGCACTCCCTCTCTGCATCAGGGTGACGGTGGCCAAACTTTTTTCCACGACCTAAAAACGCCTATCCGGGCCATTCATGGGATAGACGGGGGGCTGCGATATCATGTCAGGCAGCCTGACCAACCGGAGCCGTAACCGAATCTCTTCTTCGTGTTAGTGGCAATTTGACGTGAGCGGGAAAAAGTTGTGATGTTGTTTCGACCATAACGATTAGTCACGAAAAAAAATGGTCAAAAGTTGAAAGTTTATAGACGAGAAAGTGACGGCTCGTGATCTGGAAGAATGAACACCGTGACCGTTAGTCATGAGTTGTTTCTGTTCGGTAATGTGAGAGAATTTTAATTGTAATCATACAGAAAAAATGTTCTCTTCAGTTTCCAATGGTTCTTCAAGAAAATCGGAAAACTCTTGAAACACGTACATCAACGTACAGCGTGAAGGAATCCTCTTTCACTCTTGTAATTTAAATGGCTCCAGAGTTGTCCATGCTTTCACATCCGAAGCGGTCCACTCTGCACATCCTATGGAATAAAAAATTTAGTAATCAACAAAGCAAAGTTAGGATACTATGTTCCAGGTCGTATAGAGGTAAAAAAACACCCAATAACTTGAAGGACCGGAAGGTCGTTGCTCGACAAGTGGCTTGCGAGACTAGCGCTTTGTACTCTGAACCGTCGACCCTACCGTTCGAACATTCGTACATTATTGATCAACTCTTGCTCTTCGAACTGTTGGATTTCAGATATGTTTTCTTCTACTCATAATTTAATTATTTCGAATCCTGAGGATGATAATATTACCGCAGGTTTGGCGCCGTTAAACAGAAATTACAACAGTAACAATCGCTTACTCGATCCTCGCTTTGCTAGTCAAGAACTTTCAAGTAACTGTTCCATAGTAATTGCACGGAACATACACCTGTCGTTTACAAAGACACCGCTAGGACTAATGACTACAATTCCAACATTGCAATCTTTGCAAGGAAAAATTCATTTCTGAAGTGTGCTAATCAACCAGCTCCGCGAAAATAGACAAAATATCCCTTCTTCAATGTACGATCTCGTTGCCAAAATTTTATACAAAGCATGCTTTTTCGTGTGAAGAATAATTTAAAATTTAACCCAAAAAGGTTCTGGAACCATGCCATGAAATGAAATGTTATTCACTTGTGTACTGTTATGACATGCACCTAACAAACAAGATATTTCAAGTTTTTCAAAGGTTTTGATTTGTATCAAAGACTGAACAAGAAGAACAAGAAAATCAATTACAGGAGCATTATGATTTGAATGTTTAAATTGACCGTCTTTAGCTAATATGTCTCCCTCAGTTGACTAATCAATTAAATATACTCCCGCTTTATAATCATCGTCTGTTTTACTAACGAACAAACCATGTTGTAAACCCACTGCGCTCAACCACTGAAAATATTCCGTATTTCTATGTGTCGGTTTTGCGCTATACGTTTTGTGCGATAATTTATTCAATTCATGTGGTTGGAACTTTGTGCGCCTTATTTTAGCACTGAATTTCATCTTAATGCACGTTCATACCAAACATTTTATAATATTTCAATTTGAATTAGTTGAGGTTATCTCATACTATTAAAATTTTTATCATAAATTGCTGAGCATATTTTAGATTATATGGATAAAAAATTATGTTGCTGCGTTAAATAAAAATTGAGATTTTCGTGATTCAGCTCTATCCATTCCTCCACAGCAGGGTTCCCAAACTATTTTAGGACATGGTCCCCTTTATTAAAATTATCTTAGGCCTCAGACCCCCAACAAATTCGTTTGAAAATTCAATTTCTTGCTTTTATAAAACTGATGTATAATACTAATTTCTGCAGAAGGTCAAATAAACACAACTTTTTAGCATGAATATTTCAAATAACAACTTATATAAAATATGGCGGGTCGATTTCTAGACCTCGTCGACCCCCGCAAAAAGGATATCGCGAAAGGGCGCCCATAGTAAAGTAAGTCGTATTCATTCGACAAAATCATCCTTTCAGTTAGTTTTCATTCAATTTAATTTTCCCGCTCAGGTATTGCAACTAAAATATATAAATCATCAAAAAGGTATGATAAAAAATGATTGTAAAACTTCTTCCACTGAATATTATTGAAAAATAATAGCCACCAATTTCCCCACTAGACCACTCGCTAGTATCTGGAGAACGCAAAGCTAAAACAATTACCGGCCGCAGAACTGCTCTCGATGCACATTAAATCAATAAGACACAGCTAAAGAAAATTAAATTAGCGAATTTCATTGGAAAACAAATATCCCAGTTGGTTTGTATGGGGTAAACCTACTGGTTCTAAAAAGAACCAAATAATCAAGTCTCTCACAATGCACAGTGGTCCGGATCCATAATTTAGGGGGACAAAACCCTACTCTTATATTTTAGATCCGCGATGTCTTCAGAACAAGAAAACAGTGTCAAAAAAGCCTTCTATGGATGTAAGCGGTACAAGCAAACGATTTTTTCTTACCTACTTTAGAATATAATCTCAAAAACAATTAGAAAAATTTTTGAACAAAAATATTCAAAAAAATAATTTAGTCCAACACTACAAAAAATCGATTGTGAAAATTTAAAGTCGAGTTTCAAGTAAACGCCTTTTTTTATTCGTATGGAATTTTGTCCCAAGATATGTGATTATGTTTCCTATCAATCGTTCATACATTGCAAGATAGGAAAAAAATAGTTTTTTTAATGAAAACTTAGCCCAAGTCGTTTTCTTTTCAGTTTTTTTTTATCGAAAACTCAACTAAACTTAAGGTCATAGTCATCTCAAAATCCCATACAATATAAATTGAGATAAGATTTTGTCTTGTGAATCGTTTTAGATCTTTTTAAACCGATTTTATTTTTCTCATTTTTTTCAATTTTTGTTAGAAAACTTATCTAATTTTGTGAAAACCTCTCATAAAACTCTTTTCTGCAGGATTTGTCATTTTTTGACAACTGCCATTTGACAAAAAAAAAATGATTGCGCTTTTCAATGAAACAATAAAAGTTCTTGAGAGTATTTTCACGGATTTGTGAGAAAAGAAAAACGCTTTTCTTTTATTTCATGTTCAAATCCATGTTTTTGAACCAGTTTTGCCAATAATTCCAGCTCAAAAAGATATGTTTGAATACACCTGTCACGAGAAAAAAATTGATCTTAATTATTTCTAACAAATTTTTAAAAACTCCAAATACGGAAAATGAAAATCAGACCTGCTTGATCAACAATTTGGCCAGAGAGAGCAAACCTTTAACCCTACACATTCATAAAATAATTTTCGGATCACCCTACTAATAAGAGCCCTAACCCTAATATTCAGGCTTCTTTGACACGGATCATTTATATTGAAGATATCGCAGCTCTTAAGGGCTGAGGCCAGTAGGTCGCGTAAAACCACGTGGCTCGTTGTGCGTATTACATTCCTCTCCATGCTCTCTAGCAAATGTGCAGAATGACTCTCGATGTGGCCGGGTGGCCAAGAAAGTTTTAATATTTTCGGTTACAAGTTTGCATAAAATGTGTCTGCATCCAATAAAGCTACCGCTTGTTTGGTAGCCTCGATGAGCCGATTTTATTTCTCTCTCATGTTTCGTTACGTTACCAGGAAACTGGAGCAGAAAAAATGGCGCCGCCATAAAAATCGACATACCTTCACAAAAATAACATTCACTTTATTTCTATCGCAACAACATATATGTTGTTATGCACTAATCGCTTCTAAATTAAATTATCTTGATATTGTCAGGATAGATTTTTGATCCAAGCTTTTGAAGGCGAGATATTCAATGAACAAGTTGAAAGCAGCCGTTTCCAGCTATGCAATTCTTCTTTCAGAAAAAAGACTTTGCCGACCGCTAAAGTCAATGAATTATTCTGAAATTTTCACAGACTAATGTAAACTAATGTTTTAAGAGATTGTCAGTTGAGTTTTTTGATATTCGTCACCGTTTCTGAGAAAATCAGATTTGAAGCGTGAAATAAGTCCTCTAAAACGCCCTAAAACACACTGGCCTAAGCCCTTAATTATTGGGGTTGACCACGAATATTTGATCAATGTTGCTGAAATATGGATCTGAGTTCTAAGCTAGGATTCTGCATTCAAGACTGGGGTTCTGTTGCTGGATTCTAAAAATGAATTCGGATCTCAATTCTGGAACTGAATTCTGGCATTGAACTTTTTCGCTGCATAGAAGCTGAACAATGTATTCTAGAAGCAGCTTAGAAGTTCGTTCGTTTGCGTCGCGCGAACTTTCAAGTGTGGATAATTACTTAAAAAATGGGCTGCTTAGAATGCTATTGATGAACTTTGAGAGCTGTTTAAGCCAAATCAGTCCTTTTTATCCGAACTTTTGGTTAGTTGGGATGTGTCATTACGTTGTATTTCGGTCATTTTCCTCACATTTTCGTTAAATTTGGAAAAAGGAATTGGGTTTTCATCATTTTAATGACAATATAGATTTCATTAGTGTTGAACTCGTTTCAAATCTATAAAAACATTTTGAATTGAAGCCACTGACTCCCAGAGCGTACAACACCTGAAATCAAATGAAACAAGAGACAAAAGTATTTCTTCAATGAGAAAATTGGAACCGGGTACTTTCAACTCGAATTAAGAATTAAGAACACACACAGAAACACTTCAAATGAAATTAGACCTGCTTCTCATTTTAATTTCTCTAATTCGCCGTTGGAGCCACTGCATCGAACAAACAAATCTACTAATCAATATTCATTAGAGCATTAATTAAACGACATCCTTCGCTAGCAGCAATTCATATAGCTAGAATTTCGTTCATCAGCCAACGAACGAAATATTTCTTCATTTCAAAATAAAGCGAAATATGATATTGCTATGTTTAATTTTGCTCTGCAGCTTCCTTCATCGTCTGCCCGTCCAACGATCTAGAAAGAACTGTGACGAACGGCTGTCGCATCGTTTGCTTCTTCCGATGCTACGTAGCTCAAAACTAGTCGACTGGTTTTTGGGAACCCGATCCCGATCAGACGGTTGCTGCAAAATGACAGCATAATAAGTTGCTCATTTAATTTGAGCTGGGAGTAGTTTTTTATTGTTTCTCCACAGATCTGTAATCTGCATTGTCCAATAGTCGGGAGAACCGTCCAGACAATGTGACTGAATGGTCTATTGCATTGAATTGAGCAATAATACTCTACGCAGCCCAGACCCACGATTCTGTGCTATATTGTTGGAGTTTTTTTTTTGCTCAAGTCCAGCGGAGTTTTCAAGTCTTCAAATTTCTCATTACACACACCTCCTTTCGACACTGCAACCGTCGTACCTTGCGCATACCCAGAGGCGTAAGTAATTGAAAGGAAATGTGCTGCTCGCTTTTTTTTCTGGGGCTGCCGAGCTGAATGCTGCAGACAATGCGATTCCGAGTGGGTTTAATAATATAACCTCAAAACATCCGCGGATCAAATCGAGCAATATTGTCCCCGTGTGACATGTTTTGACATCGTTTGTCCAAACATTTTGACAGTATTTGTACCTACGGAAGCGGTTGGTCGGTCGGTATTGTCTGTAAACCTGAATCGCTTTCTAGGTCCCGTACACAAAACCCCTCAACGGGAAAGGAAACGTTTGCGTGCTCACTGTTGTGGGTTCGTCATCGTCACCGGCTTTTTTTTTTCGTTTGTTTGTTGGGTCCCGCCATCACCGATGCTGTAGCATCCTGTGCGAGATGCTGATGAAATTGGATTACCTACACTGATTGTGTGAGCAGTGCGCGACAGGAAATTAATCTCATTCAATTGCTCTCGATTTCGTTCAGATCCGGGTACCGGCGGAAGGGAAGGAGGGGCCATATTTTTTTCCTTCTTACAAAGATCTATCCGGTGTGTTTTGTTGTGTACGCCCAGAGATACCCAGTCAGGTGTACGATGCCGTGATGGGCTGATGGGCATGACGTGACACATCGACGGAAGTGGCGCTGTCGGTTTGGAATCATATCTGGGATGATTTGAATTTTTAACTGAAAAAAAAACAACTGAATGCAAAAGGTTTATACCTCGCCAGAATAGAAATATTGAAGAGTTGAACATTGGGTTGAAAAAGAGCGATGAGAATATTTTGATTCATTTCAAGTGTTTTTCAGAATAAAAATGCAGAAATTTAAGGAAAAATTCTTTGTGTTCGGTGCTTTCTTATTCACTAGTAAATTCAAATATGGGATCTTTCAAATTTCTTCTCCTTATGTTTACCAGGTCCTTCGATTGGATTGATAAAAGTTAAGTTAATCGTTGCTCCATAGGAAGGAAAGTTATCTTCCATACTTATTCCCGTGTTATCCCAGTTGAAAGCTGGTTAAAAGAAAATTGATACGTCCGTCGCATTCTTCATTCTTCTTATTCTTCTTCTTTTTCTTGGGTGGCGTTACCTCACTTAGGATGACACCGATTGGTGGCACAACCACTTAGGCTATATTGCCAGTTAATTTTCGTTTATAGTCCAATGGACTTTCTTTTCACTGGACTACAAATAAAAATCTCGTTGCGTGACAACGTAGAGTCGCCAAAGTGCGGATGAAAATCCTTTTTTTCTCACAAAATACTCAAATTATCACCGCACTAACACGATACAACTTGCTCACTCGTTGAGGGTTTCATCGGAAGTGGTCCTTCGCGCTCCGCTAGCACGTCTTTCGTGATGAAATTAGAAAATCTTTGATAGTGGTTTGTTTACTCTAACAGCTGACTAATGTAACAAACAACAGACCCTACAAAAAAAACTCTGCTTGGGGTAAGGACTCAGCGGACTTACGAAAAAACTGGAATCCGCCGCACTGATTGCGTGTGCAGTGCACAGAAAGGGGGCGATCCAACCCCGTCTTTCGATCCGAGATGTGCACAGGAGGTACAACACCAACTTTTAAACGGTGCGGAAAATCGTTGCCAGTGAAAGGAAACATCCGAACCGACACATAAAGCTGAATTTCGTTGCCAAAAAGAATGCAAGGACCTTCTACGACCGTGTTTCAACAAAACGCAAGGTTTGCTCTTTATTCGTTGACTAAACAAACTTCGTGACTGGACGTAAATATGTACCGGAAAGATTCAAGTTCGAGTTTCTCGACAAGTTAGCGAAAAAAGCCATGATTTGGCAAGAAATTTGTAGTCGTAGCCCGAAAATGGAACCATTTGTCGAATTCTCACGATGACATCCCAAATTTTTCTCGATAATTGCATAAAAATGCTTTTATTGCCGTTCATCCGCGAACATAGGAGTAAAGTTCTGAAGCGATATGCTTCCGATAAGATCGATTTCGTTCCCAAGTTCCTTCGACGAAGCTATCATGAACATGAACATCCAGGGCTGTCATGGACATCCAGCAAAAGCGGACAAAATGAACGGAATGTGCTGATTTCGTGTCCGTTTATACTGCGCGGATGCTGATGGGCTCCATTGGCGGTCAATCTAGCGGTCATTTGCCTCTTCGTGCCAGGAAAACGTACTGACCCTAGCTGCTGCGTTTGGAAATCTAACTCAGGTTGACTGCATGAAAAGCTTCGACTAACCCATCATACTACACCCGTTCTTCTGTGAATTTTTGAAACTTTTTAACTTTGTGAACCACAATTTACCGGTCTTTCTGCTCTTCTCATATAGAAAGGCCATGCAATCACTCTGGAAACCGACTTTTCAATCGAGTCCCAGGGGTCTCCGAAACTGAACATATTTGTGTGTGTGTGTGTGTGTGTGTGTGTGTGTGTGTGTGTGTGTGTGTGTGTGTGTGTGTGTGTGTGTGTGTGTGTGTGGGTGTGTGTGCGTGTGTGTCCGCGCGCGCGCGTGCGTGTGTGTCTGTCTGTGTGTGTGTGTGTGTGTGTGTGTGTGTGTGTGTGTGTGTGTGTGTGTGTGTGTGTGTGTGTGTGTGTGTGTGTGTGTGTGTGTGTGTGTGTGTGTGTGTGTGTGTGTGGGTGTGTGTGTGATTGCAACAAAAATATGCACTCACTTTTATCGGAAATGGCTGAACCGATTTTCACAAACTTAGATTCAAATTAAAGGTCTTATGATCACATAGCCTGCAATTGAATTTCATTTGGATTCGACTTCCGATTCCGGAGTTATAGGGTAATATGTGAAAATCACTCAATTCTCCGAGAAATGGCTTAACCGATTTTCACAAACTAGGATTCAAACGAAATATCTTAAAATTATTCAAAAATTTTAAAACTTCCGGTTTCGGAACTAGAGTGCGATAAGTGGGAAGTTTTCAATTTTATGAGTATTTTTTCACAAACGATAGGAAAAACAAGTACAAATCCCATGAAACTGACTGATAAATTGCAGTATTAATTTGTGGGCTTATAAACTCGATTAGGCATTAATAACACCGAAATAAAAACTCCAAAAGTAGAACTTACTTCGAGTTTTCAGCGATGCTTGAATTGATTTTCACCAATTTTGATTTAAATTGAAGCTCATATTGTCTCAAAAGCATCTGTTAAAGTTTTATCCGGATTTGACGCCCGGTTTCGCAATTACAGGGCGATGAGTGTTAAAGCTTTCAATCCGCCATATAAAATGACGATACAAAACCAGTACGCACCGGTCCGAACAGACAAGGAAAAAGAAAACACGACTCGCTTTTATAAACAATGCACACCGGGCTTTGTTCAATTTTGTACACGCTACAAAAGAAAACGAAAATCAACTCCTAAGCTGAAAACTTACTCACTTTACTCAGATAAAGCGTGGTTGATTTTCGATTTTTTCGTGATCCCATGCTAAGGTTTAGAATTTCAACTTACGGTTACCCGGAATTACGGGTTTAAGAGTGTTAAAAATTGTATGATGTTACTTTAGGCGGCGAAGGAAAAACGTGACAAAAATTCGAAACTATTCCAACCGTTAATCATTGTTTGTAGACGACCTATCAAACTAATTCCGGCTATCCTGGTTCCCGATTCCGAAAGCATCGAAAATAGTGTTTAAATACTCCAACATAAAACTCAGACTATTCTCTCAGAGATGGTTTGGCCGATTTTTATGAACTTAGGGTTAAGTAGAAGGTCTTATAATCCCAAAAAAAAATTCCTGAATTTTATCTGGATCGAACTTCCAGTTGCGGAACTACTGGTTTAAGCGTTAAAAATTTTTAGCTCACCTATAGCCACGAAGTGAAAGAAGGAAAAGTTTTTAACTACACTCTCGGAAAAAAATGAAATTTACGCTTGACGTAAATTCAAGTGTGTCGTAATTTCTTCGATGATAATACAATATTACATCTACTAACATGTAAAAATAGATTTTGCGTCTGTATCGATGCAAGCTTAATTAACTGTGAAGTTAGAGATATGACTTATCCTTATATGTTTTGAATTGTGGATGTAAGTGAATCGCGACGCTCCTTTCATGTGCAGCAATTAAGATGTAAATTTTTCTAAGTGTGCACACCTAGAAAAACTCGATTAAATTAACGTCTTCTGAGACCGACATATACGAGTGTCAAAAGCAACTCATTTCTACAGTAAATCGAACACATATTTAAAGCATTCTGACATAATTTCATGGTCTGAAACATGTAAATTTACACATCTGCTTGAAAGGTGGAATGTGTTTGACACAAGTTCAAATCATTCTTGTAAACATCAGTCATTTCACGAATTACGTTCATATGGATTGTGTCACATGTGGATTTGTGTTACCTGTAAATTTCATAATTTTTTGCTGTGTATGTTCGAAACTGGTCCAATTTGCTGGTCATGTCTGTTGCTGGCCATACGAACCAGCTTTGGCTATTCCGGTCATCGAAATTAGGTTTTGGAAGCATTGGAAATAGTGGTCAAAAACCGCGAAAAGAAACTCACTCACTTTTCTTCAAGATGTCCAAATCGATTTTCACGAACTTGTAGATTCAAAGGAAAAGTCTTGCGGTTTCATATAGAATCCTTGAATTTGTTGTAGATAATACTTCCAGTTCCGGAGCTATAGGGTGTTTTAATTCGTAAATTTTGCTAGATTACATTCGAACAAACCTGTTTCTGTTCAATGAACATTTGTTTTTAGAACTCCACACACCAAAAAAATTTGAATTTACAGGTGACTTAATCCCTCATACGATGTAATCTATGAAGACTACATCGACAATGACGAAAAATTTCATTTGTAACTACTTAATGTTAGATAAGCATGAATTCTACTGGTTTCGACTGTAATTTACATATTTCTAGCGGTGCGACTCTATGCATTTAAATGCACCTTTTACCAGCCAAGCAGATGTGTGCTTCTGTGGCACAGTCGATACAGAGATACTTTGTGATCCAAAGATTCTTGGTTCAAGCCGCACTGCGGTCGCAATCAGTTTAATTTTTATTATTTCAATGAATTTCTTATTATGAAATTTAAGACACAATATTGAATGTTCTTCCACGTAAATTTGCGTGAGCTGTGACGCTCCAATTATGTGCATCTAATAAGATGTAAACAATGTATTATAAATAGTATTATACCGTCAGAATCATTTTTATGCCTCTTCCTAACGAGAAACAAATCGAGGAAAAATGATAGATAAATAAATCAGAGATAAAAGAAATTTTCAAAAAAATATCTTCTGAATGCATGCCAACTGAGCAACTCTGGTATGTTTAGGACGACATCACAAAAAGTAATGACACTGAATACGTGCAATTTTTGAAGGTGTTTTATTGTCATTTCTGCTCGAAAGTGCAAAACCAGAGCAATCCACCCCACTAGTGTTTTTCAATGAAAAACACCATTAGATTCGGAGGCGACAGTTCAATTGATTTGATTTCACTGCCTGCTGGTGAACTTGAATAAGTCACTGTTAGTTGTATTCAATTAAATTCCTAACTCATTCTTTGCTTTTTTTAACAAAACTTCAATTTCAGTTGCTGTAGATCGAGCTCAAGAGTGATTGACTATGTCCTCGAAAACAACAATGCCGGTGACTTTTGTTCATTTGGTTTGCTCATTCCAAAATTATCTTACATATTCCAAAGATAAATAGTACTAAACATTTCAACTAGTGGAATAAAATAATGCAAAACATACATACATTTGAACTAGTTCGAATTCAAAGACTAGTTTGTCCGATCCCATACGAAACAATAATTGATGCTGTTGAATTTTGATATATCTTCGTTATAAATTTTTGCCCCTTCCCAATTCGAAATGGGAAAAAGCAAATGTACCTCAATCAAATCCAGTCTCTTTCAAAGGTAAGAGTGAGTACATTGATGGAAAGGATGCATGTAAATGCACGCAAAATTGATAATAATGTATGCTTCTCGATCGGGACGAACGGAAATGCGAACAATTTATGCGACCCGGGTAGTCCTAAGCTATCTCATGTATTCATACTGGTGAAAGAAAACACAATTTTCCCTGCAGTAGCAGCCACTTTCCATATCTATTCCCATATAATATCGAGATTTTCCGCCGATCCAGAATGAAGCGACAAACACCATTGCAAACTATCAGTAAGAAACATCTCATGCAGGAATGTTTCGGGACACAAATTTCACCCACCCCCCTCCTTCCCACGGTTTCCATTGGGAAATGTGCCGCGTCCATGTGAGGAACATGATCGTACAACTGCACAATAGAAAAGTGCGAGTGAGCAAGAAAGAACAAAATTTTCCTGCTGGTATGCCCCCTTCTCACCCGATTCACTGATGGCTGCACATCGCCATCGTCACTAGCCAAGCATAAGCAGTAAGTATGAGGCACAAACTATGCTGCATCGGTATTCCTACCAGCATCCGTACATGGAAGAGCGTACATACCGTGTCTAAGCCGAATCAGGCGTTTTTTTTTACTCTATTGCTTTGAGTATACTTTCAACACATGAAACATGCAAGTACACACACACATACACACATACAAACGTTGTCGTTTCAAAATCAGATACCATTGTGCAGCTTCCGTGTAGATGATGCTGCACTTGACGTCCATTTGCTGCAGGATAGAAGCCGTTTGACTGTGTGCTCAATATACTTCATCATACACTAAAAAATGAACGATGTAGACTTTAGCTTTCGGCACCGCAAACACATCGCAGAAGTACCTACTATTTGTTCGCTACTCCAGGGCTTCAATTTGGAAACTTTACCGAAGCTGTGATTCCGTTCTCTTAGTTTGCAAGCAAGATGAGGAGGGAAAATTTTTTTTGGTAATGTAAAGTCATTGTCTGTTGGATCATGCCCATTTGCCCATCCTTCTGCCAAAAACGCTACGGGAGAGACGACGGTCATTGGGAAATTATGATTTTACTACTGTACACACTTGATTTATGCCTAATGCAACGGTTGCGAATCACGTTTGAGTAATGCATAGCTGAGAGCTTGTTTGAGTTGAATCTTTTAAATATCTTTCCGAATTCCAACAGTATTGATTTTTCGCATGAATGAAGTTTTTCTCTATGAAGTACTAAAACCATTTCTATGCAAATTTATCATCGAACTGGGAAGACTTGCACTTCGAATGGTACCTGTCATTTGAACAGATTTAACAGCCTACTTCGATAGCATCGAATTAGATTCGATTCAATAGATTTCCGGTGACAAATTCTTTCCGCGTGAAAAATCTCTTCGAGTCGCGTCCCAAGTGTCGGTAACGTCATTTACCTTAAGCTGAAGGAGTGCAATTCAGCAAGCCTTCGTCTACCACAGAGTGATAGCCCAGGATTCCAAATGCTCCACAAAAAAAAACAACCAGACAACCAAGTATGTATATGCGTATATGCGCCACTCTAGTCAGGGTAAAAAATTGTCCTAATCATCACCGACCACGGACAAACTCGTCCTGGTAGCAGTTACTTATGGACGACACCGTTGAGGCTCACCGGAGTCCTTACATGGCCGCCATGCGCTGTTTCGTCCGTGCGGCAGGTCTCCACGGAAAAGGATGTACACGATGAAGACGTCGTTTGTGAATGCGGGCGCCGAGCGTTCAAACATGTTCTATGGCTGGCCACTCCAGCGTGCACGCTGAGCTGAAGGATTAATTAGATAGGCATATTACTGCGACGGGAAAGTGCATCTTGCCCACTCTAGAGCACCGGCTAAATTAGTGCACACAGACGGGCACCACTTGGAGTTAATAGACTTGGTTAGATCCCATGAACGCGATAAATGAGTGGCCTCACAATTGGTTCGGGGGGCGAGAGTTGGTGCCTTTTTCCGTCGCCGTCGTTGTTGTTGCTGTTGATGTTGCTGCTGCTACCGCCGTTTGGATGACGTGATGAAAGGCGAAAGCGAAAACATCCCCTACCGAAAGGTTTGTCTTTTACCATTATCGACATCCTCCTTTTCAGATCGGATATTACTTTTCACACTTCTGAAGAGTGCTCTGTGTGTTTTTTTTGTGTGTGCCTTTGTGAAAACACTTGTGCTGCGTGAGAGCCGTTTGTACGCCTGATAGCATCTTGTGAAAGGCGAAAAAATTATGAAAAGATTTCATCGAATGTGTGATTTGAATGTACATCTAGCAGATTCGTTTCACGCATCAATGCTTCGAGACGTACTTCGGATGAAACATAGACAAACGAATGTGACTCGGTTTATGTGGCGTAGACACAGCAGGCTTTGTAGTAGAGATGGTCGGGTATCGGGTATTTTACCCGAAACCCGACCCGTACCCGTACCCGACGGGTTTTTTGTCGGGTACGGGTAAAAATTTTTATTTTCAATCGGGTACGGGTCGGGTACGGGTAAAAAATTTTACTGCTCACTCGGGTACGGGTCGGGTACGGGTAAAAAAATTTACCCCTCACTCGGGTACGGGTCGGGTACGGGTAAATTTTTTTTTCGGATCGATTACCCGACCATTTGTACTTCACAGAAATATGTTTACACGTTGACGAGATTTTTTCATTGCAAAACAGTTCTTCCGAAAAATAATCAATTTGATTCAAGGGGTTTTGACATTCGCGCCTAGGACCAGACCTGTGAAAAAAAAAACATTTTTTTCTTCATTTAAAAAAAAGATCAATCATAGTTACGTGAAAAGTTATGTGAATATTTCCCGCCCTACTTTGTTTATAACATATTTAATAAGACACACTGCCTTAGCTCTATGATGTTACGGTCGGAATCCACTTTTCACGTAGGTTTTAGTGGACTGCCATTTTAAAGCTGTTTAATGCACAATCCAGTAAAAATTATTTGATTCATATACTGCCCATACTCGCATATCAGTCTCATATCGATTTTCGCCAATTTTGAGTTAGCTTGAGGAATGGAGTCTTTCCTCAATATACTCTCAGAAATTGCAATGAAAGTTGAGGGTTTGTTCAGTAAAATATAAAAAAATATCAACTCATTTCTGTGTCCCATATGCTAAAGTACCCGCATATCAGTCCCATTCAGTGCAAAATTTCAATAATTTCATTTGTTGCAATATTGGAACATCAAAGGTGTATTACCGATATTTCATGTAATAACACCAAGATTTAGCATTAGGGAGCAAAGCAAAGTCTTGGCATTACATTCCTTTCGTGGAATTTGGCCTTTCTGTTTCAACAGACTTCGCAGCCGATTCTTAGCGTACAGAATCATTGCATGGCTAGTACTATGGATCCTACTGACACTAAGAATCCTTCCAAGTCGGGGCTCGAACATACGACAGCTGGCTTGTAGGACCAGCGTCCTATGCATTGAACCGCCAACCCGGGACCAGCATTAGGGAGCACAATAAATAAAAAAAATCGGAAATAAACTTTTGATCGTCTTTTTCTCAACATGCCGATTTCCCATATGGGACTGATATGCAAGGATGGGCAGTATATAAAATGTAGTGTAGTACTCATATCACATTCAGATACCAGAAAACTGTTATTTTAAATATTGGTTGAAGATTTTCAAAATTTTCATTAAAATCATTAGGATTCTTACCATAAAAACATGAACATTTAATTCAGAAAATCTGCATAGAAGTTCTTCTTATTCTGCACTTCTGGGTGGTGTCACCTCACTTGAAATGACACCGATTGATGGCACAGCAAGTTGGGCTATATTGCTAGTTAATTTTCGTTTCTTTTCACTGGACAACAAGTGAAAATCTCGATGCGTGACAACGTGGAGTCGCAAAAGTAAGGTTGGAAATCTTTTCTCGCGAAATACTCAAATTTTCACCGTGTTCACTCGTTGAGGGTTCCACCGGTTCAATGGCTGTAAAAACCACCAGCTACCGATAACATCGTGGGTGTGGGTTTGTGAGGCTTACAAAACGGGCATAGTCAGGCGCGTATACAGGGGGGGGTTTCAGGGGTTCAAACCCCCCCCCCCCCCCCCCCAAACAAAAAATTATAACCCATGGGAAACATTGTGATATAAATTGTACATGTGTTGATTTATCACCATGTTCTAAACCCCCCCCCCCCCGAAAATTTTCTCTGGCTACGCGCCTGGGCATAGTTGACAGATTAATTTCAATCAAAATCATAATTCATTTTGCTTTGTAGTAAAAAATTGTAACCAAAAAAATTTCCTTCGAATGTTCAAACTACTGACACTTGAAGGACTCACTGTTCACCATGTTCAAAATTGAATTTTTCACACCGGGAATACACGTACATTGTTTGATTCTTTGGTCAATTCACGTAAACGAACTGATAACACACTATTCATTTTAGGGGATGTTCGCATAACATTCATTTTCGTCACGTATAATATTCAATTTGACATTTGGAACTATTTTACGTGATTTTTCAAGTGATTCGAATGTGAATTTTTATTTGTGTGTCAAGATAATGAGCACGCTTACTTGTGATTCTAAAGAATTGGATCAAAAGTCGCACTGTTTCGTAAAAACCATACCTTCCCAAAATTGAATACAACGGGTATTACGACATTTTGGGTAAATATACTTCTCGCAAAATTTGAGTTGATATTACTCCCTTTTGTTGACATTTGTAAATGAGTATAAAGTACCAAAGACATTGAAAATCTACAGGGTCCGCCACCTAACATTTATTTTTGAACTAGCGGTTATTTCGACATTGGTAACCTTAATGTCACTTCTGATTTGACAGAAACTTTGTTGTATCCTTCCGCTGAACGAAAATGGTCTGCATGTTTAAAAAAAGTTACATTACATTATTCATGCTTCACATTGTATTTATATGTTTAAAAGTAAACAAGCATTTTAATGTATTTTTCTTACCCACTAGAGCCTGATACGGCTCGATATCTAAAACACTTTATTTTTTCCATACTGAATTTTGGTAAAATTTTTACTACTCGTTCGGGTCGGGTACGGGTACAGGTAATTTTTAATCGGGTACGGGTCGAGTACGGGTAAAATTTTTTATTTTTTTTCGGGTACGGGTCGGGTACGGGTAATTTTTTTTTATTATTGATCGGGTACGGGTCGGGTAAGGTAATTTTTTAAATTTTTAATCGGGTACGGGTCGGGTACGGGTAAATTTTTTTGCTGATCACTCGGATACGGGTCGGGTTCGGGTATAAGAATTTCTATACCCGACCATCTCTACTTTGTAGTATGCGAATGAATCTTTCGAAGACTTTTTTTATGGAATGTTCTGTGCTTCAGTATCATTAAAGCCATATGATTATTAGGGTGAAGAAAAATCTAGATCCAAGCTCCAGTTGACTTATCGTGTTCCATTTAGGTCCCAAAGATCTTTGGCATAGAACTACGTCTTTGTTTTCTATATAGGGGTGCAAACTACGGAAAAATGCCAAAAATACGGAAAAATACCGTACAAACAGTAATCAGATTTTGAACTTCTACAGCACTACCAATCTTAGAAAGACTCTCGACATCGTTACAAATACTGCTTGGAAATATTTCTACGCTTCGATTCGAGCAGATATAACTATCATTATTACCTCTAACAGAGCGACAGTTTCGTATGCATAAGTGTACGATTTTAATTTCCACTGTTCAATGTGCCCTCTTTACAAAACATTTATCAGTATCGATTCAATTTGCACTTTGTGCGATTACTTAATGCTGAACCATTTGAGGATTTGAATTGTTCGCTGCGCACGACAGACATTTTCATCAAAATATCGCTGTTCCTTCGTATTCGAGAAAAACGCACGATTACTTCAGTCACGCACAATCAATACCTTTCATCATCAACACCAACAAACTAAACGGCCCTTTTCAGGGCATCTAAAATTCTCAAGGCATTATTTTCGAATAAAAATATTCGCATGCACACAAATAAACTTTTAATGGAACACAAAAAAAACTGCTGCCTAAATATTCAAAACAAATGTTATAAGTGATTTTAACCATAGTTGTTTAGTTCGAACAACCTTATAGGGCTGACTTTTGTAGTTTTATCAAACAAATCGTCTGAAGGTTTTCGCAGGAAATTTCATGTTTGTAGGAAATTTATCGAAGAAACAAACTTTCGAAGACCGAAAAGCTACTCGACATTGGTAGAGGAAGTTAATAAACGAAAATCGACTACACTCTTTCATTCCATTCTTTAGTGTAATAATGCCTTCTCATATCATTGATATTCTCATAAATTTTAAAATTTTATTTTAAAAGCTCTTTAAATGCTATTTTTTAAATTTTGAATAAAAACAAGTTTAATTATATGTTTATTTACGGATTAACCTTATTTTGTTCTGGGGCACACAACCAATTTCATTGCCTTCACCTTTCGTCTCAGTTAAACCGTTAAATTGTTATGCACTGACGAGTCTAAGACGAAACGTAAAGATAATGAAGTTTTATTTTACAAGCCTAATATTTCAATTTCAATACACTTCGCCCTGTAATTCCTGAAGTCGGATTCGGATGAAATTTAATGCAAAATTTAATGGCAAAATTTGAGCGCACAAGACCTTCTCTGAGAAAAATGAGTGGGTTCATAAAGATTTTAACCACTATTTCCGGTACTTCCGAATCCGGGAAGCAGGTACCGGTATAGCAAAAGTCGATTGGTTTTGACCATCAACTAACAAGACCTACTCATTGAGACAGTTTTTAGCACAGTTCAGAGATTTTAAATGTTTTTCACCGTCACGTTTTTAACGATAGTTCTAAATTTTTAACATTTTTCGTCATAAAATTTCCGGTACCGGAAGTCGGATACAAATATAATTTCGTAGCAATTTTAGAGTTTTTTTTTCAATATTTCCAATACACACTTAGAAAAAATCGTGTAAATTTACGTCATGACACAATTTTACAGTAAATCTAACTTATATCAAAAACGCCATATTAACAAGATTGCCAGTTCTCACATTTCCCGAACAAACTATTCGTAACATCCTTTTTTGCGAGCATGGCGCCCTCAGGCGACTCCGTATCGAATCTAGTACATAGAAGTAAAGGAGAAATGTCAAATTCGTGCGCACCAAAATAGCAGCATTGCGCACCCATACAATTGACATGATATGTTGCGATGGCCTTGCTGAACTGAAGATTGATCCAACCTGACAGGGTCTGCTTATATTTAATGCATTCTGACATATTTTAGAGTGCTAAAACATGTAATTTTTCACGTTTGCTTGAAAGGTGTGGTATGTTTGAAGTATATTTATATGAATCTTGCAAAATTCATTCGTTTCTCGGATTATGTTCTTATATTCTTAAACACGTGAAATCACTTGTCTAAAAACTCCAAAAAACCATTCTGTAGCAAGTGTGAAACATACCAATTTTACCATGTTTTAATTGCTACTTGGGTAACTCCGTAACCAGAAATCGTATCCAAATAAATTCCAGATTTTTAATGGGATCCTTTCATCGAAAGCAGCCAATTCCATTCGTTTAAAAATTTTGCTATCTTGAAGAACTGATGGTATTTGATATAAAAGTCTTTTTTCACTGTAAGAGAAAGGTAAATACTACTATTAACAGTTTGATTTTACGTTTCGTCTTTGACTCATCAGTGCGTAGCTGTGTTTTGCAAGTAGCATTAGGAACTACGTCTGCCTAGCGCTTTGTGTTGAGTCGTCAGGTCACGTTAGCAGTTCATCATAAACTGCTACGCACTGATGACTCAAAGACGAAACGCAAAATCAAATCAAGATAGTTATGTGCACCCAGCATAGATTTGGGGGTAACAAAAAATATTTTCCCCTTCAAATTACAATAATTAACAAATCCCATTTCATCGTTCTTTCTATTTTGATTTATTATCCGTTTATTTATTTGCACTCATAGTGTCTGTTTGAATCCATATTGAATATTTTGAATTATTTACTGATGCGAAACTGTTTTTTCTCTGTAATTGGAGTCTAAATAATTCACTGGAACTGGTACCGTCAGTCTAACGGTCCTATGGAACCTAAGTGCAACACGAAAAGTGCACTGGAACGGGAAAATTAATTTCTTCATTCTATCTAAACTTTTCTATACAACCTTGTCTTACCCTAATGATCAACAGAGCTCAATTTTGGTGTCCCAGTATTACAATCCAAACTTTATAAACGCAAAATTACATCATTGATGTTGTGTAAAATTACGTAGTCGAAATGTTATCAATAATTTACCATTCGAAAGCGGGGCTACCACGTTTAACATAAAGTCGTTTGGCATAATACCGTTTGGCATAACGCCGTTTTGCATAATAGTTATTTGGCATAATGGTTATTTGGCATAATGGTCATTTGGCATAATGGTCATTTGGCGTAACAGTCATTTGGCATAACAGATGAACATGCTGCTTAATGGAAATTGTTTTTGTAAGGTCTGCCAAATAACTGTAAGGACTAATGCGGCTACTCCTCATCGTTTTTAATGACCTGCTGACCGACCTCGCTGTCGCTCGTTCGGACCTAACTGAGAGAGTTCCTAGCTTTAGGTAATCCAGGCAAACGCCCGAAACTAGACAGAGTTGATTTCTGCAGGGACGCTGCCCCCCCCCCTCCGAAGTGGCCGGCGCTTCCGAACAGAAGATTGTGCTAGCACTAAGTGAGTTTATTTATTTATTTGTTTTAGTTGCTTATATAAAAGGACAGAGTACTATTTACTACAGAACTTTAAAAATAAAAAATAGTAATGCTATTTCACGTAATATTATCGGAATATTCGGACCGAATATAAAATGCACACATTTCGTTCGAGTTTTCCTTGCAAAACATCACTCTATCGAAAAATAAACGAAAATTTACATTAGAATAAAATATTACGAATCCAATTATTATTATGACAAATGGCATTATACCAAATGACCATTATGCCAAATGACCATTATGCCAAACGGCGTTATGCCTAACGGTATTATGCCAAATGAGCTTATGCCAAACGGGCCGCCCCCATTTTTTATTATTATTTTATTCATTCAGATTGTTTCGGTTGGTTCAGAAAAGCGTGACATTCTCGAAACCAAAATAATAGCAATAATACATTTGAACTTGATCGTTGGTTGCTTTATGAATGAAGTGTCAGTAGAAACAAATACGTTCTGTCGGTTATGTCACTTATATATAAGTGAGTATATTTTTATATTTCCTGAACCAAAAGTGACGGCCAATAGTAGCTTCTAAATGTTCTCAGTTTGTTGAAATCGGCTCGGCCTCGATTAACAAGTAGAGGTAGACGTTCGGAGCGTTCCAATTTTCAGCAGTTCTTCAGTCAGAAAAAAATACACGAATCAATGAATCATTCTGAAAATTTCACAGAATATTCTCAACTAAATTTCGAAGACATTGTCAGGTGGGTTTACCTATATTCTGCACCGTTTCCAAGAAAATTTAATTTGAAACGGGAAAATAGCAAAAAACCAACCACTTTACGGTACTGTCCTCAGCGGGGGCGGCCCGTTTGGCATAATGGTTATTTGGCATAATGGCCATTTGGCATAATGGTCATTTGGCATAATGGTCATTTGGCATAATGCCATTTGTCATAATAATAATTGGATTCGTAATATTTTATTCTAATGTAAATTTTCGTTTATTTCTCGATAGAGTGATGTTTTGCAAGGAAAACTCTAGCACATGGGCTTACCAAAATAATACCTACATTGCGTATTACAAAAGTCGTCTGAAAAATTTAAGAATGTGTGAATATACGTATTTCAAACACCATTTCGATGATTCTCATTAAAAATAAGAGACTGTTGTTTTGACAGAAATTGGTGTACAATTATCAAAACACGTTAATTCAAGGGCGCATGCAAATTTTGGGCGCACGAATGCATGCTTCACCATAAAAATGCAGTTCGTTGTAGATTCTTCATTTACAAAAACACAAAAGATCAATTCTACAATATGTAGCGTTATCATCATACTACAACAGTTACTAGAATAGTAATATAAACTAACTTGATAAATTGCACAATCAGTAGCAAAAATACAGGACAGCAACTTAACATGCTACTTGGGTGTTGTTGCAAAATGGGGGCAACGAGGTGTACAGAAATGTCGATGACTGCCAAAAATGGAACTCCGTAGCTCGCGTCGAATATGATAGCCTATTCTAAAAATTTACAACATTATCAAGTCACACCTATGGATCCATGAATGCACCTCTTGAAATCTACGCATTTCTTCAGCAATCTCCAGATTTCGCATTGATCGATGTCAGATAATGCCCGATAAGACTAATGGTTCGGAATTCTCTACATTTCGCTGTTGAATAATATTATGAATAGATTGAAGTATGTTTCTATGACGATTTATTGAGTGGTTGCAAACAAAACTGCTTCTATAGAGAAATTCAAAGTAATTATGAATAGCTAATGTTTCTTAACTTTAGATATTTATTAGTATTTTTAATTTTTCTCAATTCTTCTAAGTTCGTATTTTAAAATTTCAAAATCATGTCGGTGAATTATGCGCAGTTCAAAAGTACAACCGAAAAACTGAAAAGCTGGCATCACACCTGCCAGGTGTTTCGACGGATGTAAAAATTGCTTTCGCCTGAATGGCGCCATTGTTATGAGCCCCATCTTCGTAACCCCTCCGGAAAACGCATTATTCTAATAAATGTTCTTTTTTCTTCTTGTATTTCCAGCTCCACCACCCGAAGCAGATTCATTACCCGAGCGGTTACCCGATGCCCCGGTCGCCGCCATTGTTTATCTGCTCCTCACCGGGTCCGGACCCATACCGTTCGCATGACAACGTGTACGAGGAACTGGAACATCCCCGGGACACGGATTCGGAGCCACCGGTCCAATCGGATGATGACTTTGCCGAGGACGAACTGAGTCTACCGGGCGATAGGTCATTCCACAAATCATCCTCCGATGGGGGCACGACTGTGGCCACAATCTATCACGACCGTAGCGCCAGCAGCAATGCAGGAACCAGCAGTGGCAACAACACCGACCAGTACATGGAACGGAACCGAACCGAGCGCAACTCACTGCTTTCGTCGTCGTCATCAAATGACAATAACCCGAGACAAACCGGTGCTGCCGGTTGTAGCAGTAGCGTCGGAGGTAGCGCCAGTGGCAACAACAGCAACAACAACAACAACAACAACAACAATAGAAATTCCAACTCTAGCACGGATTGTGCGAGCAGTGCGAGTGGGAACAATTCCAACAATAGTAATAACAACACCAGCAACAACAATCACACTAGCTGTAACAATGGAAACAATAACAATTGCACAGGGAGCACGGGTCTGTTTCGTTCTAGAAAACAGCCATCGACACTCGGAAGTGGTAGAGGTAATAAACACTTCACCAATCCCCTTTCGTCAGCCGAATCTCCGAGTGAAATGAGGCTAATGCCGACGGCATATGATGAAAGAGCGATGATGACGCTCCCTCCGTCCTATCAAGCAACGGCCGTCACCGGGGCAGGAGCCCCTAACAACTTGAATAGCATCAACAATAATAGTTTTCTGAATAGCAATAGTCTAAATAACAACGGTAGTCGTAGCAATTACTACAGCACAATAGACGATGAATGCGATCCCGTTGAACGACGGAACCGAATCAACGCACAGCTATCTGCATCGGCTGCGACAATCCACAATGGAGTCCCAGGCGTGTCCACCATTTTCCGCAATGGAAGGCCACCCTACGGTGCTAGCAACAACAATCAGAACCATCACAATCACCACACATCAAGTGGCAACAGTCGATCACGAACGAATCCCCGCTCGTTGGATCGTCGAAGGTATATCAACAATAATAACAACAACAGCAACCTGGCAGTGATATCCACGCAGGACCCGTCGCAGTACATCTACCACGAGCCGGTTTTCCACGAGGGTCTCATCTATGACGCCTGTCTTTCCTACAGTGACCGAAGTAGTGGCGGAAGTGCCGGTCCACCCTATCCGTACGTGTTTACCACCTTCCGGCACCAGGGTGTTCCGGCCCATCAAGCCATTTACTCCCGGGACAGCAGCTTCGGATCGGACTCAGGTTATAGTCAGCATACGCAAGCTTCGAATCGTAGCACCGGATGGAACAGGAATCGTCTAACACCTCAGCAGCAGACTCTGCCATCGTTGCAGCAGCAGCAGCAGCACCAGCAGCTGCAACAGCAACAGCCAAAGTGTGAACCCCAGCCGGCGGTGGCGGATTCTTGAGAAAAAGTTTCCCTACCGGCGGCGACGCTCGTCTCGCAGCTCGTATATGGCAAGATTTTAATCTAAAGCTGCTACTATTGGGACCGGGACTCAAGTAAAAACTCCCGGAAATGCGGTCGTAAACGTGTAGGATATAAGACAAAAGAAATGTGATTTTAATTTTAAAGAAACTTTAAACGACCCCGTTCGGACTTATTTAAACCACTGAATAATTGTTGTTTACGGCCTGTCTGTCCCCCGTTGCGATCTTTGTTCTTTTCAAATGTGTAGGCTACAAAAAAAAATGTTCATTTTCCAGCTAAGCCCCAGAGAAAGACTGTTTAACCTAGGATAAGTTCTACTCTACTGCAACTTTCCATCCTACCATAATGATAAACAGAGCCCCTCCTCGAGTCTTTGAGCTATCAAATAGTGTTTAAGATAACTCTTGTACGTACATCGGAGCAAAACCTCCATTCTGTAACAGTCACGCAAATCCTTTCCGGAAATACAGTAACTAATATAATCAAGAGCAGATGAACAAATTTGATTATCGCAAACAATCGAACCTAGTACTTAACAAGATGAAATCGAAAGGTTATTAAGAGCACACATATGAATCCTAATTCGAAGAGTTATTCTAGATGATGAGAAGCAAACCCCCTGTTCAAAGCAAATACTGAACGTACTCTAGTGGTTGTAACTTAAATATAATTGAAGTAAAAAAAAAAGATACAAAAAAGCCAACACTGTAAAGGAGCCAAGAGCTAAGCAGCATTCTAGTAGATATCTATCCGTATGAAAGCGTCAAATCCGTTCCAGTTTGACAGTTTCTCCGCACTATCCAACAACACACCAACTCACACGTGTGTTTCCGACTGCTTCGCCAGTAGGCCGCGTTTCGCACGGCCGCTCACGTACCTCCTAAATATAAACTTGGTGGCCATTTTTCGGAACCTTCCTCATTTAATTATAGGGTTAGCACTCGCATCTCTGTGTATTTCTTTCACGTTTTTGTTTACGATCTGTGGTCATCATCCTACATCTGCTGCCGCTGCTGGTTTGTTGATGAACGCTGAGTTCCATCAAGTTCGTTTCGGCAAACTGGCTTCTTGTATGTCAGTGAAGTATGTCTGTGAGTGTAGTAAGTATTTTTTCATTACCCATTTTATTACGCCTTTTTTTTGTTTGCATCGCCAAAGCGGGGCAGTGAAACGAGCAGAGCTGAAAAACATAAAAACTAAACAGAGCAATTATCTCGGCCACGCCTCCCACCCCGCCGTACGTGCGTTTTCTGAGTGTTGTTCAGTTTACTGTTCGCTCGGTGCGGAGGACAAATCAAGCAACCCTGCTGCCAACTGCGAAACGAGCTTGTGTACGTGAAACTGTCAAACGGCCATGCTACCACTTGGATATTGCTTTTTTTCTCACTGGAGCTGAAACTTGCGACAGCTCCGATTGTAAATAGATTGAAGTGTATATTTTGTTTGTACATATGTCCAGCACACTGTAAAAAGTATCGTAAACGTCAAAAGGTAGCAATTCCGTCAATTTCTAACAATCAAACAAATATCGACCTACGTAGCAAATTTGAATCCGAACGACAATTCTTCTAGTAAAAATCCATCATCCTATCACCTGTACCTGTCCTTCTTCAAGTAAACGTGTTTCAGATCTAGTGTTATGCGAGGCGAACAGAGTCGGTAGTTCCGAAAAGAAATCATTTTAAATAGGTTTAAACACCTTACTAAAAAAAAGTAAATAATCATATCATACTGCAAATAGTAGGCCGTTTTGAAAAACTCGTAGAAACACGGAGTCTCCCATTGTAAATAGCGCCACGAAGCTTTGTACATACAAAAAAAAACTCTTCTAAGTACAATAATCTGTAATCAACCGATTTACGTAGTAGGATCTATAGAAAAAGGTAACTCTTAATAAACAACCAACAAATATCAAAGTAGGATAACAAATGGCAAATGAAGAGTATCATTTTCAACATATACTAGTCGGTTTTCCAATTTCACTCTCGGCTGAATTTTGAGTTAGTTCCATTTAAACTGCCCAGGTTTAACATTGACGTTGCTTTTTAATAATCCCATGGTTGTTTCCATTTTCGATTTAATTAATGCAATCAAGTCCGTAATGAAAAATAATTCCCTCTCCCTCTCCCAGCAGGGTTTGCGTTTTTGCAGGTGAACCCGTAATCTATCCGAAATCGATGTAATTTCCGTAACCCGTCTTGTTAAAATTGTTTTAATTGTAAACGGCACACGGCTCCGGGGCATCCACGTCGAACAATGAATAATTTAATTAAATTTGTGTACATTATTAACATTATTGACGAAAAGTTTGAAAACAATAAAAAGCAGAAAGAATAAAAATATCGAACAGAGAAACAATATCAATTCAATAATTGCATTTCGATTTCATCCCGAAACTCCCTTTTCCGATGTTCGTGTTCAGGTATCCGAAACTGTCATCGTTGGAGTGTGTTTTACGCGGTAGTAAAAAAAACGACATCCACCGCCCGTGTTCTGCATTGCGGAACACGAGGCGTCGCCGCGTCATGTGCATGAAAATTCCTGCTGGGTGCTGATTGAATTCATGGCTGATCGGATGCCGTGTTCCGGCCGATCAGTTCGCTAGGAGAAGAGATGGTCGCGTCCCGGTGGCTGATCTTCGCTGCGATGGCAATAAAGTCCAATTAATTGAAAAATGAGCTAATGAAAATTACAGGGAGAGGCTAAATGGGATTGAAATATGATGATTTTCCTAAAAGGGAAAATAATTGCGGTTCCCAAATGGAATGTAGTAGAAAGTGATAGAGCTTACAATACCAGAAACGAAGGGAATCAGGTGGTTGTTTTCATTTGAATCTGGATAATCTGAAGTTCTATATAAGAAAGAGTAGTAAATAGTTGAATGGTAAGTAAAACCACAGGAAACACAATACCAACCGTGTGCAAAGATAGCTCCAAAAACTAAGATTGGGGATATACAACTCCTGGCGGTACGATCAGTTAGTAGTTTACCATAATCCGAAATCAAAACCACTTCCTTACCCACCTAGTGGTGTGTTAATGTCTTTATCTAGTCATACAAACTATAACATTTTCTTTATTCAACTAATTTTTAACATAAATTTAGATAGATCCAATAATTGTTAGACTCATTGGGGTAATTCATATAAGTGTGCTTATGCTGCTTATTTGGGAACATAACCGGAATCGACAGTTTCAGCAATAATGTAGGGGTGGCCGGGGCTAGTTGACTGAAGGGGCAAATTGGCCAAGTGGCTTTTATGAAAAGGCTATTATGCGCAAAGGCGACATCTATTGTGATATTGATGGAGTATCAGGCCACCCATGTATCGACGTAATTTCAGATGTTTTTGTGTTGTTGTTTGAACAGAAACCTATTAATTCTTTCTTCTGTGCTTTTGAGTAAATTTAAGTTTTTGAACAGAAAACTGCGTAACGCAAACCAGTTATCATCCGAATTCCAAAAATATTGTACCGCTGGAAAGGATATTCAAGACCCTAAGAAATGGTATGATGGTTTCCAGTGTTCTCTTGTATTTGTTAGTGTAAATCGTGATTGTTCTCTGAAACATCCATTGGGATAGGTTGGCCGAGTTTTGTGGGGGGTTGGTTGGCCGAGTTGTAAATTTAGTGTATTCGTGAAATGTTAACTTTTTTTTGAACGAACAGAAGCGTTACGCTAATATTGACGATTATAAGTGTTGTATTTATAGTTATGAGTTACTACGGTTTTCTTATGAGGAGTGATATCTGCTCGATTCACTCTCACTTTTTTCCTATCTCATGATTCTTGCACTATCTTATACCGTTTTCGTTTTTGTCGTGAATACGACTTACTTTACTATAGGGTGCCTTTTCAAAATTAGTCATATGGAAGAATGGGCAGAACTTAATCGTGAATATCTCGACTTGTATTAATCGCAGCAACATATTTCTTTCACTATTTCATAAAAAATATGATCAGGAATTTAGGATAATATTTTGAACAGCGTGAGATAATCACAAACAATTCAAAAATTAGGTTTTCTGAAAATTTTGAAACAACGTGAAAAACTCTTTACTTTTGCTTGGGTTTTTCGCGCAAGGACGACGATTTTGAGGTAGTCAGGAACATATCTTCAACTGATCGTTATAAAAGGGGAACCGTGGTCGAAAATCGATCATTTCTTCTTGTGCGTTGGATGAAAGCAGACGCATTCAAACAGCGGCATCGGAGAGCGCACCTTCTTCGTGGTTAAAAACCTCAAACGCTCAGGTCGCAACTCTCATTTGGACTTTAGTCGTCCGGTGAAGCAAATGGTAATGAAAGCATACCTTTTGCGTGGTATAAAGCCTCAAACGCTTAGGTCGTGCTTTCATTTGGACTTCAATCGTCAGGTGGAGCAGTCGGCACTGCTTTCATTTGGACTTCAATCACCAGGTGGAGCAGTCGTCAATAAAGAGAGCAGACCTTTTGCGTGGTAACAAACCTCAAACGCTCAGATCGTGCTCTCATTTGGACTTTAGTCGTCAGGTGGAGCAGTTGGCAATGAAAGCAGACCTTTAGCGTTGTACAAAACCTCAAACGCTCAGGTCGCATTGCCAGTTTCCCTTCGAAGAAGATCAATTACATCATCCTGTTGGTGGTCGTTTGCATTGGAGCAAAATACAACGGGAAATGGACAACATTATGCAAAACCAGCCTTTCTAATGGCTCTAAATGTTACCTAAAGAACTATAAAGATTGCTTCTTTGTAAATCGATAATTAAAATTAGCAGTGCAATGCAAATCTAAGATAATATGATCAGTTTTTTTCCAATTTTCAAGGTTCTAAATTCGCAACAGTGTTTAAAATCGTTTATATCCAATCAGTGTTTAATATCTCAGAAAATTGAACAATTTGGCCCTTTACGCACGCCTTCATAAAAGGTTCTTTTCAGAACTACCAATATTTTATCATAAAGAACTATACTGGTTATTTTGTAATATTTTTGTGTCAGAATGTTTGATGTAACTAATCTGTATTGTAGTTCAGATGTATCGTTTCAAATTCTAGTAGTGTAAAAGGGCAAAACTTGCACAATTCACACAATCGATTAACTAATTGATATTTGGAAGTATATAGTAAGAGTGTCAGTTTTATTCGTATTCACGACATCCAGTTATGTCTCTGACATTACACACCTGATCTTTTTAACCTACACGCGGGCGACTCTGACTCCGAGTAAAAAGAACACGTACGCGCCCTAAACAACAACCCATAAAAGAAATAAAATACAAACAAACTCGCATGGATGCGTGGTGCGACCCGAGAAAATTTTAAGAGCGAAATTACGCGATTGGAGTCCGATCTAGAGCGACCTCAGGTTACTAAAACAAACATATCAAACGTTGTTTGGGCGACTCTGGGTCAGCTTTCGGGCTGCTCTGATCAATAAACGAAAACAGTGTTAGTAAGCCGGTTGCTAACGAAGATAACTCGTCCTCTTTCCATTCTGGACCATTGGACGCGAAGGAAGTGTAAGTAACATAGCTCTTCTCCGAAGGTCGGTCTGGCTACTCTAAATACAAAATTTAAAACTTCATAATAAGGAATATATTAGGTGTACAACTTTGCTTCCGCCGTTTTTTCCAAAATTTAAAGCTTTTTTGCGAAAAACTGCTTACAGATGTATTATTCAAAGTATTGTCCGTCGCTAGTGATAACTTTCTCCCATCTTTCCGGAAATTTTCGGATCCCGGCTCGAAAAAAGGAATCCTTTCTTGACGCTATCCATGAAGCAATCCATTTTTCCAACTCTTCGAAGGATTGAAAATGTTGATCTGCCAGGTCGTGTGCCATCGAACGGAATAGGTGGAAGTCAGAAGGGCGACACCTGGGGAATACGGCGGGTGGGGCAAGACTTCCCATTTCAGCGTTTCCAGGTACTTTTTGACCACTTTTGCAACGTGAGGCCGAGCATTGTCGTGTTGAAAGATGACTTTGTCATGTCGCTCTTGATATTGTGGCAGCTTTTCTTTTAGCGCGCGACTAAGGCGCATCAGTTGCGTTCGGTAGCGATCTCCTGTGATGGTTTCACCCGGTTTTAAGAGTTCGTAGTAAATCACACCGCGCTGATCCCACCAAATACAAATCATAACCTTGGCGCCGTGAATATTCGGTTTTGCCTTCGACGAAGTAGCATACCCAGGCTTTCCCCATGATTTTCTGCGTTTAGGATTATCGTATCGAATCCACTTTTCATCACCGGTTACGATTCGATTTAAAAAACCCCTTACGATTTTGTCTTTGAAGCAGTTGCTCACATACAAATAGACGGCGCTCGATGTCCCTCGGTTTCAACTCGTACGTCACCCAGTTTCCTTCTTTCTGAATCATGCTCAGGGCCTTGAGACGTTTAGAAATGGCTTGCTGACTCACTCCCAATGATTCGGCAATGTCTTCTTGGGTTTGGCACGATTCTTCATCAAGCAATGCTTCTAGTTGTTCATCTTTGAAGGTTTTTTCTCTTCCACCACAATGTTTGTCTTCGACATCGAAATCACCATTTTTAAAACGTTGAAACCACTCCCGACACGTTCTTTTACTCAGAGCAGCATCACCGTAAGTTTCTGAAAGCATTCGATGCGCTTCAGTTGCATTTTTTTTTCGAATTGTAACAGAAAAGTCAAACTTCCGCAAATGGCGAGAATTGGGCACATAAACAGACATTTTCGAGCGTGAATAATATGAAAACAAGAACAACTGTCACTGAAACGGCGATGACAATTCGTTAGGCACTGTACACACTCACTTTAAAGGCATTATCATCTATGTATTTTAACCAGCCTCAGCCGGTACGACCTATCGGAAAACGGCGGAAGCAAAGTTGTACACCTGATATATCAAAATATCATATAGTGAAAAATGTCAAAATTTACGTATAATACAGCATTTTTTGCTACACTTTTAAACATATCGTTTTCAGAATGGTTTGCGCAGAAAATGAGGACCTGCCAACGAAAGTCCACGATAGGCAAAATGTTTTCCGAAAAGATGAACGAAGCTATGGCAGCTGTTTTATCTGAAAAAGTTAAAGTTATAACAGTTTTAAATTATTTTGATAGTCCCATGCGAACATTGTCGCGATATTGTTTAAAAGCCAAGCTGGTTTCAGATTCACTGGTGTGTGCCCCTTCAATCCTGAAACTTTTCCTCCTGAGGAGTTCCTGGCAGAATTTGTAACAGATCGACTCTTCTGTTCTCCTTGAAGCTGTAAGATCTCTCCCTAAGGCGAGTGCACAAGCTGATTCGAAGAAGCAACAAGATCGCAAACGTCGATCAGCCCGAATTCTGACAGATTCCCCAATAAGGATAGCATTAGAGAAGGGTAAAACCTGTCTTAATCCACCTAGTGGTGTAATGATGCCTTTCTCATATTACTCATATTTTCAAAAATTTCACTGGACGATTCTGTCAAGAAATTTTGTTTCTACCTTAAATAAAATAAAAAACTTTCTTTGGGTACAAACTAACATAACCTTTTCAATTTGTAAACAGTTTTGCCAAGTTATTAAGAATTTTACCCTATTTTGCATCGTCGCACTAAATTATTGATCACACTTCGCCCTATAGATCTAGAACCGGAAGTCGGACCCGAATGAAATTAAACAGCAACTATAGGAACTTTTATTTGAGCCTAAGTTTGTGAGAATCGATCAAATCATCTCTGAGAAAATTGAGTGAATCTCGTTCTAGAGTTTTTGACCACTCTTTCCATTACTTGGAACCAGTATAGCCGAAGTCGGTTCGTTTAATAAGTAACTAATATAGCCTTCTAATTGAATCAGTTTTGAGCCAAATCTAGAAGAATTTCAAATTTTTTTTTTGCATCGTCGCTCTAAATGACGGTGTGCAAGATGAAATTCAAAAGCAACCTTTGAGACTACGAGATTTTTTATTTTATGAGTGACATTATTAGACACATACTCACACACATACACGCACAGACACATACACTGCTCAGCTCGTTGAACTGTGTCGAATGATATAGAACACTTAGCCCTCAGGGCCAATTTTCATTAGTCAATTTTTCAAAAGATTGCATGAATTTTCTATATAAGTTTTTTTTTGTTTGTCAAAACAAACTTATAAAACCGATACACTGAAGAAGGATGTAAATAACATTCCGAAATACGCGTATCTGTATTGTAACGTTTTTTATGCTTCATTAAAGTATAGTGACTTTATGAAAGTGTAATAACGTGACAGTGAAATAGTGGAGTTAAATGGTACATAAATAGTGCAACTATTGATATAATAAACAGTAATATGAATGATTTTCATTTTTGTTACAACAACACGTAAAATTACCTTTCTATCATATCTAACGAAAATATACGTTGCGTAACAATTGTGATATATGCAAATTTTAACAAGTTACAATTTCTACGTAGGGAAGTATTCAAACTGGTTGATAACTAGAAGTTTCTGTTGAGTTTTTGACAGATTTGAGGACATGTTAAGGAGTTTTCTAGTTCTAGATGCATAATTTTTGTCAGTTTTTAAATTTAAACTAGAAATTTTAACAAAAGAGTATGACAACCCAAACTTTCGAGTTTCAAATATAGAAAGAATAGAACGGAAGCGTATATCGGTTTTAAATTCCTCAGCAGAGTTGTTCGAAAAATGAAAAGCGTTTGTTACAGTTTCAATTCTTTTATCCATCTTCCATATGAACTTGTCAGCTGTTGAAGCTGAATTTCTTCTACGCTTCTCCATCTATTTAGTAAGCAAGCTAAGGAAGCAACATTTGCTGAAAATTTTAATCAGGAGTCTCAAGGCAACATCGGAAAGATTTTAAATGAGAATGTTATAAATTCCGTCCGATTGACTTAATGATTAAATTTTTACTGTTCGAACAATTTTAAACTAAATACACTGCGCCCTTCTTAAAACTTGAAACTCGATTATAATTGGGTCCCAAATTAGTGAATAGCGTGTTCATACAATCAATGTAAGCTAGAAAGCAATGAAACCAGTAATATAAAACTGATATTCGATTAGGTACATCACTACAATTGCATACCCGCCAGGCGTAAAATTTCGCAACTTGCTTACTATATGTTAACTTGTACACAACACGTTTTCGTTATTGTCATGCAGCAGCTTTAATATCCAATAAGATAAAACAAAACCAGTGAAAGTCATAATCTTCTCTAAATTTAATGAAACTAAAGTTTTGAGATAAATCCGATAATAAGTAAATTCTCTTATTCAAGAACTCAATTTAGAGGTGATATTTTTCAATAAATATTACTTTACTTACTATTTTGATGCATGCTAATTTAAATTGTTTACACTCATGGTAATCAAAGTAAATGGTTTCAGAATAGGAATCGTCTCTACTTTGTCACCAGGAACAAGCACAAAAGTATGGAGTTTATAAGTGTCAGATATTTTTTTTGGCACTATTATATAGTTTTAAGAGTTCTTCTGTCATTTTTAAGTACAGCGAAGAAATTAAATTTCTCTTACTTTTGCCCGGATCAGGTTCATTTCGCCGAAAGCTATTTCGCCGAAAGCCGTTTCGCCGAAAGCCGTTTCGCCGAAAGCCATTTCGCCGAAAGGGTTATTTCGCCGAATCCTGAAATCGCCTTAAAATCGTAATTTGAATTGATTTAAAATAAAGACAAACGAAAGATGATAGCGTTAACGCCCCTACAATAGTACTTCTTGAATAAATATTGATTCATGAAACTCAGAACGGAGTTCCCAAGAAAACTTGTTGACTATTATTCTAAGCATCAAAGCAATTGCATAAGTGTATCTACCAGGCAAATGTATGAGGTATTTTCCGTTTATTAAGTGAAAATGAAAAAATATCTAATGCGGCTACGCCACATCGTTTTGGTTCATGTGCTGTCCAACCTCGCTACGTTCGGACCTAACTAAAGCAGAGAAACCTAGCTTTGAGTAGACCGGGTAAACGAGGCGGTTACAGGTTTATATACAAGAGGCTCAGCTGGCCGAGCCATCTTGGCTTCTGCTATGTGGCTGCGCCACTTCAGTTATACAGGAGACATGACGCTTTCGGCGAAATGACCCTTTCGGTGAAACGACTTTCGGCGAAATGACCTATTCGGCGAAACGACTTTCGGCAAAATGACCCGCTCCCCTTTTGGCCACCTAGCAGTTCAACTTAAAACGATGAATTTGATAGTTTTTATTTTAAATTTCGTATGTTTGATCGTGATAAGTTCTTATCATGTTATTTTTTCAAGCAAAACATTTTCATTCGGTGCTATTTTGCCATCTCTACTTGTCCTTATTTCAATTCCACTGTGCATGACATAACCGCATAATCCTTTCTTATCTTGTTTTCTTCATTTATGGTGTGACGTTGCACTTTACCAGCAAAGCATCCTAATTAAAATAAGTATTACGAACTCTCTCCTTCAAGCTTAATTGTTGTTCATTTGAATGTACATACTTGCTTGTTGGCTCAATTACAGTTGTTCCAGGCTTCACCTACTCAAGTACCTAATTTGTTTTCCTTAGATCAGACGTTTGACAAACTGTGAAAACTAGTTCAACAAGCAATGGATGTGATCGAAAATAATAATACAAACATACAAATATTATAAAGAATTTTATTGTTTCATAATAAGCATGTGAAATCCGTGCGTCGAGTCGCACACACTGACGATATTTTATCAGTTTTCGACACTTCCCTCTAAGACACATCTGCTTTCCTGTACATTGCATCTGAAATAAATTACTCCATGATTAAAACCAGTTACATTAGTTTGCATCACATTCTCATCTTACAAGTCCGAATCCTGCCGCGTGGGTCTGACGTGGCGGCGGTCCAAGTACAAATCAGTCAGTTCCTCAACGCGGCTTCGAGCACTCTCAGGTAATTCGGGTGTTCTCGACAGAAGCCAATGACTTTCTGTTGCCGTAAATGAAATATGTAAGGAAAATGAATATTTATTAAATTTTAGAAAATCATTTTCTGTGCTGCTACCTACCCCCTTTGATTGTATCACTGACTTCGAAACAGCTCCAAACAAATGAAAACGTCGTATAGTCTGTATCCAACACCCAATAATTTGATCGATTCGGAGCTGGTTTGATAAATAAACGTGCCAGTGACAATTTTATCTTAACACTCGTGCTTCAGTTACTTACGCATTCCTCGGAAGCTCACGTTCAACTTGGCCTGCTGCAGATTGTCCTCGGGGAACGAAACGACTGCAAATCCGATTTCCACATCAAACTGATCACTAGGTGGAATCAACATTCGGTTATCCACTCGAACAGTTCCATCGTCATTCAACGCATATGCCGCCTTGGAACATTCACCTCCTCGTTGGAAGTTCTGTTCATATCGATTAATCTCGTACCACTCGCCCAGGTAGGCCGGCAGATCGAAGTTTTGAACTACGGGATGCTCAGGACACTGACCGGTGGAAATAATTTGAGCCAACGAAGAACGGAGCAGAAATGCCAGTAACAACTGTCCTATTGCAAGTGCCGAAATCATTGTTGACTTTTGGGGTCCAAACACGAATCCACAAATGATTCAGGAGCAGCTACGACCACGCATTTTATAGATATGCCTAGTACACTGTCGTATGGCACTGGTACAACATTTACACTCAATCCCCGTTTTGTATGTGAATGGCGTAGACGTGGATAGGCAGGTCGAAAATTTTAACAATGTAAACTAGACTATTACGTAACATAATTGTACCAAAAGTCGGTCCACCATCAAGGAAATAACTACTTTTCAAAATCGAATCCGTAAATATCGCGGTCATCAGGCCGTCCAATTTTATAACGGAAAACTGCTTTCATAATATCAGCACATATATAGGTCTAGTAATTAAATAAAGTAACAATATTTTCTAACAGGTGTCAAAAAAATATTACAGAAGGTATGAGTTCTACGATTCACTAGCTATGTATGCGACCATGAAATAAGCTAGCTATGCGACCATGGAATAAGATGGAACCAAGAATGAAAATTTTCACCATAAATTGTAAACAATATGCAATAAAATATCGAACAATCTTAGCGACAATACCATTCCTGTAAAATCGAGAATCTAATCTCCATTTTCTACTTAGCATAGAACCACCATATAATAGCAATCACAAAGTCTTTATTTAATACAATTTTTGTAAAAACGAGAAAAAGTTAAATTTCAAAATATGTTGACATAAGCGAAAATTGTGCGCATTCGCCACGCAGGTCTTCCACGATTGTTTTTTGTAAGCAATATCGCAACATTAGTTTCGACTAATTGCAATTTACCTATGACGAAAATCTTGTAACAAATGCACTCATTATCATAATGTCCTTTACCTCAATGTAACGAATAATTTTAAATAAAATTTAAATAACATTAAAAGAAATGTTAATGAAAATCGAAATCAGTGTTCATTCATCAAAACTAATATTTTATTGTTACTTTACGAAGCGCAAACCCGCAAAAATTTACCGCACAAATTAAGATCCGTCTGTATTCGAGAACAAACAGCTTTTGAAGATAAGATTTCAAAATTGACATTCTACACGCGCTGATTGGTGAATCATTCGAAACAACACTTCCCTACAAAATCTCTAATCGTGGTACCATTATGAAACCAAACCAATTATGTAAATTATCAAACATTTTTTGGCACAATTGTTTAATTATTACCGGAAGTGTATCGAACTTTCTGGTATGGTTTGATTTGATGATAAGATACGATTGTTGTAGGCTGGTACCGTTTGTTTTCGTTCAATTTGTTTGTGTTTGTTTTCTGTTGTGATTACGATATGCACGTTAGTATTCAATGATGACGCTTTCCGCAGTACTGCAGTATTCTATTACTCTATCCATCTACCTATCTATAACTTAACTATTTTATCGTCTGCTCTTAATAGAGTGCAATGACTTAAATACATTTTAAATCAAATGAAATATAATTTACTACTTACTCCTTATCGATTGTTATCTATTGAACTCATTGAAGAATAACTTCCAGTTCACGTGTGAAGTTCATACTGGCTATCGTCTGTGGGATCATAAAATTTGATTACTATATGTGCGGGCTTGGGAATCGCACAGAAAGAAATAATGAAATTTACACGACATGTACATCTATAGTAACAAGGAATAGACATGGTTGAATTGAAAATTTGATTGAAAACCATTATCAATGCAAAACTAAATTGAATTGCATTGAATTTTCAATGAATAGAACTGTATCTTTCAATTAACGCTTAGTTTGGCGATTAAATTATATTGAAACGTACAGAAATGTAAAGTAACTTTAAGTTTAATTACCGGCTCCAAATATGTGTATGAAAATAGATGTAAATTCACTAAATATTTTTATCGGATCAGGGTCATGTCGCCGAAAGCCATTTCGCCGAAAGCCGTTTCGACGAAAGTCATTTCGCCGAAAGGGTCATTTCGCCGAAAGTCATTTCGCCGAAAGGGTCATTTCGCCGATTCCTGCAATTGTCTTAAAATCGTAATGGGAATCGATTTAAAATAAAGACAAAATTATGTATTTCTTGAATAAAGATTGATTCCTGATCCTCAGAACGGAGTTCCCAAAGAAACTTGTTGACTACTAATCATCAAAGCAATTCCAAGCAAATGTATGTGGTATTTTCCGTTTACTAAATAAAAAAATATCTAATGCGGCTTCGCCACATCGATTTGATTTGTGTGCTGTCCGACCTTGCTACCGCTCGTTCGTACCTAACTAAAGCAAAGAAACCTAGTTTTGAGTAGACCGGACAAACGAGGCGGTCACAGGTTTGTATGCAAGAGGCCGCCGCTTCCGAAGTTTCACCTAAAAGTTTTTTATTGGAGCTTGCTTCAGAGATGGCTGAACCGATTTTCACAAACTTAGATTCAAATAAAAGGTCTTAAAATTCTTCTAAAAATTCCCGAAAAGTTAATCCAGATCCACCTTCCGGTTCCGGTATTACAATGCGATTAATGAAAATTTTCAATTTAATGAGTATTTTTCCACAAGCGATGGCGAAACAAGGTGCACATTTTTATAAAACTTACTGCTAAATTAATCTGGTTAACAGATCTAGTTAGTGAGTGAATATATAAAACTACTTTGCGACTACTAGTCCCCGGTTTCCGCTTCCGAAAGCAACGATAATAGTGAAGAAAATTTCCAAAAACGGAACTTACTTCGATTTCTCAGCAACTGTTAGGCGATTTTCACGAATCATGATTCAAATTAAATCTTTCATTGTTCCAAAATATACTGTGCAATTTCATCCAGATCAGACTTCCGGTTCCGAAATTATAGGGCGATGAGTGTCCAAACATTCAAATCGTCATTCAAAATGACGATGCAAAACTAGTGCGCGACGGTACGTGCGGTTTTCCTCCGTTCGCAGCGTGCTTTGTTCAAATTCATATAGCGTGCAGGGTTGCCACATTTAAATTGACATTTTTCAGGTAAAAAAATGTAAATTTCTCATTCTTTTATTTAATTTGTACCTACTTGTTGGAGTTATTACAAGATCATGATAATCAGTTCGTGCTCGCATGTCATCAGACACAGTCGACAATTGCTTACGGTCGAGACGATAGAAACAAAGACAATACAGTGTAGTGAACAATAGATTGTACGAAATGGGCAAATACGATTTAACAAAGCCTGAAACTTGGCCTACAAGGCCAAATTCAATTTGTATTGATTTCAAGCGCTGCAAAGTTAGACCAGCAGCAACCGAAATTGAAATCTTGCTTAAGGAACGAATGCATCTAAACGTTACTGATGTAAGTGAGATTCAATTCAACAAGGCGTCTAACTGTGTGTACATTATGTTCAAACATGAAAAAGATGCAATTGCATTTGCTTCGGTTAATAACGGGGTGCACAGTATCGATCATGACAATGTTAAATATAAAATCCCTATATACATGGTGGACAATGCCATAGAAGTACGCGTGCATGACCTTCCCCCGCAGACCAGGGATGAGTTCGTTCGGGAAACTATATCGCAGTACGGTGAAGCAAGAAAAAAATGGAAGCTCCTCTCCCCCTAGAAAAAGGTGACAACGAGATCCAACGGTAAAAAAATTATTTTATCTAATAAAAACATGGCTCATTCGGCCACGTAAAGCTTGTACGCAAATTGGCCTGAATAAAAAAGTTTTATTAAAAAAAAGATCATGATAACGTTGCTTTTCCATAAAAATACACTTATTACCTTTCTCATATAGAAAGTTTATGCAATCACTTGAAAAATTACTAGTGAAAATTGGCCCAGAGGGCTAAGTGTTCTATATCATTCGACACAGTTCATCGAGCTGAGGAATATATGTGTCTGTGTGTATGTGTGTGAGTAAGTGTCAAATAATATCACTCATAAAATAGAAAATCTCGTAGTCCCATATATAGCTATTGAATGTCACAACGTCATTTAGAGCGACGATGCAAAAAAGGGTAAAATTCTTCTAGGAAAAGAGAAAGTTATTATAGTCTCATAGGTTACTGTTTAGTCCTGGTCCGACTTCCGGTTCCAGATCTATAGGGTAAAGTGTGTTTAATCATTCAGTGCGACAATGCAAAATAAAAAAAAATTCTTATTAACTTGACATAACTGTTTACAAATTTCGAAAGGTTATGTTAATGCATACCCAAAGAAACTTTATTTTATTCAAGATTGAAAAATTTTTTTTTGACAGAATCTTCTAGTAATATTTTTGGAAATATAATTAATATGAGAAAGGCATCACTAGGAGGATTTAAAAAGGTTTTTTCTTCTGATTTGATACTATGTTGTAAACTTATGATCATCCGCTCCTCGGGATAGAAATCCGCTCCTCGGGATTCTACAAAAACGACGGGTGGATAATGTCAGGAAAATAACCGGATTGGCGTGAATACGAATAACATTAAAACTAAACTGTGCCCATATAATGTTGCCCCCTTCAAATCTGGCAAACGACAAATACAGGTTAAAATTGGGGCTGAATAAAAGACATAATAATAATACTAATAAGTAAAACATCAACTATGATTAAACACAACGAAAGTATAGGAAATAGTAGAAATAATTCTTCAAAATGGTGGTTCTGAAAAGAACCTTTTATTTTGGCGATTATGTTGGAGGTAACGAGTTGGATTCGATTTTATAGCTCTTAAAAAACTGAATTGTAGAAATTGCACGGTCGTTATTCACTTTTCGATGCATTTTGCTCCAATGCAAACGACCAGCAGCTGGTTGACGCAAACTCACACTGCGAACATCTGCAGCAGAACTGCTTCCTGTGCGGATTGATTCTGTGATTTCGTTTGAAGCTTTTTCACAATTGGGCGATCCCTACAGCTCACCAAATAGTACCATACTGAATTTTGATGTTGATTATTTAATTTCGGATTTGCATATTTCCGTGAAAGAAACTAATAAAATGCTGTACGGGTTTCATTTCTGTGAAATGTCAAAGGACCACCAGCTGAATGCTAATGTAATTACCCTTGTTCGAAACGAAATTCACACTGCGAACGGTGCACAAAACAAAATCCGTCTTGTAGCAGAACTGAATGAAACTGCATTCTGAACAATAAATTATATTCAGAAACTGATTTCTTGATACTGGAAGTCATATACACTTGTGAGACAAGTGTCTCACTAATCTAAGTCTCCCATTGGGCGATGTCAAGCAAAGCGTTAATGCAAACGCTTGCAAATTCATAATGCAAACCCTACCCAAGTTACAATTCGAATTGTTTTTGTCTTTCTCTATAGAAAGGTATTAGAATTGCTGGAAAACCCGACTTTCGAACGGAGCCTCGGAGACCCATGGTGTTATATACCATTCGACTCAATTCAACGAGATTGGAAAATGTCTGAGTGTGTGTGTGTGCACTTTTCGAAGATATTTTTACCGCTCAATTTTCTCAGAGATGGCTGAACCGATTTTAACAAACTTAGGCTCGTTTGAAAGCTACTATCGGACCATTGATCAAGTTCGAAGACCAAATGGCTGTGACTTTTGGTTCCAGAGATATAATGGCATAAGTGACGTAACCGACAAAACGTGTTGTTTTTAACCGCGCAAGTTTCTCGGAGTAGGCTGAACCGATTTTAACAAGTCTTATTCCGTTTGAAAGCTATTGTTAAGCCATTGATCAAGTTCAAAGATCAAATGGCTGTGACGTTTGGTTCCGGAGATATGATGGTAAAAGTGACGTAACTAACAAAACGCGTTGTTTTTTTACCGCGCAAGACTCTCGGAGATGGCTGAACCGATTTTAACAAACTAATCGTTAGAAATAATTGCGGTTTGATTTTTCGTAACAATCTGCTTCTGGTAGGAAAGGGCAGACAATCAATACAACCTTCTTAGGCGTCTGTCGCTGACGATGTCCAGCCAGCGACTGACACCATTAAAGAAGGTGACAAGCGATTATAAATACACTCTCCTACTCAATGCTTGATCGGAGAAATAGGTATAAAGCGAGAGGACTAGTGTTTGATGGACAGAGAAGATGTTTGGATGTAAGGTATCGGTCGGGTCACGGCCAGGATGTAGACCATGTTCGATTTACGTTGCTACTATGTCTGTTTCGCGTTTTAGAGTGACTAAAACAAGATCAGAGTGGCGAAATGGTAGCGCGTATGCACGAAATGCATAAGAACGCAGGTTCGAGTCCTGTCTCTGAGCGTATCTTTTTCCAAAAATTCATCTTTTCTGTTAGTTTTTCTTTCACTTGGCTTCTCCAATATATATTTCCGCTCAGTCATTGCAAACACTAAACTTAGGCTCGTTTGAAAGCTACTATCGAACCATTGATCAAGTTCGAAGACCAAATGGCTGTGACTTTTGGTTCCAGAGATATAATGGTATAAGTTACGTAACCGACAAAACACGTTGATTTTTACCGCTCCTATATATATATATATATATATATATATATATATATATATATATATATATATATATATATATATATATATATATATATATATATATATATATATATATATATATATATATATATATATATATATATATATATATATATATATATATATATATATATATATATATATATATATATAAGGGTGCCAAAATTTTGTGATCACCTCTATTTTCGTAAAGCTCTAGTGCTCAAAAGTTTAAGCACCTCGAAAAAAGCCCTCATGCAAAATTTGAGCTAAATCGGACATGCGTAAAGGGTGCTGCTCGGCGGTAAAGTTTTGAAAATTTTCAATCTTGAAAAAGCACCATAGGGGGGAGTACATGAAATTTCCAAAATCGAAATTTTTTTTGATGCTAAAAGTCTCAAAACTGCATGAAACGTCGAGATTTAGTGTCATCTCCAGAAATTTTTTTTTGGAAAAATCAACTTTCTGTGACTTTTTCTCTAAGTCCCAAAAAGTCGTTTTTTTCAAAAAAAATCTCGTCGTTTCATGCAATTCTAAGCCTTTTGGCATCAAAATTTTTTTTCGATTTCGGAAATTTCATGTAACCCCTCATACCTCCTCCCTCCTTATGGTGATTTTTCAAGATCTATGAAAATTCCACTAAGTGGACTAAGAAGGGCTAGGCAACGTAAATGCCAAGCGCTGGATTGAAAAAACGATGTCAGAAATTTTTTCATAAAATAATAAAAAATTCATGAGACTACTTTGAAGAAAGAGAAAGGCATTATCACACCTCTAGGCGGATTAAGAAGGGTTTTTATATCATTTCTTTAGCCCTTTATTGCTTTGCTTTATGCTTATAGGTTGTTATTAGAATTTATAAGGACTTTGTAGTTGATTCAACAACGATTACATGTTTTATAATAACTATAAACAATTTCTCTTATGACAAGTAATATAGGGTAACGGCTCCAATAGTCATCTTGTATACGAAAACCATTAGTTAGAGTGAAATCTGTGGTCTTTGTTCGATAGATTGACCGTAAGAGTGAGATGAAAATAGATGCCATCGCTTCGAGTTTTCGCATCACTATAACAGCAGCAATTTCCGAACTATTTTTTCTGCGGTATTGGTAGAGCCGATGCCAAGATATTGTATCCGATTTTATGACAATTCGTTGATTTAAAGTCTAGTAATCGGCAAAATACTATTGAGACGACAATAGACCTAATAGTTTTTAAATTGGTTTCAAGGTTTTCATAAAACCTTTTGCACGGACTAAAAATTTAGCAAAATTTAGACCTCGTCATTAACTTTTTGAATTGCTTTGCAAACTCACCACAAGTAAACGAATTAGTGATAGAGTAAAACAATGTATACAATACACTTTCAATATTGCTTTCAAACACCTTCTTCAAAACATTGTCATCATTTCAATTCTATCACAAAACTGATGATAGTTTCACTCAAAGCAAATTTGACGGTTTTGAAGTACATTTGTGACACATTTGCTGTGGGCTACTAAAGCTATGTCCATTTAGAATCCGAAATAATAAAATCATCTGTATCTCGGTAACGAATTGACGTACAAATAAGATTAATACATCAAAACAAAGGTAATTCACTACACTTTAGGGAAAAAATGTCAATACAAATCAATTCGCACTTTCTTCTTGATTCCTCCCATCAAACGCTGCACACCTCCGGAGTCAATTGCCTTGGCACATTTGTTGTACATTATGGTTTTTGAGTCGGTTTTCCACTTTTCTTAAGCTTCCGCTTCATAATTGCCAAAAATATGTTTTATAATCATTCTTCCTTGTACAGCATCGAGTCCATCGTCTTAACCGTCACGCACACTTTTGTCTTTGCTCCTCAGCTGCATATTCCTTGCCATATGATCAGTTTTTTTGGCAAATTTGTCCATAAAAACAAACTTAAACTTCGCAGGAACATCTCTTTGTGCCGTTGCTATGTAGAATTGGCCATTTTTCATTTTGACGTAGGTTTCATAGTGGATGGATTATCAAAGTGGGTGTGCAGAATTTTTTCTCTCCTCTCGACTTCCATCTGGAATAACTTCACGAATCACCGTGAAATTTATATCACAGAAAGTGGGCGCCTAAGTTAACAAACCGCTGCAAAAAATTCTTGCAGCGGTCACTTTCCGTGTTACTGCAACACATAAGTGATCATTTAGGGGTTTTTCCGTTTGTGAGTAGGACACATAACCGTTTTGAAATTTCTTTACGTTTCGTCTTTGACTCATCAGAGCAGAGCAGTTCAAATTGAACTGCCTAATGCAAAACTCGGCAGTTCCATTTGAACGCTAAGCAGACGTAAAGTTTCTGGTTTTTACAGAATACTTTTCATTTGGCACCGAAATGCCATGTCTTTTCTAACCCCAAGTAGCAATCCGCAACTAGTTCTGATACGACTAAGTCCAAACTATGTTGCAACAAGAACACAAACATGATTTTTATGTTATACTGGTTAAAACATAAAAATATATTTCTTCCCAACATGACTAGCTACGAAATAGTTATTTAGGTTTCCAATCACCACATCTTTTCGTCATATCGAATTAATTGTAATTTATAAGCTATCGTTACTTAATCCCAACATATCTTTAATCACAACTATGCGTCTAGCTAATAGTTGAAAATAAGTTTATTTGACTTCAATCGTAGCAACCCGTAGGTAACAAGGTGACAGCAGTGTATCTTTATAACATAAACATTGAGCTAACTATCATGTGTAAGTTAACGCTACTTAATTCTAACATATCTTCAATCACAGCTATGCTATGCAGCTACTAGTTAAAATAAGGTTTATTTTCCGTTGCGAAACCTTCATGAATACGTAAACGAATGTGAAAATCGTTACTGTGAATTGATATAGCAATAACATAGATATTTCAAGATTAAAACATACAATTTTTGCATTGATTCAGACAGCTATCGGTTGGTTTTCTCAACGTAATGATAACGAAAATGCAACCTAAAAAACTTTTGTTGGCTTCAATATGACGAACACACTATGGAATCGCAAGAAGTGCATGAGACATAAAAACCGTAATAGTCATTTTTGTTCTATGCAGTATAACAAATGCGAAGAAAACAATATTGGAATTAAACATCGATTGTGATACTATTATAATTCTCATGATATATGAGCTTAAAAAAAGAGAAATCATTCTACTTGAAATAATTTTGAGTAATCTGAACAGGGTTACTTCGTTCTTTATTTTTCATATCGTCATAAACAGATTTTGATTGAAGGCGCTTAAAAAACAGTTAATTAAAATTGAATTTCGCTCGACAGTTTTAAAATCGTTGTGAAATCTGTACCTCGTATCAAATTTGTGATTTCAAGTGATTTACTGCCTTTTTATTGTTGATAGAAAAGCATTCTGATATCATCCATTCAATGTTTATAATGTCGATGGTGACTAAGTTTCAACTAGTTTACTTGAAAACAAGTTATTTTCAAGTTATGGAAAGATACGTTATTTTAGTATGGCATTATAATATAACGACAACTCATTCTTAGCCAACTTAGCAACGCTTTTTGAGTCACGCAAGTGGTTAGATGTTAGATTGAATCACTCAAATTTTTGGTTGCTAACTATTCATAAATAAGCTAACGTAACAAAAATTGTTACTTGGGACGTGCCGTGAATTACAATAAGTGATGCCGGATTCTAACTGGACAGAGCTTCAGTTTATTACATTTCAGGTTAAGCGTTATTTGCTTTGATCAAAATGATATGGCCATCATTTTGTTGATTTACCGTAGCATTTATTGACATCAAATTAATCTCAAAATGTAAAAAGGAGGCAAAAGAATTGGATCCCACCTTTCATTTCCAGAACACCTGCACAAGTTTTGCCGCAATGAAACTGATTTATACTGCAGTGTAAATTAATTTCACAAATTATTTTTTACAAATCAAGCAGACGCATTTATTTCGTGACGGTTATTTATAATTTTTACTTTTATCTCTACAGTCACGACACAAATTTTAAGAATAATGTTTTTACATTCAGAAAAAGCCTCAAAGTCTAAATCTAAGAGCCGGGGTAAAACAACCGATATTAATAATACAACTGAAGATTTTGCTAATAAGAATGCTAAACTAAGACACTGAAGAAATAAAATTGCTTTGAACAATTAAAATACTTTCAATTTCATAATTTAATTCATTTGTCATTGTACATTCAATCTATCTTCAATTTTGAGAACAGTCTTGCATTTCACTTCAGCTCTGATCAAACATCGTCAAATTCTGATTGCTCACCAATCTTTGCGTTCCTCTGATTTGCACACCTGAAACCAATTTGCAGAACATCATATCAAGAAAAAATACAATTTCATATCGGTTACTTACCCTTCTAAGTCGTGCCGAGTTGGTCTGATGTATTGTGGTTTCAAGTAAAGGTTAATAAGCTCATCCACCCTACTCTGAGCACTGGCTGGCAACTCAACAGTTCTGGACATCAACCAAAAGTTTTCTACGAAATGTATTATTCTAAGTAACGAATTTTCGGTACACATTCGATACTTACCACCTTTCAGAGTCTCGCTAACTGCGAAACAATTCCACACAAATGAGAAACTGGTATAGTCAGTGTCCAACACCCAGTAGTTCACAGAAGTAGGAGCTGTTTCATTTTTAAGAAAAAGAAGCATCCATTTAGAATAACTATCCTCACTTTGATTTCACTGAAAGACTCTTACGCATCGCTCCGAAGCTAATATTCATTCGACCCTGCACAGGACTCTCATTGGGGAACGAGACAAATGACTGTCCGTTGACCACTTCAAATTCTGTGTTAGGCGGAACCACCAGACGGTTTTCCAAACTGAGTGAGGTGTCGCTAGTCTGAGTATAGCTCACCTCGACGCACTCTCCGCCACGCTGAGTCGACGTTTCGTAACGACTAATCTCATACCATCGTCCCACGTAGGATTGTACGTTGAAATTTTGCACTACCGGATGTTCCGGACATTCTCCCGAGGAGATCACTTGAGCCAGTGAGGAACTGCTTAAAGTAAGCACGAGTGCGAACAGTAGCTGGTAACCCATTCTGATATTCACACCTCGTAAGAGAGCAGACGGTAATGTTACCGCATTCAGAAACTTAAGCACTTAAATGAACCTCAAAAAAGCTATCGATGTGTGATCTTCGGAAATTACGTAGATTAGAATAGTGGATGACTGAAAAGGACGATAAAAGAGTGCCGCAGTATACGTGTATCGATTTTGACTGATAGGGTCAATTCCAGCCTAGACGTGCTATAATTAACGTGCCGTGCCGTAATCATCCATTATCGAAGATAACCAAATCACTTGTTTTGACCATCCCTCTGAGATACTGTGGCATGGAAAATCTGAACGCATGGAATCGTAAATTTTCGCCTGTATTTCAGTTGATTCGAGATTTTATTCATCACTATTTATTTATTTATATTTTAATCAACAGACGAATTATAGTCCTAATGACTATAATTAAGAAAATAAACAAAATCATTTCTATTGTGCTACGAGGAACCGAAATCGAATCCCATAGATACTCCATTGAAGGTTCGCTGCAATCCAATAACGGCACCGTTGATTCCGTAGTTAGTACGACGTAAAGGCATTCTGAGGAGGTTGTTGTTGCGAAGAGCTCTAGAGCGAACATTGATGTTGTTTTGACTAAGTAGTGCAGGGCAATCAGTATTGTTCGTCAGAACATCGGCAATTAACATTGCACGGAACAGATCTCGGTGCACTTGCAGAGTATCGAGACCGATAAGCATCCCACGGCTTTCGTAACTGGGCAGCCGATGAGGGTTATTACAGGTAACTAAACTAGTGTTTGCCTAAAAAAGGCGGAGTAGTTCAATCGCAGCCGAATGAGAATAAGAACTTTCATTTGAAGATGAAATTCGCTTTCGGAGTATTTGTAATCACGAGGAGAAGCTTGCATAAAAAAACAGCGTAAATGTTTAATTAGCGTAGGAGAGACCGGAGAAAATACGCCCACGTATTGAAAATTTTATTTTACAGAAAGACAATAATGATTCTCGAAAAACAAAAAAAGATAGATTGGTTTTGTCATGAGATATATCCGGATGACGTGAATACGATTTATTGAGCCGAATGCTACACGGAAAGACCGAAATCAGCATTTTGGCGAAAAAGGTAGTTGATTTTCTAATTTTAGTTAGTTATTTTTTGAGACAACTAAAAAACTTACTTTTGCCAATTTAGATTTTTTAATTCTAATTCCCTTAATAATACTAAAATATTCGTTGAAATGGTAATTTTTTTAATTGAATTCACCAATTAAACGTGCTGTCATTTCTTTGCTAAGGCACACTTCATTTCCATTCAACTAATTTTTTTAGTTGAATTAAAGAAATAAATCGTTGTTTTCAACCAACATGAATGGTTGAATTGGCTTCTGCAATTTGCAGCTATATGGCGCTCTGTCACCGAAAAAACGTTAACACCGTAATAACTACTAGCCACTAGATGGCACACTACTACCGAAAAAAATTTCAGTCGCGGTTGTCTTTTCTATATTGGCAGGTATAAATACGATGTTGTATTGGAGAAAAAGACGTAAACGAAACATAAACTTCTTTTTGAAAATTTTTCTCCTAAATCGCTGTTTTCTTCATTCGACTTCGCGAAATCGACTCTCTCACTGAAAACTTTGAGCACTCGGAAAACGAAAACCAAATACAAGTAGCACACCGGACAGTGTAGCCCGGAAGGTTGGAAGATACAAAAAACATCATTTGAAATATACAATTAGAGTGCAACATTCGAGATTCACTTCACTGTTCCGCGTAAAAACATTATTACGCACAATCGCTTCAAATGCGCACAAACTATGAATAAATACACTTTCCACTAAGAGTTTACGTCATTTTTACAAATCGGTTTAGAAATTTATATATGAATATATCGTAACACATGCGAAAAACATCTAAACAATTTGCAAGCAGTTTCAACAAGACTGTCCTTTTTAGCTTTTTAATGGATTGTTTTGCTTTGACACTTCTCATGAGTTTTTGGCTAATAAACTTGTTAATATTCCAATTTCATTTTTGATTTCTGTGTGTTGTCCTTCTGCAATGATGGTGATAGATGAATAGAAACAAATTTTCTGATTTTAATAACAAAATGAGTTGTCAATGAGAATTTTCGTGTTGGATTGAAATATTACTGGTTTGTGTCCAGGATATTCGCCAACTAAACACATTCTCTAAAAATAAGAGTTATTTTCAGCAAAGTAAATTCTCAATTTTAACTATTTTTATAGTTATTTTGGAATTTTTGTTGTTAAAATCAACTAATTCAAAAACAGTAATACGAATTAGGGGCAGAGCTAATTTCGGTCGTTCCGTGAAACATTGGTTTTTACAGTGATTGCATTGCATAGTTCTAAAATGCATTCCAGAATTCAGGTTTAGAATGCTCAAAAATGCAGGAGCTAGATTTAGAAGATTTCTGAACCAAACTCTAGAATCTAGAACAGAATTTCGGAGCTAAATTCTGGGTTCGAATATGAAAACTGGATGGTGAACCGAAATCAGTATTTAAAAATCATCTGCAGTATGAGAATTCAGTTTCAGAATTCAGTGTCGCCACCAGAATTCTGGTCTCGAATTCAGTTCAATAATTCAGTTCCATAACACAGCTGATCAGCTCAAAAATCTAAATCCAGTATTCCGTTTTAGAATTTAGTTTCAGAATTCAATTCAAGAGTTGAGGTACAGAGTTCAGTTCAAGAATCTCCATTCAAATTGAGTTTCAGAATTCAGTTCTACACGGAACGACCGAAATTAGCAGTCTTGTTGAAGCCATTTCAACGAATATTTTATTATTATTAAGGGAATTAGAATTAAAAAATCTAAATTGGCAAAAGTAAGTTTTTTTAGTTGTCTCAAAAAATAACTAATTAAAATTAGAAAATCAACTACCTTTTTCGCCAAAATGCTGATTGTTGAAGCGAGGCCTGGAGGGCCGAGTGTCATATGCCATTCGATTAAGTTCGACGAGTACGAAAAATGGCTGTAACGATGTATGTGTGCATGTGTGTGTGTGAAATTGTTGTACACTAAATTTTTTCAGAGATTACTGAAGCGATTTTAACAAATTCACATTTAAATATAAGGTCTTGTAATCTCATACAAAGTTTTTGAATTTCATTCAAATTCGACCGCCGGCTCCGGAATTGCAGGGTGGTTAGTGTGAAAATTTCCATTTTAAACTATTTATTCATTTTCATCAGATATTACGTGACCGTTCATACAAACTAAGGTTCAAGTGAACGGTCTTATAGTCTCATACAAAACTCCTGTATTTCACCTAGATCTGACCTGCGGCTCCGGGGTTACAGTGTGACCACTCTTCACTTCAAAATTTTAAAACGTCGCTTAAAGTGACGAAACAAAAAACGTCAAACGATATCTAAACTGGAGTCAATACTATTTCATTCGGTAGTCATTGTCAATAAAAGCAAAATAAACAAACTCCGGTTTTGCTGATTCCCGGTTTCCGGTTACAGAAGTACCGGAAATAGTGGTCATGTATCCCAAAATGGACTAAACTCACTTTTTCGGAGGTGGCTTGACCGATTTTTTTAAATTCAAGTTCTTGTTATTCCATATGAAACTACTGAGTTTCTTCTAGATCCGACATCCGATTCCGAAATTACAGTGTGAAAATGTATTATTATTTTATAGAATCACATTAAAGCGGCGAAGCAAAATACATTTTAAAAAATCTTAACAGGTTCGAAATTATTCCTATCGATAGTCAATTTCAGTAGAAGATCAAATAAAGAGAGTCTGACCTGGTTCCCGATTCCAGAAGCGCCGGAAATAGTGGAGCTGTTTCATTTTGAAGGGTGTACAAATTAATGCACAAACAAATTTGTTTGTTTTCGATCAAAAAGCAAAAAAAATATAGGATTGTGTACGAGACACGACCGACCATGATGACATAAAAAAAGCAATTTTCAAATTCTCATCAACTGATTTGAATTTAAAAAATATATCAATAATTATGAAACACTACCTAGGATTCAAAAGTTTATGTAAGGATTTCATGAAGTAATTGAATTCAAGAAGTATTTATAATAATATTCAGAATGGAATACGATTGAATATTGTTATAAATGCGAACACTTAACTTTTCCAGTATTCTGTTACCTGTTTTTTCCTTTTCAAATTGTTTTTGTTCCTTTTGAGGTTTACCTAGTTACGTTTCTACTTACGTACGTTTGTATAAAAGGAACTTCACTGCAGCATTCTTTCAATAAATTTATAAAACCGATACACTGAAGAAGGATATAAATAGCATTCCGAAATACGTATCTGTATTATAACGTTTGATACACTTTCGGAAAAATAGTGACTCTGAAAATAGTGACTTTGTGAGAGTGTAATGATGTGACATAGTGGAATTCAACGGTACAACAACAGTACTATTAGTAGGAAAAATATTGTAATAATTTTCTTCAACCACGATAAAGTGGAAGTCGTCAATTTGGTTTTAATAGTGACTCGAAACATTAATCTTTGAAACCTTCCTGTCGAACCCACTCCGAAATACCCATAAGTAGAGATTTGAAATAGTATCGACAACAATAATCACTGACATCCACTCATCAAACTGGTTGACGTGCTTTGATTGATAAGTTCAAACATCATTCAATTTAATCCAATCTATTATTAGTACTTATTGTGAATAGCAAACAGTTTTCGAACTTACTGGTTCTTAAATTTCAATGATCATTAGATTGTCCTAAGTGCCAATGACAGTTTCTCTTTGTTTATTTTCTATTCCAATTATTAGGAAAGTTTATTTTCTATTCCAATTATTGGCAGCCTTTTTGAGCCGATTCTATTTCTCTCTCATGTTTCGTTACGTTACAAGGGAACTAAAATGGCGCCGCCATAGAAATCGACTTACCTTTACAAAAATAACTTTCACTTCATTTTTATCACGACAACATATATGTTTTAATGCACTAATCGCATTTAAATTAAATTATCTAGGCATTGTCAGGATAGATTTTTGATGCATGCTTTTGAAGGCGAGATATTCAATGAACAAGTTGAAAGTTGCCGTTTTCAGCTATGCAATTCTTCCTTCAGAAAAAAGACTTTCCCGACCACCCAAGACAAAGAATCGTTCTGAAATTTTCACAGAATAATCTAAACTAATTTTCTAAGAGATTGTCAGTTGGGTTTTTTGATCTTCGTCACCGTTTCTGAGAAAATCAAATTTGAAACGTGAACATAGCCCTTTAAAACGCCCTAAAACACACTGGTCGCAGCCCTCAAGCACAAAACGCGAACATTTTCTCTAGAAGATGAAGTTGAATGAACCAGTTTTATCTAAACATAGCTGATATGTATTTCTTTTTATTTCCTGAAGTTCTCAAGAATATTCGATACATGAATTTCGTCAGTCGTCATTTTCGTCAGTCCTTATTGCGAGCAAATTTTTCAATTTCTAAGCAGACTGTAATAATTTTCATCTTCGCTTTTCTATGCATCCGAACCTGTTGGTTTTTATAGTACACATCAAACATCAACTTATATTGCGCCTAACGTACAGGCATTCCGCACATCACCAGCACTTGAACAAGGAGCAGAAACAATAAAATCACACATGTCATTCCAAGTTAGATGTGGGTGAGCGGGGTAAGCAATGCGCTTTATTTTAGAAAGATTCACGCTTCGAGCGCTCAGTCCTAACTGGTGCTTCGTTTCTTCAGGAGACGATAAAGGGAGCTGCTTCGTACAGTGAAGTATCAATAAGTGAAACAAGTCTCGAAAATATGTTCGGAGAAACATATTTACGGTTAGCAGCGTTGGTGTCAATATTGATAGCAAGTGCACACGGATACATAGTGAAGGACGGAAATTGCTCGTTGGTTTCCGCTGGCATTCCAGTTGTGACAAACTTTGACCTACAGAAGGTTGGTTCAAGTATTCGCCTGTCATTTAAACTAACGACACACGTCAGAAACTTAGTGATGTCTTAAGAAAACGACCGTTGTGATACTTCATTCAATGATTAATTTCTTGATTTTAGTTTCCAAGTGTTATACTGTGTTTTTTTCCCGACAAGTACGAACCGGAACGGTAAAATCAGTTTTAAGGACAACTAGGAAGGTGATTGAAATTCAATAGCTGGATGTTGCACGTCTGTCTTAAATTCACACAACGTTCATAACATCAGTGTTGTTCGTGTGTTTCGACGAAGCCTACATACATGGTGTGGCATTAGAAACGTTGAACAAATTGCTTAACTAATGTTTGCCATCCAAACATGTTTCCCGTCAACAGCGTTTCAGTTGTTCAATCTGCGAAAGTATTTCTTCCAAACGCATTTCGATAACAAATTAATGAAACCAAATTTGTTCTAAATTAAACATTCAACTCAACCAGTGATGATAATCTCATGCAGGATAAAAGACAACTAAATACATACTACTATCAGCAAAATGCTTTTTTTGCTTGCAGTAATCCAGAAGTGGTTTTTTTTTTACTTTCAAAGTTTCCGTGTTTGTCTCCAAGGTTGCTTGTTTCGATTAGGCAATTTTCCAATAGTGCTGATAGTGAAAAATAATGATAGTGATATTCTGAAACATAAGAAATCTGTAACAAATACTACACTTCATCACCGCAGCAAAACTTTGTATAACAAAAGACAAATATAAAAAAGAAGGACAAAGAGCGCACATTGTTGAACGAACACAATATCCAAACTCAAAAAATAATGGCGGAGAAGTCATGAGAAAGATTTGGAATGTGAGAAAATGGGTTCCTAATTAACTGAATTACAGGCAGTATGAAAAGTGATGAACGTTGAGCCAAATTTAACATTCTGGGCATGAAACAAAGCGTTTCCTGCACCAAATCATGACGGAAGATAAGAAATGGATTTGTTTTGAATCCTAAGTTCAAAAAATCATGGATCGACCCTGGTCAATCATCGACGTGGACTACAAAATCTAACCACTTCGGAAAGAAAACGGTACTATGCATTTGCAAGTGTCTTGTATTACGCGCGTCTCAAACCAAGGTGAAACTATAAATATCGACCACGAATGATTAAAGTCAATTAAACATTCCTCATAAAAGACCATAATACTTCACAAAAAAGAAAAGAAAATCTGGAGCCAAGATGGCGAGATGAAAATGCAAATTGGTCTTTTTGAACAAGGAGAAAATCATTGAGGTACATTAACTAATTAAAAAATACTATGAAAGACCTACGAACACAAATGGAATTCCTCAATAATATCGTCGAACAGCTAAAAGTCAATTGATCAACTAATATTAGAAGGGATCGGTGACCGAAGGAGAGAGCCAAAATGTTACTTTGTGCACTTCTGGTTAAAATCCTGGTTGGCTTTCGATAAATATAGTTGAAGTGTCCGGAAACGTCACCATTTGGCCTGATCAAAAAAGCTTTCACTACCCGAGCGATCAAAAGTTCAGACAATTGGGCCTGATAAGGATTAAGCAGCTTACAAAGTTATGCCCGGGTTGGCGGTTCAATGCATAGGGCGTTGGTCTTCCAAGTGACGCTACTTGTGTGTGTGTGTGTGTGTGTGTGTGTGTGTGTGTGTGTGTGTGTGTGTGTGTGTGTGTGTGTGTGAAATAACCATGCCGCGAGTCATACTTTTCGTCATAAGCTTTAAAATAATGGTTGGCCTAGGAAATTTTCAACAGATTTTACGATGTCATACGCCGTTCTGTTGCATGACAGTATAAACAGACATTCCGGGAGGCTTCTTTAACTCTTCCAGCACATAAGATTCATCATCCATTACCACGCAGGAAAGCTTCGTCAAATATACGCGATACTACTTGGTTTTAGCAGTCACATTCTGTTTATCATTACGATTCGGTATTGTTTTCAACTTTAACGCCTGGACAGTGCTTGCAGAAAAACACATCATTTCGACAATTTTTCTTACTGTCAGATCCGGATTTTCATTGCGACTTCACACTATTGCTCTTCACACTTGCATTTCTTTCGACGTCATCTTTGATCTAAAAGCTCATAGTATAACCGAAAATTGATTTTACGCAATGAACAGACGTTTATCAGTCTTCGAAATATTCCATGTGTTTGGGGGGTGTCTAAATTTTGTCTCGAACAAGCCTTAAAATGAAATTCGCACAAACGAAACCAAACTCGTTGTGCAGAAAACGAGATCAGTTTATATTTGGTATGCTACATGGCCTAGCACCAACTGAACAGAAAATGTGACAGATCATCTATTTATAAAGTTTGTAGATTTACTCATGCCTTTTTCGAATGCTACATTTACTATGCATATGTGATATTTATAACAATCTTAAAACATTTTTTTGAGGCAAGATACAAAATACAATAATAAAACGGAAAAAACGTAAAACCAAGTAAAATGTTAAATCTCAGTAACAGCTTGGCGTGCTCCTACCTGTGTGTGTGGAGGATTATTTTCATGCATTACGCAAAGTCTCGTTACACCGACAGAAACTGCAACGAATAAAATACAATGTAAAGCAACGGTCAAAACTAAGAGGATGACATCATTACGGCATGCTGTGATTGGCTCGTGAAAACATAAGTCAACACAAACCGATTTTTCAAAGGTGTACTATTGAAAAACTAAAACGGCGTTGCAATATATGTTAAAGTGTTTCGCTGCAATATGTATTTTGTGTGTTTCCGTATTTGTTTGTGTTTTGTGTGTTTCCGAATCGATTGGTTGTTAAATTATATAAACCCATCAACAATCAACTAAGTTGAAGGAGCTCAAAATTATGACAGAAAACGACACACAGGCGTCATGAGTTTCATGCTCGTTTATGCCAAACATTTCACACCACTAAAAGTTCACACTACTAAAAATTTTAATAAAAAATTCCTGATCATATTTCCGATGGTATGAGAAAATAGTAATATTATTGCGTAAAGTACAACAATTCAATATTCACAATTAAGTTCTACCTATTATTGTACAGTGTAAATTTTGAAAAAGAAGCCCATAGTAAAGTAAGACGTATTCACTTAAAATTAGCTTGCTAGAAAGCGATTTGCTTCACTGAGACGGATGCGCTTTATAGACTAAGTAGAAATCGTGATGTATATGTGTTGCAAAAATTTTAGAACACCGTAGGAACAATTAAATTACTCTTCAAGGAGAATACAACAATAAATAAAATCGGAGCATAGAACTAAGTGTTGCTTTCTTTTGGCTGACCGGGGACTTTTTAACCGACGTATTATAAAAAAAAACTTTCCATGCTTGAAAGTTTTCACGACGCATTACTGGAGAACGACAACGAATTGTCAAAAATACAAGAATATAAAATAACAATCAATGCTGTACACCTGGAATACGTATAGTATTATTGTCCGAATTAACAACAAGCTTGATAAAAGCAGCAGCGGTGGGATTTCGACTGACTAATATTTTCGTCCTAGCTTTAGTCGCCATCCGACAATCACTTGTTTTGCATTTCAGTTCAGTCGTACAATAATTCCTATAGTAAATAATGGGCATCTTGGAACAGAATTATGTGAGCTCAAAAAGTCGATTCTTCACTCTATTTGGATTACGAGATAAAACGCATAAAACTATCGCGGATATGCGCAAGTGAGCTGCAATGTGATATTTTCAGTTATTTTTCAGACTGTCCTGTGATCGAAATCCAAACCGGTCTTACTAGCTATCGTCAACAGTATCTAAATTAGCAAATGAAAACAAGTCCCTAGATATCGTAAGCGGACCATCATCAAATTTAAATAATTTTGCCATCGGACAGCGGGAACATATGAATAAACATCAATCATGTGAAAAGATTGCCCGCTGCTCCTGAGACTAATCAAATAGTGAGTTGAATACACCTGGTAACAGAAGAAACAGATAAACAATTAATATAACCTACAAGACAGCGGAATCAATTGCAATCATTCTGTTACAGAACAGTAATATGGATGAGTCGAGTTTTTCCCACTATGCAACAGACACGGCTACTCGAAAACCCGTACGACACCCACATCACTGCTAACATTAAAAAAACTACTATAAACAGCTCCATGCATGCCAATGTCGAGTCGCCAGATCAAATGGAACGATCGTTTAGGCAGAAAAAAAGCCACCAGAAGATGTCCTTGACCGGACCTATCGGTGGTTATCTTTAATGCAAATGCTGATGTGTCGAACCCAAAGCAAACGGCTGGTTTTCTGAATAGTTGTGATGAGTTAATTAATACGTGCGTAGAAAAACTTGTTTATATTTTACACGGAATGATGTGCCGAATACCACTAGAATTGAGATCAATATTCTAATTTCGTTGTGTTTCACAACACATTTTTTCATTTGTTTTACCAACACAATGTACGAGTATTTTGTCTGACAATAATAAAATTTTCAGTAATTTATCTTAATCTAATGCAATGAAATTCGGAGAAAATATTAGTTACCAACCTATTTGTTTCCCTTTTTCCTTCCAGTACCTTGGCAGGTGGTACGAGATTGAACGATACGAACAGGATTTCCTGCGCGATCTTGAGTGCGTGACGGTTGAGTACAAAGACAATGTGGAGAATGCAACAATTGAGCTTAAAACCAAAGGCTATTCGACCGAAAAAGAGGCCTACGCTTCGTTCACAGGAACCGCAAGAGTTTACGATCCTCTTGGAAAACCTCCTGGAGGAAAGTTGATAGTGAACTACGGAATAAAATGTAATCCTAGCTAATTCTAATTAGAGAACAGCAAACAAATAATCTTTGGTATATTCCTCATTCCACAGCTAGCAACGAATCCAACTACTGGATTGTGGACACCGACTACACACGATTTTCGATTGTTTACACGTGTATGCAAATCGATGGTTCCGAATCGGTTATCGAGGGATATTGGATGCTATCCAGGACACCGGAGCTAACAGAAGAACTACAGATAACAGAGAAGCTGGAATTTCTCAAAAATACCTACTTTATACCATCGCACGTGAGAAGCACCAACCAAACTGAATCACTGTAAGTTCTACTGGAGTAAAAGTTTGAAGTTTATGGTTTGTTAATCACTTTAAAAAATATTTATTTATTCAGATGCCGGAAAGAACCCGAGAAGCAACCAGTTCCGGCTGCTTTGATATTACCACCACTGCCATAGTTTCAGCTCCAGTCGGTTAGATTAGTAACGTTATCGTATTAATTATAACTTTTCCATCACTTTTACGAGCGATTATTAAGGTACGGATAGACGAAGCTATACGATATGCCAATCGGAGAAAACTGGACACGTCAACATCCTGTGTAAAATGCGGTGTTTACCAGCACACAAAACACAGTAATTTGCTGTTCAATTATAAAGTTTAGTGTAAATAATACGAAAAATAATTGATGTAATCTAGCAACTAGTTTACAACATTGGAAACGTGCAATAGTGTCCCAAGTAAAGAAATGAATTGAAAAAACATACCGACGAAGAATTCAATTTGTCTCTGAACTTTTGGAAACCAAATGAACGTTGTTAAATCAACAAAAAAATTAAACCAAAATAATCATCATTTAAGAGCCATTTTGATTTGATTAAAACTTAAAGCACGTATTTAGTATGGCATATCAACAATTCGACTGTAGACTGATTTATAGAAAAGATGGTAATTTTGCCAACATTTTCCTCTAATCTGTGTAACTCGGAAACCGATAATTACTCAAAAACAAATACATAGTACATTCTCGCTGAATACTTTCTCAAGGCCTAAAATTTCGTCGGAAAAATAAGCTTTAACAATTTTTCAGATTGAAAATCAATAAATTTATGTTCCACCTAGAAAAAAGTCATTCTCGAGAAATTTAGACGTGAGATTCAAAGTACTTAGATGAGCGGTTGAAAAAAAATCGGATAATTGCAACTTAGTTTGGAAAACCCGTTTACGAATTTTTGAAAGCAAAAACCGCATAGAAATATTAAGTGCAAAAACCGGACTCGGATTTTTCAATGAAAGAATCGTTTAAAAACTTTTTTTTTGCAAAAACCAGACAAAAAATACTTTGAATGCAAAATCCGGACAAAAACTCAACCGGTTCTTCCAAAACAAATGATTTTATTCGGTTATCACATTCAATGATTCTACCGATTGCCGCCGTAAAATCGTTAATAAAATTGTAATAAAATCCCAATAAATAAAAGTCTAATAAAAATCTCATCACAAAGCACGATTGTTGCAACTGTTTAAAAAAAAAGGAATATTACACTATTTACTTGAATTTCATACACAGAAGTAGCACAAGCACAGGATTATCTTTATCTGTGTAATCTCAGCAAATACAGTGACCACAATCAAGAGCTCAAGCGCTACGTGTGCTTGAGACAATAAAAGTCCTGCGCTCTTCTTACTTCTATAAGTGGTATTTTTGCATTCAACTAGAATTAACAAGAAACAATTTTTTTGTCTTTATAATCAGTAGTCAGAGTGTATTTTTCGCGGTTTTTTCATTGCGTATTGCTATTGCGTATTGGAAGCTCTAAAAATAAATATCTGAATATCATCACATCCTAGAGTAAATCGCTGATTGGCTGATAATCACGAGAATGATAATTTATAATAGTGTGCAAATTTCTAGAACACAACTATAGTGATATTGAACGAAATGATATTTTCCTTATACTCAGTGGGGATTTTTGACTACTATCAAGTCTTTGTTCATGTACACTTTTTTCGTAACTCTTTTTACGAACCAAATAACGTACACTTTTTCATGAAGTAAATTCTTAATAACGTATACTTTTTTACGAATGACGAACCCCGCTTTAAATCGTAAATGGGGGTTCGATGTATTTGATAATTTCGCAGCACCGATCAGAAGGAATAGTTAATTAGTAAAAAATACACATTCTATCGCATTTTTATGTAGCTTAATAGATAAAGAAACTCCCTTCGGTCGTTAACGCACAGGTGTTGTGTAAATCCGTCATCCTGCAGAATCATCCAACACGTTCTGTGAGATATTTAATCTTACCTCTGACCTTAAATAGAACCAACATAGGTATTAAATGTTTTGACTAGAAACCAATTGATCAAAAAGTCATCTTTCAATTTCTGGAATAATATCATCAGTTATAGTTTTAATTACATGACGAATTTTTCCATCGCATCATCTTTGGAATACTATGTTCATCATAGTAAAAACTTACTAAAGTCTATCGCTTATAGTCAAAATGTCGATTTGTGACGCTACGCTGTTTGGTCAATTTTAGAACATGCTTTAAGATACTACGAAAAAAAATGATCATTTACATAAATACTGAATCAAAAAATATTTAAAACAACTCTTACTGTTGACTGTATAACTAATATTTTAATTGCATAAATTACGTACAGTGTCACAACTATTGAAAAAGTATCGTTTAAAATACCGGTGCTCCGCAAATATGTCAAGTCTTGATCGTGAGGTAAAGATAGAATTAAATCGTCAACATATTTGCGGAGCACCGGTATTTTAGACGGTTACTATAAACGGCAGACTTTACTAAGTTTTAACATTGTATTATTTGTTCAACGCTTTATGTTTTTGTCAATGTAACACTATAAAATTTTCCAGTTTTCCCTTAAAAAGCCTTACACCAAAGACAGAAACGTCGAACAGTAAAAAACATTCGTTTGTATTATAAGGCTGAGACAGCCGTATTCCAGTTTTCCTTATTTTTACGTTTCGTCTCTGACTTATCATTGCATTAGCAGTTTATGTTGACCTGCTAACGCCACCTAACGGCTCAACAGCTTAGATGTTTATGCAGAACCGTTTGGTAGTTCAACATGAACTGCTTTCTACTGAATTTTTTATCCAATTATAGAGGTTTTAACCTTAAAGTCATTCACCTCTTCGGGCCAGAAAAACTTTCTGAACTTATGTGTGGGGTTGGGAATCAAACCCAAGCGGGCTGCGTGAAAGGCATAGACTATCCCATCACGCTTTACCCGTCTCCTCCCTATTATTTGATTGGAAAATAAAATACATGAACCTTGCAAATATTCAATGAATCAGTTGTCCACAGCTGCAAATTGCTTGCCGAAACAAAAATTATTTATTTATCAGTGAAAACGACTTAATATTTTTGGAGACATTTCTTCGAATTGTAGTCACACAAAACTTTCACTCGAAAAGCTACACAATATCCATTTTTGTGGTTACCTCATAAGTAAACTCTGTATTCTCGGAGATATTTAGACCGATTTCCACAAAATTGGATTAGAGATGGGTGATAGAAATTTCAAGATCTCATATAAGGGACGAAGTAAAGTTTATAAAAAATCATCAAACCAGATCTCAAATTTTCACAAACTAAGATTGATATGACAGGTTTTATAGTCTCTTAGGCTGCTGTAGTCTTTTAAACTGGTCTGGCTCTGGAACTACTAATGACTTCTACAAATTTCAATCCGTCACAGAAGTGTCGACACAAAAGGATACAGAACTTCTTAATTTTTGGTCTCACACTGACTTCGACTACATCGGTGAAAAGACGCGTTATGACTAAATTTATCTAATTTGACCAGAATCGATACTTTTTGAAGATCATAGATACTTTTGCAGAAGGGAATCATAAAGTAAGAATATAATCCAAGGTGGGTGCAAAATTCAAATTGTCTATATGAATGACTTTAACTCCGAAACAACCCAATAGATTACTACACCTAACTTGGTCGAAGTTTTTACTGATCATAGGTTGCTATAAGGGTATTTAAAGAGAGAGGGGATGTATTTGCTAACGAGGGGAATTTGAAGCAAAATGCTTAGAATTTTGCGAAACACTTTCCGTCAGGCACAGATATTGAAAGTCAAATTGTTTGTATATATCGGCAAAGTTCCATAGCAACTCAGTAAATCATCACCATTTTCAAAATTTACGAAAATCACATAAACATTTAGCTGACCCAATTTGACGAGAATGCTGTGAAAATTCTGATTATTGTGAGATCTGAAATGACGCAATCTGATAATGTACGGAGTATTGTTCAATCATGTTGCCATGTTTCACTACATTTAGAGTATTTCGATTGGCAGGACAATTTCTAGAATCTTTTTGCGGCCTAGCTTTCACGAAACTTTTCCGAGCAACGCCAAGTAATACAGCTAGTTTTTTTTTATAAACCAGAGCCAGTTTTTCATCCGATAATGAACAGAAAAGTGCACAAGCGTTTAATAAGCGAAATTTTATCTCTTTATTTCTTTTTATTGGAGTTTCTCAACAATCCAAGCGTAATATTATGAACTGCGTAATATTACATAACACGTCCTCTTCACAAAAACATATTTGATGCAGGATATCTCTATCTTATCCGGACTAAAAGGACACCAAATAATCGGATACTATTAAATAGAAATACACCAGGACTTCATTGTGGTATATAAATGATTGGAGTTTTATAAATTTGAATAATTGGAATGGCTAAATAATATATACATCGAATAAAAATTGCATCAATAACAACCCTCCAAGTTATTTCTAAAGAAATCATTTGTTTCTTAAAACCCAAGCAAATTTAACAAACAAAAGCGTTAGTTGAAATACTAATCATTATCAGTTTACATCATATCATTTATTTCAACTGTCAAGTTTATAAATTCAAAGCACTATGAATATTATCGTTATCTAAAGTTAGCTCTTTTTAAATTAATTTTTCAAGTTAAATTTACTATGAAATTGTTTGTCAAAAAATTTACAGGGACACACAAGTCAAACATTTGTTATTTTAATCAATATATTTCTTAAAATAAACCAAGCCATTGAGGAAAATACCCAGTTTTGCAGTTTCAAACAACAATATTTGCTATATTAAACCAAATTTACTTTTGTCACTATTTCATTAACATGAATCGTAGCGTGAAACCAAAATTGGGTTAGTTTTACAATATTTTTCTCTGTGTGTACTTTAAGCTGAGTTAACACTTCTAAATTGAAATTAGATCGATTTTGATGATTACTGACCGAAAATAGGGGTTTCAATCATGCTCATTTAAAAACTGATGCTCCAAATAAACAACAACAGAATTTCACCAGACTGACCGATTAGATTCTTTCAAAAATCTAAAACAATCATTTCAATTAGATAACATAATTGGAAAGATGCTTACCACTACCACGTCTCATATGGGTGCTATCGCTACAAAATATAACCTACCAAATCAAAGCAAAAACTAAAACTACTTATAACTAATACTTCGTCATTTTTACAGCAGTCTATGTATATGTAGGTTTATTGACATCGTGTGTCCGTACCTTTGCGCAAAATATAGTTTTACATGAACTTCAAAAGACAGTCTTATCAAAGCATCCCACAGAGAGTGAATCTGTTTCATCTTTTTCCAGTTTTTTTTCTTTTCTAAATTCGTTCACCGTCTGCCATATTGGTCTGTGTAGCGATAAGTTAAAGTTATGTAAATAAATACAGCTGATTAAAAATAAAAGTGAACAAATTTGCCTGCAGCGAGCTCATTGATTCAATAACGAACTGCTGGTGATGGTACGGCAGTCACCGTTCGCGATTGCTTCGTAAAGGAATCCAAAAGTTTCCAACCGGCTCCGGCGATGGTGCTCCAACGAAAGTTTGCTGACGGGGCGCTAGCTCTACTGGCGGTGATTCTGTCAACCATGGCGATCGTCGCCCTGAGTCAACGAATCGTTGAAAAGCCCTGCCCGGATTCAAAAGCCAGGCCGATTGTGCAAAACTTTGACCTGAAAAAAGTAAGTAGATGTGCATCGTTATGACGATTACCGATAATGCTGGAAACAAGTTAAACTATTGGGAAACTTAATGTAAGTCCTTAATGTAATGCATCGTCGTATCCGTTAGTTTTTCGTAGGGTAAAGCTGATGGCATTGCTGTGGAATTGGGCATGAGCATTTACTACTTTATTTAATATATTGTGAGCAAATTTTTCAAATAAGATAACAGAAAGATAATAAGTTCAAATAATTCTTTAGAATAGAATATCTGATCTATTTTTATTTTCCCTCGATTAAATCTTCGATCCAATCGAACGAGATCAAAATCAAAAGTATTACAAAAATTTTTTATTGATTTGCTACCGTTTACAAAGTGATGATGGTTAACAGATAAACAAAACTCAATCATTTCAAAGTTGCGAAGAAATGAAAGAGAATCGAGATATTTTTAACAACTGACAAAGTGTCCAAATTTTCGGAAATCCTTAAAATAAATAATAACGTGCGATGATTTATTAAGGTTCTACTTACAATCTTATGATTATTTTGGTTTTTAAAGGTTCGCTGGTGTAGCGTAGCAACGACTATACTCGTTCCAATTTGGCGATAATCAAGGCATCCTTTTCTGCCCTACATTGGAGTAGTGCCACCGTTGAAAATGAAAATATTATTAGGAAAACAGCGATAGTTGAAAATTCGCAGAAGCAGAAAAAACATCAGTTTATTTAGAAAAACTAACCAAATAAACGACTATGAAACTCTTAGACGTTAAAGGAGACAAGTTTCGGCATTTTCGGAAGATTTAGTAAAAACAATGTATATGAAACTCTAATTGATTAGGAATGATAAAAACTTCCTTTCCAAGACGATTTTACAGAAATTTAACATTTCGGTAAATTTCAAGAGCTCCAAGAGTATTAAAGGAACTTGGAAATCAAATGGCTTGAGAAAAATACAGAACGCTTAAACATTCATATAAGCAGTTTTAGCTGTGTCTGAAAACTGTTGATTGTAGCTAATTTCAAATTTGTCATTTCAAATTGTAACCGAAGCCGTTTCATGTAAACACCAACAGTACCAACTCGAGATTATGTTGCAAAGCTTGAAGTGTTTTCAATAAAATTAAATTAAAATAATAGTTCGAATAGTGTCACATACTCAAAATTCAAAATTTCAGACATAGCGGGGATAAACCCTATAGGGTTGATCCCGACACTTCTTAGATATTGAAAAAACATGAATTAGTTTTTGTACCAAATTAAGATACAGTGATCCGGCCACTGCCGATCACCAGCTGAAGGCTAGATCTGCCAAAGTCAACCACTGCGACCCAAATATGACATTACTCAATGATACAACCCTAGTTTTAAGTTAGTCGTAAATTAAAATTAGTAAAAGCCCTTGGCATCTTAGAGCAGTGTGCCTTAAACATTATATTCTTGAATAAAAAAAAAAGATACAGTGATCATCCCAAAATCAAATATTTATGAACCACGGGGCTACCGGACTCCCTATGGGGCTAAGCCGGAATAAAAACTTGCGCACAAAAGTGAAGAACGAATACAATAGGGGGCCAAATCTTAAGATAACTGAGCGCAAAAGAAATGAAACCATGTTCGAATGAATTGTTTGTTGGTTTCAACCAAGCGTGAGGCATAATCCTGCTCACTGGGAATCTTGGTATTCACCCCTATTCTGTACGTCGATCGATTCGAAATATTACGATCGAATGTGCAATTTCCATTCTGCATTCCGTTCGAGTTGGGTATGAACTCGAATATCATTCGTTCGAGTTGTTAAATTTTCGAACATTACTCGATCGACTTGCCTACATATTACTTCTGTTTGGTTTAGAATCGTTCTAATTTGTTTATTCAAGTGTTACGGTTTCGTTTACTAAGAAATGAATAATATAAATAATATAGAACGTGTAAGTAGTGTTGACAGCTTTGATAGTTAGTTTTCGAAATTTCAAGTGTTCCCGAACGAGAGTCGATCGAATCATACAAGTCGAACGGAATCAAGAATGCAGAATTCGAACTCGAACGAAAGTGTAGGTTCGTTCGTATCACAAATCCGTCGGATTGCAGAATCGGGGTGATTGTCTCGAAACGTTACAAGTACCAAGCAGTAATTCTATTTTCCACGTGATTGAAAACATTCAATAATCACTGGATTCAGCACGACATGAACATTTGAAAGCTTTAAAAAGACCGGCATTACAATGCACAGAAATCAAATTACCTAACAAAATGAAAATTTCCTTAAAAAATCAGTTAAAATCGTACACCTTTTGACACGAGCAAAACGGACCCCAAACTGAATTGACTAAGCGTCATTCAGCTGTCACATGAAAACGAGTTTACAAAATCAATCCATGGTTCGAAAAAATTTAAAAGATATTTGAGCTGTCCGGCTTAACCTCGTGTCCGGACTAGCCCTCGCATTCCCTAAATATTTTTCTTATGTCATTTCACATATTTCCTTTCAAGCAGAAACGACTTTTTCAGAAACAAAACTAACAGATTCGATTCCCGAGAGTTTATAATTTTATAAATTCCATGAAATCGATTAACGGTTGTCATAACTTTAAAAATCTATAAAATATTAGCGTTTTGAGACAGGTTTGATAACCGATAAATACAGGTAAAGGTCATTCTTATGTATGCCATCATTTCGTCGAATTATTAAAGTAGTATTCAAATTTCTTTTATATTTACTTGAATTTTGATTACGTTGTCGAAAAAAAACTTTAATTCGTGAACTACTTAGATCGGTTGATGAAGTTAGTTTACTCCATCAGTCTCGAACCTGATTTTTTGTGATGAAAGCAGTTTTCTTAACAAGTGTTGGTTAAGTCTTGTCTCATTAGCAGTTAAAAAAAATTGTCTAAAAAATAAATTCCAATATGACATGTTAATCGGGATGGCAATACCGATTGTCACTAACTTGGACCCAACTGATAGGCTCTAAAGTCCTTTCGACTGCATAAAGTATCCTCAAATTACCAAATTACAATATTGCAATTGTTGTTTCACGCCCTGTTTGTTTCAATCAAAATGATGTTGACTTAATGTTTGATTTGATTTAAGATATCTGTTGATTTTGTAATAATCGTTCAGGTAAACGAAATTACGGTTTTGGAATTATATCAGTTGGCTGAGAACGAAGACAGCAAAACGAGTATCGTATTCATTTTACCAGAAACATTTTATGATGAAAATTTCAAATGACAATTGAACGTCATTTACGTCAGTTACATAGTTGCCGTTTCATGGAAGTGAAAGCATGTAGAAGAACATAAGAATTAATCGTACAACAAGTTTTCCATGTACTGCCCATCAAACAAATAAGTTGTCTCGAACCAAGATACCGTAGATTCAAACAAAACATGCTTGGTTAAACCTAAAGCTTGGTTGTTCCAAACAAATATTAGGTGTTCTAAGGAACATTTGTTGTATTACACCAGAATTATATTGTCACTATGCACCCGGGTTGGCGGTTCAATGCATAGGGCGCTGGTCTTACAGTTGTATGTTCGAGCCCTGACCTGGAAGAATTCGTAGTATCAGTAGAATCGTAGCACCAGCCATGCAATGGTTCTGTACACTGTTAATCGGCTGCAAAGTCTGTTGAAACAGAAGGTCAAATTCCACTACAGGAATGTAATACCAAGGCTGTACTATATTGTCAGTATATTAACGAAAATATTCATTAGAATTTATTATATACAAATGTATAATTTTTGTACCATTTTAAAGTAAAACTTGTCCTGATTCAGTGGTATTTTTCCAAAAAATCAATCTCAACTACAATTGTACTGTTTTATTACGCATTTGTGGTGAGTTTTATTGCAGGATGTCATTACTAAACTACCAACACCATAAATCAAATTTGACAGTTTTGAAAAAAAAAACAACAATCGATTAGTTGTACCAAATATAATCAAACAAATTCAAAAAACATCTAACAAGTTAGTTGTTTTGTGATCGCAGGCTTTTGCGAAAACTGTGAAATTTTCGCCGAATCGAACTTAATTTACCGCAATTCATGACCTTACTTCAGGTTCTGGAATTCCAATGTGAAGAGCGCTTGAAATTTCAAATCATTTTAAGTTTGTAGATATTTTATGTTGATGATCACTCGCGTTATGTCGATCATCCGTTTTTCGTATGTAGTAAAAACTCCTAATGCGAAGTTGGAAGTGTGCCTTAAAAATTATATTATCAAATAAAAAATGTGAAATGAGAGAAGCACAAATACGCCAGGAGATGTATTGAACTAGTAAGCTCTTTCAAAGGTGTGATGAAAAACCATCATAATCTTTCATGCGTCGTAACTGACATTCAGGCTTTTTCCCGATCACACTAATCAACATATAGCTCCGTAACCAGAATTTGGTTGCTGGTAAAACTCAATAGCAATAACGTCCTAAGTTTAACAAGACTCGCCAAGCTATCTCTGGATTAACCTCATTCGATTCAAAAATAACATTGTTGTTGGCATACCACTCCATCGCCAGTTTCGCGCAATGGTACGATGGCAGATCCCGCCACAAGAGACTGTCAATTTCGTGGGTCAGGAGGCACAGACACTTCTGGAGATATTCTTTCTCATATAATTGGCGGTTGAGGATTATGTATGGTTTGCTGTATTTAACGTATCCACAGATCGCCTACCACTTGTTGACAAATTATGTTTCCTTCTTCATCCGAAACCTTTTCAGAACACCTACGAGAAGCCGACGAAAAACTTAAGGCCGAAGAATCTTGATAAGCGCTTGACAGATTGTAGCGAAATTTTGCAAATGTAAACTTTAAACTATAAACTAGCCTCTCCCACAATTTCATTAATTTGTACTAATAAAAAAAAAGTGATTTACTTAAGAAACTGTTTCATTTTTTTCGAGTGCAGTCTTTACATTTAGCTGTATTATTCTGACATAAACAACCGTTTTTAATTATGTGTAAATTGTTTTTTGCCGTTCTTATATAGAGAGGTTATGCAATCACTGTGAAAACCGACTCATATACCATTCGACTCAGTTCGTCGAGTACGCTAAATGTCTGTCTGAGTGAGTGTGTATGTGCGTATGTGTGTATGTAACGGTTTTTTTGCATTAACTTTTTTCGGAGATGGCTGAACTGATTTTGACAACTTTAGATTCAAATGAAAGCTCTTAACGCCCATACTAAATTCCTGAATTTCATTTGAATCTGACTTCCGGTTTCGGAGTTACGGGGTAAAATGTGCAAAAAATTGAAAATATGTGTCCTAACTTTCTCATAGATGGCGTAACTGATTTTCACAAACTTAGGTTCAAATGAAATGGCCTGTAGTCCAATACGGAATTCCTGAATTTTATCCGGTTGGGTTCTAATTGAATTAGTGTCAAATTTCAAGAAAAAAATAATCGAAAAAATGTTTTTTATTTTATGTTATACTCTCAGTTTAATCTCATTTCTTGAAAAAACATTCAACTATTTTTCAGCCCTAATTGTGTAAAGTGTCGAATCGATTTCCTACAAACTATTAAACACCATTCTAGTATAATTAATGCTTTCCGAATTACAACTATTACAAATTAACAACCGATCATCAGTACATTGCAGGTAAATGGTACGAAATTCTTCGTTACGATCAGTACTTCGAACGGGACTGTGACTGCGGATATGCAACCTACACTGCCGAAACTGACGGGTCCATCAAAGTAGAAAACTGTTGCGAACGATTACCAAACACATCAATCCACTGCTCGGTCGGAAAGGCATTGGTCAGTTTTCCCGATGAAGTTCCTTTGGAAGGGAAATTAAATGTTACATTTGGTGGACGTAAGTGTATTTTTTTAAAGACCCATTTATTACCAACTGATAGCACAAAACCAACATCTTTATCGTTTCAGCACCCAATAGTTCCAACTACTGGATCATGGATACCGATTACGACAACTACGCCATTATCTACTCCTGCAAAAACATCTCCCACAGCAAATCAGCCGAAGCGGCGTGGGTACTGTCGAAGCAAAGAACCATTCAGCCGGACAGTCGCTCAATCGTGGACCGGTTGGTGGATAAATATTTGTCCCGGTCCGATATGAGAGTTACGGAACAAAGCCAATCAATGTAGGTTCCTTCACGACGATCAACGAACGACAAACTATTTTAATGAAATCTCTCCTGCATTTTCTTATTTTTTCTTACTCTGCTTCTTGGTTCCAGCTGCAAATACGACCACAACGGACCAAACTAGTCTTAATTGATCGGGAAAACTTTGCTCGACCAAGAAACTTGTCATCAACAGCATTTACAGCAAAAAACACAAGAACCGACAGTAAATTTCCGTACAGCGGCGTGGTTGTTCCCGTTGCGATTACTCGATGCCAGCAGCACACAAAACCTGGTCCCTGTTTTTAACGGTACCGGCGGAAGATCGCAAAACTTTCAATCGAGTTTTATTTTATTAGTGAAACAGGGCGAAAGAGTGTTGCTGCTAATAAATCATTTTACTTCTAAATTCTTTCATTTAATGACTTTTTAGTGGTGTTTTTGTGGCGGAAAACGAGTACGGGTGAAATGTTTTCAGGGTTCCAAGCGTGTAGCCAATGCCGAATTTATCGTGTCCCTGTCAGTTTCATCTTCAATGTATTCAACAATTAAAAAAATGTTTATTTTTTAAATTTATCACTGCAAAATAACTTTTAGATTTTTCGTCCATAAATTAATGTGTACTCTACGAGCGTAGATCATCTTACCTAGATAAATAGTAACATATCATAAATATCCGAGACTATCTATTCATCGCTATCTTCAAGCACAATCACCTTGCTGTGATTAGAAGTTATGAATTGGAAAGGAAAATGATATGTTGCCAATGAACAGTATATCTTATGTATATATTTTTTTATCGGTAACGATAGTAATTCCATTTGTTATCTTCACATAACGGTTTGAACGATTACTATTGGCAAACATCTATATTGATTTATGTTTAGCCATGCCAGTTATCAAATTTTCCTACATTCATTGATGTCATTTCTAGTAAGGTGGTGCCCCAGAACAGTTCACTTAGAAAGGAAACATAGAAATTTAGTAGTAAGAAAGTAAAGATGGTAAAGGTCTTATTACAGATTGCGCTTATGGGGATCGTTTCCGTTCCCTACTCTACAACTCTAAACGTGATTGGATCGTGTCGTCAAAATTTACCGGTTCAGATGGAATTCGACATTGTGCAGGTTAGTAAAGTAGTGTTCGTTTTAAACGGCTTGGTTAAACAATGCTGAAATATTTAGCATTTGTTCACTTTGAACATCTGATATCTTGTAAGTTTATTGACATTTGATATCTTGTAAGTTGAAAGTTCAAATCAAACAATCAAAGTGGAGAAAACCAGAAACTATTCAGTCTAGAAATAAGTTGTAAGTGATGTTCAACCGAGTTTCTAAAATAATTATTAATTCAAAGCATTGTCCATCGAAAATTGTACTTTTTGCCTTTCTCATATAGAAAGATTATGCAATCACTGTGAAAATCGACTTTTGAACCGAGGCCCGGAGGGCCGAGTGTCATATACCATTCGACTCAGTTCGTCAAGTACGCAAAATGTCTGTGTGTGTGTATGTGTGTGTGTATGTGTGTGTGTATGTGTGTGTATGTGTGTGTATGTGCGTATGCGATTTTCACAAACTTAGATTCAAATGAAAGGTCTTGTGGTCCCATACAAAATTCCTGAATATTATTTGGATCCGACTTCCGCTTCCGGAATTATGGGGTAAAATGTGTAAAAAATTATCAAATGATGTTCAATGATCAAATGGCTGTGACTTTTGGTTCCGGAGATATGATTGTATAAGTGATGTAACCGACAAAAAGCGTTGTTTCTCACCGCTCTAATATATATATATATATATATATATATATATATATATAAGGGTGCGAATATTTTGGGATCCCCCCTAATTTCGTAAGGCGGTGGTACTCAACAGTTTGAGCATTTCGAAAAAAATTCCCCATACAAAATTTGAGCTGAATAAGATATGGGTAAGAGGTGCTTCCCGACGATTAAGGTTTGAAAATTTTCGATCTTGAAAAATGGGAGTACATGAAACTTCCGAAATCAGATTTTTTTTAATGCCGAACGTCTTAGGATTTCATGAAACGTCGAGATGTAGGGTAATCTAAAAAAAAAATTTTTTTCCAAAAAATCGACTTTCTGGGACTTGATATTTTTTTTAAATACCCCCTATGGTGATTTTTCAAGATATATGAAAATTCCACTAAGTGGACTAAGAAGGGTTTTTTTAGATTAGCTTCACTGTTCTCATACAAATAGGCAACGCAAATGTCAAGTACTAGGTTGGAAAAATGGTACCGAAGAACTCGAACTACTCGAAGCAATCTGAATCAATTGGTGTCAAAATTAGTAACCGAAATTATTGATAATAGTATGAAATATATTTTCATGAGACTGTCATGAAAGAAAAGAAAGGCATTATCACACCACTAGGTGGATTAGGAAGGGTTTTTTTATTTAGAGATATGAGCAATTACAAAGTTCCTCAACTGAATTGAAATGTTTTGCAGTAAGGTTGGTAAAGGGTAGTGGTAGGAGAAAATTTCCATTCCTCACTATCAAAATATTTTGTGACCAGACAAGTGACATGTGACCGAGTGTAGTCATGATGAAAAAATTACTGACTGATGTATGATACCATATTATGCCCTGTATTCCTTCAGCGTTCGCTTCAGGCTTTTTGGTAAATCTCTTACTGTTTCAACCATTAGGGAGTTGCTTGCGTTCGTTTAATGATTCAACTACTACGAACAACTAGGGCTAACTGGGTATCACAAACTTGATATTAAGTTTTGACTGGCTCCAAGAAAATCAAGCTTATCGACAAAAATTGAAAAAAATAGTAATCACTCAAGTGTATCACATATATTTAGTCATCATTTCAATCGATATCGATAATGGGTGTATAACGCATCGATCATCTACGCACCCCGGGAGGCAATGTCAGTGATTCAGTGATTCCTGCAATAGTGAACAGTCATCAACATAAATAGTGAATACTATGTCAACGAATCGACGGTTTCCGACAGGTTGGATCTTATTTTAATTTGAATTCAAAAATTAAAAATCATACAAGTTTTACATAAAAAGTCATATTTCTTACTTCATTATTTCAGAAGGCTGCAAAAAGTTGCAGATAAAATCAATCTAGTTCAAAACTACTTTCGATTTACATCAAAATCTTGATGGAATAATTTGTATGCGATAGTATCCTAGTCATCCATCGTAGACGTCCGATTTTAGCTGCCCGTACGATGGGTGATTCTCCTAGCAGCTGTTGCAATTCGTGATTCATACGCCGTCTCCACGTTCCGTCTTCCATCTGCACTCCGCCATAGATGGTCCTCAGTACCTTTCTTTCGAAAACACTGAGGGCGCGTTGGTCCTCTGCCAGCATAGTCCAGGTCTCGTGGCCATATAGAACAACCGGTCTAATGAGCGTTTTGTAGATGGTCAATTTCGTGCGGTGGCGTACTTTTCTCGACCGAAGGAATTTTCTGAGCTCAAAGTACGCACGATTTCCTGCTAAAATACGTCTCTGAATTTCTCTGCTGGTGTCATTATCGGCGGTCACCACTGAGCCCAAATATACGAGCTCGTCAACCACCTCGATATCGTCACCGTCTATCAATATTCGTGGTGGGAGGCGCAGTGTTTCTTCTCTAGAGCCTCTTCCTCTCGTGTATTCTGTTTTGACGTATTTGTGGCCAATCCGATACGCCTAGCTTCAGCTTACAGTCCGATGTAGGTTTCCGTCATCTTCTCAAGGTTACGTGTCACAATATCAATATCGTCAGCGAAGCCAAAAAGTGGTATGGACTTTCGGATAATCGTGCCACTTGTGTCGATCCCCGCTCTTCGAATCACACCTTCCAATGCGATCTATCAATATTGGTTCATAATACGTGCAAAACATCTGTGATCCAATTAAACACAATGGGAATGACAGTACTAGCCTGTTTAACCCGTTTTACCCCAATTTATATCAAAAGTCGTATTTCTGGTTAAATTTTCTCTCGCATACCGAAAGCAGGCTGATTGCGGTTGATGAAAATCGATTGATATTACTAAGAAAGACCTGAAAATAGGATTACAAATAAATTCTATGACCGCACGAATCTTGTTATACCGTTTTACCCCAATTTATCCTTTAACTGAGTCTTAAGATTTTGCTCCACATTGAATTCATTTGTAATCCGATTTTCAGGTCTTTCTTCGTAATATCCATCGATTTTCATCAACTGCAATCAGCCGGCCTTTGGTATGCGAAAGAAAGTTTAACCAGAAATACGACTTATGAAATAAATTGGGGTAAAACGGGTTAAACAGGCTAGTACTGTCATTCCCATAGTGTTTGATTGGATTACAGATGTTTTGTACGTGATATGAACCAATATTGGTGGGTCATATTGGATCTGCTTCGGGATTGTAAATCTGAATTCAACATTAAATAATATTTGTCGGAAAATTGGGGTAAAACGATGTAGCACGAAGCATGCGATCATGAACACTATCTGTAAATTGTTATTTGAGGTTATATGCGAAACATATAACTGTCTTGTTTAACCAAAATTGGTCTAAACACCGATCAGTAGAACTTTTTTTTCTCTAAATTCACGGAAGAAGATGACTAGGGGTTAAACAGAATACAGTTGTTTGCGGTCAATCTTGTTAAAAACAATCCAATTATCTAACTTATGAGTATGTCAGGAATACCTTCCGATTGGTGGAATTTAATTTTTTCCTGAGTTTCACAGTTAGTTTTCAAAGTAAAGTCAGAAAAAAGAGGAATTGGAGCAAACTGGGCATGATAGTGAATTTTGCGGATCTTCTAACTATCATAAATCGATTCTACAGAAAAATTTGCATAAGAAATACTAATTTTGAAAATATTTGCTCATGTTTTTATAAAATTATTGAGCAAAGTCGCGTTTTTGATCGTTTTTTTCCTACTGTGCATTGCTTCGCTTGAACGGTATTTTTTCCATTAAGAAGCAGTGTAAAATTAAAACACGAAATTGGTTTTGATTCATTGTTCTAAAAATAATAAAAGTAGCGTCACCCTTAGCTCAATAACTCACAAATAAAATATCCAAAAATTTCAACAGTTGTCTTTTAAAGGTTAGTATTAACCGAAAAATTTGACTGCAATAATACTACTCAATTGCCAGTGTATATTTGTTTCTTGTTTTCCGCTGAGACTAGTTGCGTCCACTACCAGGGGGCTCCAAGTCGAAGCGTTTTGGCGTGGGGGAGTGTTTTGGGCAAAAAAAAGTACAAGTTTCTAATACGTGTTCGTGATTGGCCATGAACATAAGGTTTTGACCAGGATTCTAATCTACCAAAAAATGTTAAAACTTTTTTTATGTGTTGATCTCTTTCATTCTAATCCCTATTTTGACATTTTCACAGTATATGGGCATCTGGTACGAAATACAACGTTACGAAAACGTTAACCAGCCAAACGCTGACTGTGTCACTGCTCAGTACACATTGGATCCTACCACTTTAGAAGTCGCCATACTGAACAGTATGAAACAGTTACCTAACCAGACACCATTGACCAGCCAAGCCCGCGCAATACTTGCCTCCAGCAATGGTGAGGCAAAGTTGAAAATGCGTTACGACAGCACCCCAGCAACTTCAGCCGATTTGGATTACTGGATACTAGCAACTGATTACCGGGAATACGCCGTGGTTTGGTCTTGTCGACCAAACGGTGTTAACTCCATAGGTAAAACACAGAGAAACTCTTAAGTTGAAGTCAGAATGGAGTTGAAAGTTGAAGTGATGGGATGCGATTTTAAAATCAAAGATGCTCCGTCCATCAAAATAAACACAATGCGTTGTGACAGTTTGCATCACAATTACTCTGACATACATGTCATATAGGCGACCTGTCAAATTTCGCATCGCTTCGTTTCACGTGCCGCCTCCTGTCTGGTTTCATCCTAATGAAAAACACTGGTGTCATGGATTGCTCTGATTCTAGAGTTTCGAATATAAATGGCAATGAATCAACGGTCAGAAGAATATACAGAAACACCCATGACAGTAGTGTTTTTCAACGAAAATCCCCATTAGTCGCTTATTCACCATTTTCAAACTCCATTGTAGAATCAGCTTGGGTACTGTCCCGCAATCCGACATTGGAATCGACGGCATTGGTTTTGGCCAATAACGTTGTAGCGGCAAACTTGGCCAAGGACTCATTCAGATCAACTCAACAAGGCAGCGACTACTGCAGTAGTGCTCAAGCAGTCACAGTTACCAGTATTATTTTCTTGGTTTCAGCTTTTTTGTCAATTCATATGAAATATTAAAATTACAAAATAAAACAAAAATGTTATCTTTGTTCAACATTTTCACGATTAAGTTCCGCATACAAAGGTTATATAAGCAACTTTTCAAAACTTTGTTAGTTTAAAATCCAAAATTCATTTAGTGTATCAGAATAGAATAATACGTATTTTCAACTTGTACTCATGCTCACTGAATGAAGGACTAAGAACAAACGTGTACTGTCAAAACAATAGATCTGTTGACCGAAAAAACTATTCAATTTAAAATTTATTCCAAATACTTATTGTTTTGATTCACACCCAGTTCAATATCAACTATTTATTATGTACAAAAATCCAAAAACTGATAATAAATTTTGACATTAATATTCGATAAAAACACAGTTTGTGAGTTGCGGTTTATATCAAAAAATGTTTTCGTGACTGGTAAATGACTAACTGGAATATTGCGCAAAATAAACTCCATTGTTTTTCTCTGTCCCGGGTTGCCAGTAGTACCGTACCAGTAGCCAAGCAATGGTTCTTAACGCTAAGAATCGGTTGTTAAGTCTGTTGAACAGAAGATTCAATTCTGAAACAAGGAATGTAATACTACGACTTTGTTTTGTGGTGAGCGAGCCTCCAATTAATTAACTCCTTGTTCTACCTCCCCGTGACACTGACTGGAATATGAATAACGCTTACAGAGATCGTATGACCACCTCCGGTAGAAATCGGAGAGAAGACAGGACAGTTGAAAAAACAATGAAGCTGTTGGCATTGATCAACTACCAAGCGAGCTACCAAAAATACGGTGATGATGCACAATCGAGAACTCAGCACTGGATCGTTACCACGAGACAAGACATTGCCGGAGAAGTGGATGGAAGAAATTGTGTGTTACGTCTGCAAGAAAGGTGAAGCAGAATTGTAGGAACAACCGCGCAACCATTCTCCTGAGATAACATAAGGTAAGTTTGATGGGCGAACATGTTACCTAGGATTAAATGGTCACGATACCCATGATCATGCAAAAGTGTCGCAAATAAAATGTGCCCGCACACCACTTACTGTCTATTTCAAATCAGACCTACGTGATCGAGAGCAGATATTGAAGTTCATTTACGATTACGGATTTCCGGACAAACTAATATGAATAATCAAGACCATTATAAACAGATGGATGAGCAGTTAGCCGTTGCACGACGTAAACTATCTACTAAACTCAGACTGGACCTATCGTTCTCTACGGGTACGAACCCAGGGTAACACGTATGGAGGTTTACCTTGGACTTGGTCAGTCATGTACCCAGAGGGGGGAAGAAGCTCTGGCCTCTACCGAAATCAGAAACAGAAACGAAAAAATTCCTCTAGATTTCACCGTGAGATAGAGTTTTTGAGAGCAGGCCATACGAAGTAGAACAGAGTAAAGACCACATAAAATGAGGGATGAAACCGGGGTAAAATAAATGACCATAACAATAATACATAAAATACATAAAATAGTAGTTAAGTTTTTGAAGCTATATACGTTACGAAGTTTGTTGAGGCCTGTCTGAGTCAACGCAAGAATAAAGGTACTATGGATTTTTTTTTGTTTCGATTATAGAGGTTTTAACCTTAAGGTCATTTGCCTCTTCGGGCTAGAAAAATTTTCTGACCCTATGTGCGGGGTTGGGAATCGAAACCAGGCGGGTTGCGTGAAAGGCATCGGCTTACCCATCACACTATACCCGTCCCTAATTTGGAAAAATTGTCCATTTGACGAAGCGTTTCACTCGATGTTATCGTGAAATGGGAAGCGTTACGTTAAGTTGAAGCAGCTAGAAAGGGTTTATTTTTTTTAATTGATAGTTACAAATCATATAAGTTAGTATGTGGAAATTATGACTGTTGAAATCCGTTATAACAGTTAGAGTCTTACGATAAACGAGTTACGATGCGTTACTTTTAAGGAAGTTATAGGTGTTACGAAGTGTTATATACGTAACTCTTGTGTAAGTTGTGAGTGTTACGAAGCGTTGCTTGCGTTACTTTTTGTAAATTATAGGCATTTCGAAGCGTTATGTACGTTACTTTTTATTAAGTTATAAACGTTCCGAAGCGTTACATGCGTTAATTTCTAGTAAGTTATAAACATTATGAAGCGTTACATGCGTTAGTTTTTTTTATTAGTTATAGACGTTACGAAGCGTTGCATGCATTACTTTTTAGTAAGTTATAAACGTTACGAAGCGTTACATGCGCTATCTTTTTGTAATTTATAGATGTTACGAAGCGTTACATACGTTACTTTTTCGTAAGTTATAAGCGTTACGAAGCGTTACATGAGTTGTTTTTTTGTGAGTCATAAGCGTTACGATATGGGTTATTTTTTCGTAAATTATAGGCGTTACAAAGCGTTACATGTGTTACACTTTGTGAATCATAGACATTAAGAAGCGTTACATGCGTTACCTTTTAGTGAGTTATAGGTGTTACGTAGCATTACGAAGCGTTGCTTTTTTGTTAGTTAAAGTCGTTACGAAGCGTTACATGCATTATTTTTTGTAATTTATTACGTTACGAAGCGTTACTCGTTTGTAATTTACAAGCGTTACATGCGTCATTTTTCATAAGTTTTGGGCGTTACGAAGCGATACGTGCGTTACTTTTTTATGAGCTATAGGCGTCAATAAGCATTACTTGCGTTATTTTTCATGAGTTATAGACGTTACAAAGCGTTACTCATTTGTAAATTACGAACGTTATGATGCGTTGAAAGCGTTATTTTTTAGTAAATTTTAAGCGTTACGAAGCGTTACGAAGAATTTACATTGCTGAAAATAACTCTTATGTTTAGAGAATGTGTTTAGTTGGCGAATATCCTGGACACAAACTAGCAATATTTCAATCCAACACGAAATTCTCATCGACAACTAATTTACTTATTGAAATCAGAAAATTTGTTTCTATTTATCTATCACCATCATTGCTGGAGTACAGCGAAAATAAAAATGGAATTGGTTATATTAACAAGTTTATTATTAAAAACGTGATTAATCCACCTAGCAGTGAGATGATACCTTTTTTTATTAATCCGCATGTGTTTTTTTGCATGGATATTCTTAGGTGTTTTAGTTCTCATGACATTATTTTAATTATCGTAGTTTCAAACGGCAAATTGAGATTTTAATCGCTGTAATTTCGAATCTGCAAATCGTATCGAATTTCAATCTTAACGTGTGACATTCGATTGAACATTCCATGAGATGTCGAAGTAAGTTCGACTTTAGAGTTTTTCGTCATTATTTATGGTACTTCCAGAGCCGGTATTCAGGAACTAGCATAACCCAAAATGATTCGAATGGCCATAAAATAATACGCTAAACAATTTACATCTTCTATATCGGCATGAGTTTTAAAAATTCATCATCTGTAATTCCAGAATCGGATAAAATTCACCAATTTTGTATGAGACCTTAAGTCCTTTAATTTGAATTTTTGTTTTTGAAGTTCGATTTGGCTTTTTTGAAAAAATGATTGAGCTTTGAGAAACGATTCGATACTGGATCCGGAGTTTTAAGATCGGTGTAGCCGAAATCAGATAAATTCACCTGAGGAGTGTGTAGACATCTTTGAGAAATTGTAGTGCGAATTAAAATTTGGGGGTACATTCCGAATCCAAAAAAGAGTACCGCTTAAACTGAAATAAATTTATTTGGTAATCGACTATCCAAATTTGCAAACCTGATAAACCTGATTAATTTATGTGAAATGGACATTTTTATACTAATCACCCTGTATCTCCTAAACCAGAAATCGGATCTGACTAATTTTTATAGGATTTTATGACCTCTCATTTGAATCATAGATGATTCTTAGATTTCATTTGAAGATTTCATCGGTTCAGCCATCTACGAGAAAAATGAATTGCATTATTTTAATTTCGTTTCACATGTCATCCTGTGGTTCCGAAATCAGAAGTCGGATCCAAATTTGGAAGTATACTAGTTTTCATATGAATCTGAGTTTGTAGAAAACGGTTTAGCCATCTCCGAAAAAATTGAGTGAAATTATTTGTCACACACGCATTTGCTGATCTCGACGAACTGAGTCGTATGGTATATGGAAGTTATGTTCTTCCAGCTTTTATTGCTGTAAGTAGTTTAAATCAATATAATTATGGAATTACTTTCAACTCGAAAATGCTGATATCATCTGGTTTATAAATGCCATATTCGAGCGATTATGTTGCCAAAAACGAACCGTGCTAAAATCGGTCCAAGGCAAATTGTCATAAAAAAGGATGCTGTACACAGTCTTTTGGGCACTTAGAAACAATTGTATGTCACAGTATAAAAATCGTGTTTTCCGTTGCTCCCAAGCATTTCTTTGTCATACAGTGCTCAAAACTTCTACTGCTGGAATAAGGGGAAAAGTCGTTTTCACTAAAATATTGATATCTCCGTTAAAAATGGACGGATTTTAACAAACTATGGCTTGTAGCTATTACCGTGCGGAATCTAAGTCTAAAAACATATTCTGTTTTCAAGGTCAATTGTGACAGATACTGTCAAAAAACTGAAAATTTTGACATAAAACTCCGTATAACTCAAAAAGTAAACATCCTATCTCAAAACCATTCAATAGCGTTTTGGGTGACGGGGAGACCTTTCATTTGCGACTAGTTTGATCAAAATCGGTCCAGCCATCTCTGAGATCTCGACCTCTTAGTTGACAACACACATTCAGACACACACACATACACACACACAGACAGACATTTGCTCAGTTCGTCGAGCTGAATCGATTGGTATATGACATTCGGCCCTCCGGGCCTTGGAAATTTTTTCTAAAGTTTGAGCGAATTCTATACCTATTTTTTATATATATAAAAAAAGGTAAAAACTCATGAGAAGTTTCAAAGTAAAACAATCCATTAAAAAGCTAAAAAGGACAATCTTGTTGAAACAGCTCGCAAATTGTTTTGATGTTTTTCGCATGTGTTAAGGTATATCCATATTTAAATTTCTAAACCTATATATAAAAATGGCATAAACTCTTAGTGGAAAGTATATTTATTCAGAATTTGTGCGCATTTGAAGCGATTGTGCGTAATAATGTTTTTACGCGGAACAGTGAAGTGAGTTTCGAATGTTGCACTCTAATTGTATATGTCAAACGAAGTTTTTTGTATCTTTCAACCTTTTGGGCTACGCCTCAAAGCTTTCAGTGAGAGAGTCGATTTCGCGAAGTCGAATGAAGAAAGAACAGCGATTTAGAAGCAAATTTTATAAAGAAGTTTATGTTCATTTATGTCTTTTTCTCCAATACAACATCGTATTTATACCTGCCAATATAGAAAAGACAACCGCGACTGCATTTTTTTCGATAGAAGTGTGCCATCTAGTGGCTAGTAGTCATAACGGTGTTAACGTTTTTTTTCGGTGACAGTGCGCCATATAGCTGCAAATTGCAGAAGCCAATTCAACCATTTATGTTGGTTGAAAACAACGTTTTATTTCTCTAATTAAACTAAAAAAATAGCTGAATGGAAATGAAATGTGACTTAGCTAAGAAATGAAAGCACGTTTAATTGGTGAATTCAACTAAAAAATAGCCGTTTTAACAAATATTTTATTATTATTAAGGGAATGAGAATTAAAAAATCAAAATCAGCAAAAGTAAGTTTTTTTAGTTGTCTCAAAAAATAACTAACTAAAATCAGAAAATCAACTAATTTTTACGCCAAAATGCTGATTTCGGTCTTTCCGTCTGGGATCAGCATAGTATACTTTTACAGGACTACCTCAAATCAGAAAAAAACAGTGTACTCAAACGTTAATTTATCTCTGGGACATTTATGTGAATTTCGTTTTGGATTTTTAGATCACTACTTCCGGAACCTAAATCCAAAACCAGTACAACCGAAGTAAACTTGTATGACCAACTACTCATATGACCTATAAAGTTAGAAGATGTTTTCCGTTCTCCACGAATCGGCTGTGCTTCTCAATGCACAGAATTGTATTCATTTAAAGTGAATACTCTATAATGACAGTTCCAGTGGAAAAGTTTACATATGCTTCATATTGGATTGTTTTCTATACGTATAAATAAAAATTTCCTTCATTATGTAAAAATTTGTTATGCGATTATCTCATAAACTAAATCGAAAATGGTGTTAAATCGCGTAAAAAGGTTGCGTATAAAATAATTCGCGTAAATTGAGGTTTTAGAGTCGCCCGGGTTAGCGGTTCAATGCATAAGACGCTGGTCTTACAAACCAGTGGTCGTATGTTTGAGTCCCGACCTGAAAGGATTATTAGTGTCAGTAGGATCGTAGTACTAGCCATGCAATGATCTTGTACGCTTATAAATCGGCTGCAAAGTCTGATGAACAGAAAGGCCAAATTCCACAAAGGAAATGTAATGCCAAGACTTTGCTTTGCTTGTGTAACTTAATGATATAACTCAATATTAATCGTTAAGATTTATTATTCAATAAACGTGATTTGTTTGCATAAAGAATGGAGAACAAAGAAAACTTCAGGAAATATTATTCTGAGCAAAATTTGGTCAAGAACTCCACGGATAGAGTTGCATATTATTTATTAAAAACCTTCTTGCCGCCAAAATATATATTCACTAATTTAGATGCATACGGAGTACCAAATATAGCCGGAAACTTATTTTGGATAACAACAAACCGGTTTTGTATTTAAATCACTTCGTATTTATTGGCATGCAAGAGTTAAAAACTTGTATCACTAAGAGAATGAGAGACAAACACTGATCACAAGGTCGTAACTTTAGACCAAACGTTTGATTATATCTCGAGGAATATTACAATATATCCTATTTACAATCAGTTCTCTTTGTTCAATTGTAATAATCATAATCGCAATCTTTTTTTCTTTCGTTCCTCGAACACACTCATCATAATATGCAAATAGCTGTAGGAAAAATTACCCATAATCAAAAGAAGTAAACAAAACAGCACAAAACGTTCTCTCTTCTCTCGGTCGAATTTGGACGCTGCACTGGATTCTACTAAGCAACTGACCGACTGACCGATGCCAAGCAAAGAGGTTTGCTTCTGCACTCTCTCTCTCTTCGCTTATTGATAGCGTGGTAGTTCACACTTCGCAGGCTCAGTTATTATTCGACGCTGTCAGCAAAAGTACGATCGTCACACGCTGCCGAACTGTGATTCGCTTCCATACAAAACAAAAGGTCACGTTTTTATTATCACCGAAAATAGTATTAGATCCACTAGTGGGCGTCCAAAATGCCGCGATCGGTGATAACAACGGCTCTGTTACTTCTGGGACCAGTTTCCATGGTAACGGCAGTCATCTACGAAAAGAACTGCTTGCATTTCGACGAAGCATACAACTTCAGAGAGGATCGGGTAAGATTTACGCGGCTATTGGATTTTCCAGAGCACGCACTGACTCATCAACAAGCGAGTAGTTCGTTCTATTCAACAAACAATAATACTTGCTGATTTTTTTGCCGCCTCAGTACACCGGTAAGTGGTATGAGGTCCGTCGTCTGGCCGACCCGGAGGTATCCGAGCAGTTAGATTGCGTGCAGGAAAAGTATACCCGTTCCAGCAACATGCTTGATTTTGACATTATTCGCTCGATCCAGAAAACCGCTGCCGGTGATCCGATATACACTACCGGAGTAGCAAGTCCTCGTACGTACGAAAACTCCAAGGTGCCACAATTCTACTTGCGATACAATACGACCAGCCCCGCTGATCCAGGTTAGTTAACATTTATTTTTTCCCGAGTCACATTGTAAGTTTGTTGTTTATTCGTTGATTGAATTGTGCAGCCTAGAATTCGGTAGCATCAAATTTCCGAAAGATTTAGTTTCATGGATTTATAAAGCATTTGCCGGAAATCTTTTCAGATAGTTGCAACAGCCGAGTAATCAATGTTCTCGTTAATTTTATTATGATAATCTTTTTCCCTTCTTCGCATGCCTCGAATTCTCTACCACAGTAAGCATAATTTTTCATATTTTCAACAAGAGAAGATTAAATCTATCTTTGACGGTATTTAGCAAAAAAAAAATGCGTTGTTCTATTTATCATTCTTATAATAAAGAACAATAATAAACTTTTATTTGACAATGTTTTTTATAACTAAAAAGAGAGAGGTCTCTAATCGTTTTGCCTTTCTCTAAAGAAAGTCAGTAGAATCACTTCAATTTCAATTTCGTATTCAATTTTGAAACACAGATTTTTATTTAGCTGCTCTGATACGGATACATTCATAAACGAAATAAGAATATACGAGCTTGAACGACCACCTCGGGTTGCTACTCCGATGCAGATCAGGGTTAGCTGAAAATGTACCGAGATGACCAGAATGGGGCAACCGAAAAAAATGGAATTTTGATTTGAAATACCCTCAAACTTTACCATGCGTTTTCGTTAATTTTCTTGTAGAAGTATTATATTTATGTCATTAGGCTTTTGTTTCGGTGCGTCGTCATTGTCGTTCGAAATTTTTGATCGCACGTGAAATTTCTCAATTCATATTAAAACAATAACGTAGATATTTGAATATTTGTTAGTATAAATTTCAGTAATGGTAGTATTCGTGCGCGACTTAAGGTGAAATTCAGTGGAATGCGCGCTTTACTAATTTGACCAATCATCCAAAAACTTAACTTTACCAGCTATCTCACCGTGTTTTTCCCACAGCAGTTCTGTTGGAAACAACGCACACGAAGAATAAAGAAAATAAGGGAACAGTAACCAATCATAGTTTTCGAAAACCAATTACGGCTTCTCAAAGCAAAAACTAAAAATTTCATGCATACATAGTTGTTGTAAATCTAATGACGAAAAGTTAAGTGTTTTTTGCTTTTTCAAAATCGATCCACACAGAAAGAAATGATGAAACTTACACGACATGTAAACCAATAGTACTATTGAACAAACATCAGTTGAAACGAAAATCTGATTTAAAACCATGATTGATGTAAAATTACATTGAAATGCATTTACTTTTTAATTGAACAAGACTGTATATTTACAAATCGCTTAGTTTTGTAATGTGACTTTCCATTCAATTATCTGCTCCAAATATGTACATGAAAATAAATGTAAATTCACACGAGATCCGCGAAAACCTCGAAATCCGTGCGACCATAACAACGCTTCAAACTTCACGCGTGTCTTGAGTATTTATTATTTCCACAATGTTATTAGTTCTCAGTTAGTTATTTATATTGATTCAACTAGTCAGCCGCCTTCCGAGAAAAAGTTATTAATTTAGTTTCGGTTATCAGGATTTAAATGATCAAACAAACAAGTAATTTCTTACTATTTATTCAATGTACCGATGCATGTTTTCTCTGTTATTGACATTATGATTTTGATTTTTATCATTCAATTTATAATCTTGAAAGACAAGCAATACCATGGAAAAAGAAAAGAATGACAAATAAAACTTCTCCTAGAGCTAGATTGAAATAAATAAGAAATCATTTTGTCGTAAAGTTGAGGAAATATTTAAGAAAAACTAAAGAAATAGTTCAGTAAAATAGAGTAACCAGATGTGAAACGTTGAAAAAACCTGATAACTGAAGAAAAAGGAAACTCCTGCAATTGTAGGCTTTTACGACGTGAAAACAGGAACCCAGTGAATTCTTGGTTGAGTTATTTTTTCCTTCCGGATTTCACGCAGCATCTAGGCTGGTCCTGTCCGGAGAAAGATGAAAGGTGTTACAAATCTCCTAGTGGACCCCAAGCTCTACTATTGGAAAGATCCCTAGTTATTCTTATATAGAGCAATTCCAGAAATGCTTAGCAGATCATCAGACTCGACCTTCTCCGATTTGGAGGAAACTTTGCACATGGCTTCAGAATGGCAAACCATAAGTTTTGAACCGATTGAGAGGTCAATTCGACTCACGACTGATTTTTAAAAAGGGCGTATGTATTTTTGCGTTTCACAAAAATTGCCTTTTTCAAATTGTTGTAACTCGGAAACCGTCAATTGTACAAAAATAGCGTTCAGAAAAAAGTTGTAGGGAATCGATTGGGCACACTATAAAAAATATACACTGAAATTTTTTTTTTATTTTTTTCTCAATAATTACAAAATAATCCAAAAAAGTTAAATAAAAAAAAGCTTGGTTTTAATTTTTTTTTAATAATTTTTATTTTAAAGCTGTTATTAAAACCCACAGATTGATGGCTATCCCATCCGTGCCTTTTGAAAAATGAAAAAGTTACAGCTAAAACAGTTTACGGGTCTCGTTGTAATTCGGAAACCGTTCATCGTACAAAAATGGCGCCCAGGAAGAAGTTGTAGGGAATCAATAGGGCACTCTAAAAAAACATATACACTACAAAAAATTTTGATTTTTTTTCTCAATAATTTCAAAATGAACCAAAAAAATTAAATTAAAAAACAATCAGAGTTTCGATTCTTTTTTGATAATTTTTATTTTAAAGCTCTTATTGAAACCTACAGATTGATGGTTATCCCATCCGTGCCTTTTGAAAAATGAAGAAGTTACAGCTAAAACAATTTACAGATATATTCGAAATTTCAAGTTCTCGTTGAAAGATAATCATTTAAACAGTAGAATATTATTCTACAGGTTAAAGGCAATAGATTTGTTCATGATATCCTTTCTTCTAAAAGTAGCTGTTCTTGAGATACTTGGGTATTTAAATATAACACCATTTTTCTTATTTCCATGAATTGTTTATTCGCTTGCTATATCTACAATTATTACATGTACAGTTATTATGTAGTGCTTTCGGATACGCTGTTTGAATTTGGAAGTTATCATTTTTTTTTTGAACGACTAAGTACAGTAGCCAATATTTCTTTTTTCTTTTTGCGATATTCACCTAATCAGACACCATTTTTGTATAAACAGGAAATGAACATTATAGAAAGATAGTAGTCAAGAGAGAGCAATGATGTGAATATATAGAATGGAAAGGTGAGACGTGACAGAGACAAGGAGAAATCTTTTAGTAACTTAACTTTTACCTTCTACCAGAGTAGTCGGGCTTAGGCATCTGATCAGTGCGAATCACCCGAGTCTCTGGTATGCCGGAAAGTAGTGATAAAGGTGTTTTACCATTTACTATCCGAACCGGCAGAAAAAAAGTTACCAGAAGTTGTCACTTTCTACTTGCGACGGTATTCTCACACACAATGAGTTCTTCACTGTATGGTTGACCCTCTGTCACGTCTCACCGTCATAGATAAATTGGAACTGAATAAAAAATTACTAATTTCAGCTTGCCTACTGTATGGTCCATTAACGCAATTGACATTCACAGCTTTACGTACTGGTCAGTCTATCGTTTGCCGGATACAGACAATCGACATCGTATGCAATCTTGAAAAGCTATCTAACTTTAGCCGCTAAAACGAATTCTCGAAACAATTAAATAATAGTGTACTTCAAGGCCACAAATCAAACAATGCTCATGCAATGAAGTCAACATGATCACTTACGTTTATTTTATTTCAGATATACAGGTAGACATCGTACAAACCGATTATTTAAACTTTGCCATAGAGTACTCTTGTAACAGTATCAACTCAACTACTGTATCAGGTAAGTACCATTTAACAAAAAAAAACTATCCTTGAAAATTCACAATTCCTTGAAAATTCACAATTCAATTGTAGAATCCGCTCGGGTCCTGTCTCGCCGCCGTTCGATGCCGAAACATGCGGTCGATATAATCAACAAATTTGTGGTAGCTAACTTCAAACATCCACAACATAAATGGCGTGTGACAGAACAGTCGGATGGCTTCTGTAAGCCGACCATCATTATCAACAGCGGAACATCCGGTGGGACTCGTCATGGTCCGGCTTGGCAAAGTATAGCGATTCTCTTTGTAATTTTGGCGATGTCGATCCTACGATCGGAGTTAAAGTGATAGATCAAGAGAACTATTAATTTAAGAACTATCGTTTGGTCTGTTTTTATCAAATAAAGCTTATCTGTAGATGTAATGTAACAGTGCTGTATATGGAAAAATAATAAACTTAAATTGTACATGTTCATGTACGAGTTTATAGAAGATTCGTGTTTAGCAGTGACAAAACTATCCAATTTTGGAACAAACAAGTAACTTAATGTAGGAAATAAGATCTAAACAAGCATTAGAAGAAATTCGATCAGGTGTATTGGCAGCTACAAATTCTAAATCGTCGAATTCGCATCATCTAAACTGCTTGGTAACTTCCGATGAACATGTTCAATAGCGATTTGCATGGTAGAATTTTTAAACAAATTGAGAAAAAGAAGGTGATTTATTTCGTGTCGTGGTGGTTCAAAGTACCGAAACTTTAAAACTAAAACTCAATTCGCTTAAAATATAGAAATACTGCTATGTTTTCACAGCTTTCCTGGTGAATGATTCTGGTTGTGACTTCACAACACAACTCTCTCCGTCCATTAATAAGGTTTCGACATCGAAAAAAACCCTTGAATTTGACTAAATTAACCTAAACCTAAAAAGACTGAAAAGGTGATTCGGGATACATTTGAGATAAAAAAATAGTGATGGAACTAAATGGATACCGAAGTAACGAATCCAATATTCAAACGATGATAGAAGATATTTTAATTCAAGAAATTTTCATCATTTCATCCAAACCGAAGTATAAAGCTGTTGAAGTTATCTGCCTGAAATTGGAAAAAAGCTTCATTCTGGCAGCTTTGCTGTTTCATTTAATCAAAATACTTCCGGGATAGAGTAGGGGAGACCAAGGTAAACAAACCCAAGTTTAGAAGATTTGTTTTTTAACAAGACAGTATTAATGCTCTAATTCAGTGAGTCCAAAACTTCTTAGGTCGATAACCCATTTTCGATACATAGTATTTGCACTACCCCTCAAAAGATAAACTATTAGACTCTATGACATTTAGACTTTTTGCAGTGATTTTTCAATGTTAAATAGAGAGAAATGGGAAAAAACTAGATTTCTCTCGTACCCTGCAAGATGAAAAGAAAAGCAACTCGTTATTTTTATAACATTAGACTAGAAAAGTATAACAATAGAGACACAACAAATTGTCACATATCCATTATCCAGCAATAAAATTATGCACTTTTAAAGAGGGAAAGGCATGATTAGTTAGGTTGATAAAACGATTTTTTTCTGAAATTTTTATGTTTCGCAATTTTTATTCAATCGATCATTTTCTTGTATATTTTTTCGAGAGGTAATGCTAAAAAGATAGGCATTGTATGTAGCCTCATACAACAAGCTTTCGCTACAAATCCCATATTTTCTTATTCATGCGAAGATTTAGCTCACCTTTCAATCTCGATTATTTCGATCAGCGCTTTAATAATTCTGATCCGTATTTTATCTCACTTGGCGCAGACGATGAATAACATTGACATCGTTATTGTTCCGATTTATAGGTTAAGATTCATGGTTAATTTGAACAATCTTTACTGTGTAATTAACTGTTATTTCGATTTATTGGGAAAAGTATACCACATCTCATGAGGCGTTTGCCTGAAGAAAGAATATTTGACAAATACTCAAAGATAAACACGAACTAACCGAAATTAATCATCATATTCAAAATACTCTTATGATATCGCTTTATATGTGACGAAAAAAATCAAAAGTATCCGGGATCAAACAATTTATTCAATCTGGATCTGGAAAAACGTAAATTCTCCCGTGAAAAGAACGCAATAATAATTTTTGCAACCCAAGCTAACTCCTGAATCACACAAAATTCTTCATTTATTTTCGATTATAGAGATTTTAACCTTAAGGTCATTCGTTTCTTCGGACCAGAAACATTTTCTGATCCTATGTGCGGAGTTGGGAATCGAAGCCAGGCGATCTGCGTGAAAATCATTCTTTACCCGATCCCCCCAAAAAATTCTTAACTTCAATTCATCTAGAAAATTTATATCAGACTTTTCCATATTTGCAAATGGTTCAATGATCCAGGTAGGAAATCCCGAATTTAGGGTATCGTCAAATTTCGAAATAAAGTCCTTTTAAAGAGATTCTAAAAACCACAGTACACCCAAACCTCCGTTTTTTTTTTATGCGTTACCTCTTTTTACGTAACACTTTTTACGAACCAAATCTCAAATAACGTGAACTTTTTTTACGAACCTACTTTGTAAAAAGAGGTTTTGGCATACATCGAAAGCGGCTCATTTATGTTCCATGGAAACTACTACAATATGGGTATTTTTGGAATGGGGTCAAAGAGTAGAAATCAATTTTTGACTGTAGATTTCTTGTTTATTATTTTTTGAGAAATATGATACATGAGTCACTTATTAGAAACCATAGTTTTGCTGAAGGTAGCATGTTGCTACGTTTTGGCGTTTAATAATTATAATTTAAATAAGTTGAAGGGTATTAACTCTTAGTCTTCTCTTCACACTTCCCTTATTTTATGACCTTTCAGAAACCGTATAAGATAAATTTTTATCGATCTGGCATCTGTTGAATACTGATATTAGAAGGTTGACTAGTTTTTGACAACTAGCTTGACAACTCTTTGGAAGATGATTTTCTCGTCAAATTGCTCATAAAAAAGTTAGAACAGAAAAAATTATATTGCGAGAGCCACCCTACTTTTACTCAGAAAAATTGATGTAACTCGATCAAGTGAAGAGCTAGGCTTCTTCAGCAAAGTTACTCAAACTAAAATTTCCTACAACATTCAAATAGGAAAGTTAGATTCCATACTTCAATCCAAACATGGACCACCGTAATCAGTTCGCTTTCACATCTCATCCAAGTCAGTCGATAAAACAAAACCGCTTACGTTCCGGACGGAAGAAACCAAGTACAGTATTGTGTAGTGAACAAGAGAACTATCTCGAAATGAGTGAACCAAACGAACAAAAGCTACCGCCGATACGAAAGTATACAATTATTGTTGACATCAGGCAGTGCAAAATTCGACCTTCGATACGAGAACTTGAAGGTTTGCTTAAGGAGCAAATGCATCTTGACATTAAACGTTATAAAGAATTGGATGCAATTCAATTCGCAAAAGACAATAACAATGTGCACTATGTGGAGCACGAAAACATTAAGTGCAACATTCCAGTAAATATGGAAGATAGTACGATAGAAGTGCGTGTTCATGATCTTCCCTCAAGCGTCATCGATCCTTATATTCGAAAAACTATGTCCCAATGCGGAGAGATTCTCTCTATCGAAAAAGAAAAGTGGAAGAACTTTTTCCCCGGTATTCTAAATGGTGTACGTTTGTTACGCATGCGCTTGAAGAGGCCTAAACCTTGTTATGTGACTTTTGGTCAGGATACAAGAATCCCGTGCAAATCATTTGTTACCTATGTGAATCAGATGGCCACATGTCAATATTGCCAAAAAGCTGTTCACTACGGTAAGCCATGTGATAAACTGGACAAGGAGACAACTACACCAAAGGACAACGGTGCATCCTTCACACCAACCCCAATACACCTGTGACAACCACCAACAACAATGAAGCATCCCCTTTAACGAAACCATCAGTATCGCCTATAGAACAAAGTACACCAGCTGCCTTTAACAACTTACCCTCCATCCAACCAGCAACCGCAATCAATGTACAACAAGGCGTATCTACAGCAACTAGCAACGAACTCAAGACAGAAATCAACAACAATACCACCGATGCGGCAATGAATGACGAGACGAGCCACGAACAAAGTGCCCCTCAATCCTCGCAGGAGGGAAATGGAAGCTCCTCTCACCCTAGAAAAAGGGTGACAACAAGATTCAATAGAAAAAAAAATTATTTCAAAAATCGGCTCAAGCAGCTACGTAAAGCTTGTACGCAAATAGGCCTAAATAAAAATTATCTTTTGAATTAAAAAAAATGAACCACCCTAATGATTTTGTACATCAAAAGATGCGCCATTCGATTACAAACATTTTTTGTGAAGAGTCCAACTACAACAAAAAGTTATAATAAGGAGTGTATCGAAAAGTAGTTAGCAACATTGATTATTGAAAAAAAAGCGAAAATAAAACATATTTTGACATCAGTTTTCGATATGTTGTAGGAAAAATACATTTTTATGCATTTCACTGATTATATTGAATAAAATCCTAGATTCTGTGAAACGCTCGCACTTTGGACTTGACATTCTTCATTAAATTCTGCACAGTTACTTTTGTGACTTTCCTGGTGACAGCTGTCCAGTTTTTTTCAACTCATGCATGTTTTGGGACACTGTACCTTCCTTCCGAAAGTGCCGCTTGACAATTGCCCAATACCTTTCAATTGACCGAAGATCCGGGCAGTTCGGTGAGTTGATGTCCTTTTCCACGAATTGCACATTATTTGTTGACAACCACTGTAGAACGGAGTTGGCGTAGTGGGCTGAAGCCAAATCCGGCCAGAAGAGAGGAGGAGCCTTATGCTTTCTGTACAGTGACAGCATTATCTTCTTCAAACATTCTTCCTCGTACACCTTGACGATAATTGTGCCCTTCGTGAAAAAAATCGAAGACCGCAAACTACAGCTACAAATTGCTTCCGGAGTAAAGTGATGGGTTCATGTTTCAACCATTGTCACATATCCTCGCACAAAAAAATTGATTTATTACATGCAAATATGGGCTCTGAATCATCAACACATTGTTGTTTTAAAACGACTGTGAGTAAACTTTGAAAAGAACTTTCTCATGGTCAAATGTTTAAGCATAATTGTAAACACACTTTCTTCTGATATCTTTACGGTCTCAGCTATCAATTTACGATTAGTTATAACTCATTTGAGGACTTTTTTACATTTTCGATAGTAACTTCCTCATTTGGACAATCAGAACGTTAACCATCATCGGTATCTTTACGACTACGTTTACATTCAGCAAATCAATAACAAATTGTTCTTTTCGATGGAGCAGAGTCCGGATAACACTTTTCAAATCATTGCTGAGCTGCAACTGTATTTTTTCCAACAAGAAACAATGATAGATTATCACACGGAATTGTTTTAAATTCATTGTTTTGAAAATGACAAAACTAGCTTCAAATGTCATGACATGTCACACATAGCTTTTTGAAGGTTGGTACTTCATAAACGTTATATGGATTTGACAATAATAGCGCCAGTTGTGTGTCAGTAACACGACTTGTTGGGTAATGTGATGTATTTTATGTTCAGACAATACAACCTTAATAAATGCGTTCGGTGGGCGAATTTTCCCCAAAACAAGTTGACCGTATTTACCCCAATCAGTAAAATTCTCTACAAAATAAAATTTACCAAAAAATCTTACGACAAAACTACTTGAGCCTCTAGTTTTTTTTCAATTCAAATAACAGAAAAAACTATCATGACTGCATAATGAGAAACGAGGACAGCTTTTTTAAAGTCTGCAAAACTGACATTTTGATACATTGGAGTGTTGAAACATTCTACTTTTATTCATAACGTTCTAATTACAAAGCTACCCCGGTAGCCAATAAGCACATGCTAATACCGCATTATGACAGCAAATAATCGCTAATTGGCATTTCAATCGCACTTGAGACTGAATTAAGACCGACTTTGGCAAAATATACGGCCATTCGGATGTGCAATCTGAAAGCTGAATTTTGATTGATTTACAACAGATGTGCTTTCAGATTGCAGATATAAAGCTATAAGCATTTTTGGTGCTCATAAAAGGCTATTTTAATACCACTATTAGTGCTTATTGGTTACCTGAGTAATCCTCTCGATTTTGTTCACAAGTTAATACGTGGATTTGCCACCAGCTGTTCAGTTTTACTATAGGTATTAATTGAAGGTAAATCCATCAACAACTAGCCGTTAGTCATCGAAAATTATAAAAACTTCCGAAACCTAAAAAAACAGCAAAGTTTTGGCATTAAATTCTTTTTGTGGGATTTGATCATTATGTTTCAACAGCCGTCGCAGTCGATTCTTGGTATACGAAACCATTGCATGACTAGTGCTATGATCCTATTGACACATCGAATTCTTCAAAGCCGAAACTCGATCGTACCATGCAGAAGGATTCGTAGTGTTCGTAATCTCAAGGTATTATATATCATGACTGATACAGAATTAAAATAGTTCTTATGCCTTGCGGATATTCTAGAAATGTCATGCTTCGTTTATATACTTATCATTGACATGTGAAACATCATGAAATGATTATGAATCATAATTCAATAACTCAAACCAGCACACTTTCGTTAATGGCTGGCAGTAGCGAACCCGAACCGATGGATGCCAAAATTTGAATAGAGACTTATTACCGCTAATTGAAAAATGGAACTCGCTAATGTACATGCCATTATCCGTAATTGTACGTACGTACAGATTTGTTCCTCGCGTTTCCGATTCTAGTCATTCATAGGGGGAGCTTGTTGGAGGGTACATGTGGGAATGCTAATTCTGAACTTTTCAAAAAGGGGAAACCGTGCTCGGTGCTTTCAGAAAGTGCCTCATGGAAGTAAATTGAATGTTCAACATGTAACAATTATTCTCCTAGATGCTAATAATTAATAACCTAAATACATCATACTTATCACGGTCTGAAGGCTCCATAGGTTTTATAGTGCAAAATTTAATATTGAAAATCGTAGAATGTGTTGAGAGATCAGCCGATTCCAGTTTCTTTTTAAATTCGTCAACATCGAGGCGAGGACCGTTTCAATGCAATGCAATACATTGGTAAGGGCAGCTCCACCATGATAGAAATATAAAAATAATTGCAAAAACGATAAAAATCCGATGTAATATTAACAATATGATCATGAACACTATTCACTTCATGACGTGCTTGTAATCAATAAATAATTTTCTGATGTGCTAAAGTACTTCGGTTTCTTAATTTTTGAGTTTTTCTAAAAAAACATTCAACCATGAATCTCCATTAAATTTCTCTTAGAAGGAAACGCATGGTACTTAACTACTGGAAGTAAGTACCATGCGTTCCCATCTAATAAAGGTTTAATGGAAACGCACGATGGATTGTAAAATTTCAATAGGAAAAATCAAATGTTACGATCGTCCACATTAAAAAAAATGAAAACGAAGTACTTTAACGCACCCAAAAATTATTTACTGATTACAAGCACGTCATGCATTTTTTTATACTAAACAATCCAGAGTGGTACAAAAATTGGAAGTGTGAAGATATATATTTTATGCATTTTTAACGCATTTGATGAACAAAAAAAACCTTCACAATAATAATTAAAACTGTCAATGATTTGTTTTAGTCTTGTCAAGACGCCTTGAGCAAGTTTAAAATTTGATTAGTATCTAACGAGAAAAACAGATTGTAAAAATAACATGCGAATACAACTATGTAATGGAAACCACGGCAGCAAAAGAGACAAAAACAAAATCCTAAATCAGCGTCTGACGGCAAAGCAGATAGAGAAGATGTACTTGCAATGCGACATGTGTGTGACTGGCTGGCGAAGAAGTTGTCATAGAGATAGTACTATAATTGAATGCTGTGGTACCCGGACACAGCGAAGCATTCTCAGTTCTTCTAGTCAAATAGGCTGTTTCTTCAGATCAGGATCATTTCGCCGAAAGCCGTTTCGCTGGAAGCCATTTCGCCGAAAGGGTTATTTCGCCGAATGTCATTTCGCCGAAAGGGTAATTTCGCCGAATGCTTCAAGAGTCTTCATATTGTGATTGTTGATTTGAAATAAAGACAAATGAAAAATGATAATGTTTACTCCCGTTTAGTTGAACTACAATCGTACTTCTGAAATAATCCAGAAGGAATAGAATGATTTTTGGATGTTATTTTTATTTCATCATCTTCAGAACAGGATTCCCAAGAAAACTTGTTGACTTTATTAGAGTATCTACCAAGCAATTGTTTGCGGTATTTCGCGATATCTGAGTGCAAATGAAACAAATATCGAATGCGGCTTCGCCACATCGTTTTGATCGTGTGCTATCTGACCTCGCTACCGCTCGTTCGGACCTAACTGAAGTAAAGAAACTTAGCTTTGAAAAGACCGGGCAAACGCGGCGGTTATAGGTTTGTATGCAAGAGCCGCCGCTTCCGACGGTGGATCGGCGGCCAACTTAGCTGGCGTCGCCTCTGCGGTTTAGTGCAGAAGAGCCATCTTGGCTTCGGTTATGTGGGTGTGCTAGATCAATTGTCCAGGAGACATAAAAACAAATAGATAATTTCGACGAATAACCAGAATTTTATAATTCGTTCTGTGATGTAAACGAAATTACCGGTTCGGCGAAATGACCCTTTCGGCGAAATGACTCTTTCGGTGAAATAACACTCGGCGAAATGGCCCATTCGGCGGAATGACTTTCGGCGAAATGACTTTCGGCAAAATGACCCGCTCCCGTTTCTTCATGTGTTTTCATATGCAGGGTGGTTTAATTGGCAAAACAATTTCCCCGGATAGGAGCTAGCTAAGGGTTCGAGTCTCTACGGTATTCGCATATCCTTCCCTACCTATTTTCCTCGTTAGATACAGATCAAGTTTTAAATTTTTTCGTGACGCGTGGATCTATATGCCCCGGAAAGGTTTTCGAAATTGCATGACATTTTGATGTTAAGTCCACAACTTACAGTGATGTAAATGACTCTATGCATTCGAAACAATTTCGTGTGCTGGTTCATCATTACTTTTTGATGAAATAAAAGCACATTGTAAGTTCTGCAATGGTTTGAAAAGTGCCACTCTGCTTCACCAAAAAACAACCATTTGCCGGTGGTGTGCTGAGTTTAAACGATGCAAGACGCTCCAGACTGCCAAATGTTAATTGCATCGGAAACTGTCCAAACAGTGTACTAAATCATTCTTGATAAAAGGTTATTAAAATTGCGTAAGATAGCTGATACTTTAAAGCTATCATACGGCAGTGTGTGCACTAGTTTGCATGAACATTTGTGTACGAGTATGTAGTTGTCAAATTGATTTCTGCGATCAGTGTTGTTGATTGCCGAAAATTTGACAGAAGCTGCTATATTGCTATCTATATTGTATACAACATTTTCAATCCGGTAGAAGATGCTACAAGAACTCGAGTCTCTCAATGCATGAACCGTGAGAGAATTGTGCTACATTTCTTCGCTCCACTCGTTGATCGTTGCTGTGTCGAGTCGATGATTCAACTTGATGATTCTCATACTAGGTTGCAATACTTCAAAACCCTAGTTAGAATAACCGGCAACAGTAAAATGATTCTATCGCAATTATCAACTGCCTGTATAGAATCGGATCGCGAAACGAGAATAAGCGACCGTTCGTTGCGTCAGAGAGGATCCCCACAGCAGCGTGCTAACCTTTGATTCTCAGAAATGTCATCGAGAGAAATTCGCTCTCGCACTGGTGTCGATTCTATGTTAAATGAGCCATGCCGGGTTTTTGTTGTTGCGATGATTTCCGTATCTCTTAGATGGCACTGATTCAATCGTTGAAGAGTTACCAGTGAACGTTCTTTGATAAGATAAAAGCCATCCTTGGCTGCGATTGCTCATAGTGGACGAGGAATGTCGTTAATTTCCATCACTGTTTGAAGTAGTTTTACCAAAATAAACTAGATGTTTCGCGTCAATATGTGACAATAGACGAGACCTGCATCCATCATTACACTCCAGAGTTAAAGCTCTCGTAAGCCGAGAGGGCTGCAGTCACCCAAAGCGGCAAATAAAGCCGGTCGGTTAAAATTGTTGCCTCATTTTTTTGTGGAATTTTTGTTACAGACTACCTTTAAAAAGGTTAGACTATTAATAGCAAACTCCAAATGAAGAAGAAGAAAAGTGTTATGTTTCATTAAGACAATGCGCCGTGTCTCAAGTCGCTTGCTACCATGGCAAAATTGCCTGAATTAGGCTTTGAAATGCTGCCGCAACCACTATAGAAACCGGGTTCCGCCCCCAGCATCTACTATCTGTTTATAAGGCAAAAAAAATGTTCCAAGGAAGGAGATTATACTTTAACGTGGAAGTCATTGCTAACGCAAACACTTATTTAGTATGTGTAGTACAGGCGTTCTACAAGAAACATATTGAAATACTATAAAAGCGCTGAACTGATTGTGTTGGTCTTGAATTTCATCAATAAAGTTGACTTTATTCATCAATAAAGTTGAGTTATGCAAAAAAATGTTTATCTCTGTTAGTCCCGAAACTTCTTGATCCACGCTTTAGATGACTTAACCATCGAATCATAGTTTTTCAACATGCTAAATTTTCCCCAATGTCTAAATCGGATTCCGGAGATTTTGGATGCGTTTGACAGTTGCTATTATATAATCGTACAAGCTGCGTAACCGACAAGATTCAATTCACATTTCTATTCGCTTTCTATTTTCTCAGAGATGGTTCAATGATCAAATTCAAATGTATTATTACTGATACTTCCAGCTCTGCAAGGGATTTGGAATAATCGACATAGGTAAGCGCTTATGCAATTTTTAATTACCAGAATCAATCTAATCAAACCCGCACAATCAAAATTTGTTTCCAACATTCGCTCAATGCAATGTATTGTTCTAATGAAATTTTTTGAATGACAAAAGAAAAACATTATCACATGAATAGGTAAAATAAGTTTCTGTTTGTTGATGAAATCCAAAATTGATAGCAAATTGAGCAATATTATTAAACTGAATAAAAAATAAATGATATTCCTTTCGTCTGTTATGGTACATCACTCATTTGATAACCGGTATGGCCTGGTCGTTAAAATATAACAATAAAATATTAAAATTTAATTAAAAACTGAATATCTGATTTATTGCCCTTGGAGTGGAAGCAATCAACCGCCTAGAGGATGATATATTTGGGAAAAATTATTCAGAATGACTGAGTGGTAATTAAATTTTGATATCCACCCGAAAGCTCATTTTCATTTTAGAGCTTTTGTGCATTTCAACACTCGAGGAATGATAATTGAAAACCATGGAAATCACTTGGCTGAATCCAATTTGGTACGGAATGCTTCATTAACTCCTACCCTCCCGGTTCGGATTATTTTTATCAACCACCATTCGTCATTTCGTTTACGCACTTGAAGTGATTCTGCAAGTTTATTATTGTACTCTGACCATTTTCCAACGTTTCCCGGCAGAATCTGAAATCGCAGCACGATGTCGTAATTTATCCCCGGAGCAACAGTCATTCTACGGAACGCCCATCGCTCACTTTCATTTGGGACCATTCAAAGATCACGATCTGAGACGGGAATCAATTACAGAATTGAGCGAATTCCTTTTGAATTTGGAGGAAGGTTTTTCAGTAGCATTTAATGGTAAAAAAATTTCAGTTTACCATTTTGACTCTAGCCTTACTTTTGAGTAAAGAGTAGGAAATAATTTCTCGAGAGTTTTCCAAAACAGTATCTAAGAAACGGTTTGTTCAATTGATTTGGTGCTACTGGTAAAAACTGTACAGTGTAAACCATTTGTTGTATTTCGATTCTATTTTGAAAATAAAACCTGAAAACCAAGTTTCTTAAAACATTATTTTAATTTTTTCAAATGTTAAAGTTAAATTTTCTTTCTCTTTAGAACAAAATGGAGAAGTAGTGGTGTAATGATGCCTCTCATATAAGCGTGGGATTCTGTGAAACTTGTTTTTCTGACTCTTCAATGAAAGCAAACTGCGAACTGAAACCGTTTTGAGTCCAATTTAAAAGGATTTTTACGTTTTTGCATCGTCACTCTCTAAATGACGGTGGAACTTTTAACACCATTATAACTCCGGAATCGGATCTGCAAAAATTCAATGTCAATCTTCGGGATCACAAGACCTTTCATTTGAGCCTAAGTTTGTGAAAATCGATCCAACCATCTTTAAGAAAGGAAGTGGGAAATGATTTCTGTTTTTGAGTTGTTGACCACTATTTCCGGTACTTTTGGAATCAGGAACTGGGAATCGATATAGACGAAGTAAGTTCGTTTTTACAACACTCAACCTACAAACAAAAAATTAGTTTTGAATTTTAAAAGAAAAATCAAGTTTTAAAATAGGGACGGGTACAGCGTGATGGGTAAGTCGATGCCTTTCACGCAGCCCGGTTTGGTTCGATTCCAAACCCCGCACATAGGGTTAGAAAGCTTTTCTGGCCCGAAGAGGCGAATGAAATTAAAGTTAAAACCTCTATAAAGGAAACAAAAAATAGTTTGAGCATCGTCGCTCTAAGTGAAGGTACACCAATTGTAACACATTTCACTCTGTTATACCGGAACCGAAAGTCAGATACGTAGCAAATTCAATAACAGGCTTTGCAGTGGCGTACCTAGGACAATTTGATCCGAGGTAAAACTTGTTATTCCACCACCATCGTTTGTTTAGCAAGCAATTTTTTTACGCTCAAGTTTTATGCACAATTTACACCGCTACTCCGAATCAGAGATCCTATCTGAAAAAAAGGCTAACTGATATTTGGTCCAACCATCTCTGATCCATGTGCATATTTTAGTTGCATACACACAAACACATACATTTTGATAACTTGGTGAACTGAGTCGAATAGTATATAACACGCGCTCTTCGGGTCTCGTCCATTTTCATGTTTTTTTTACATGAAATATTTTTTGTTTCTCTTTTGTTACATTTCTGTATGATGTTACGGTTATTCTTCAAGTTAATAAGTTTTGATTAAATTTCTTTTTGACATTTCAACTGAGACACAGTTTGATTTCTACACTCCGTTTCCATGATAATTGCATAGCCTATCTTTATAAGAAAGAAATAACGTTATAAACGTATCACTAAATTTTGCAAAATGTTATCATTCGGCTTTAAAATAAAATTATTTTATCGGATGTTCCTTGAATTTATTTTAATAAGAAACTTATAGAAGATTGGTGCTTAAGAAAGCACCGAAAATAGTGGTCATATATTCCAGAATGGAACTCACACACTCGCAGGATAGATTTTCATAAACTAAGGTTCAAATGAAAAGTGTTATGGTCCCATACGGAATTCCTGAATTCGGAGTTACAGGGTGAAGTGCTATGAGAAAGGCATCATTAAACCAACACCAGGTTTATAATTCACCAACCTAAGTTTGCTAAAATCGGTTCAACCATCACAGAGAATATCTAGTGAGATTAACACATGGGCTGAAAAGTCCCGGGCCTTACACATAGATAGCGCTAGTTTAGATGCAGTCACTTTTTTTCAGTTAATACTAACCTTCAAAAGACAGCTGGTTAAATTCCATGATATTCTATTCATTAGTTTCATAGTGAGTTATTGTGCTAAGCGTGACGCCACTTTCGTTGTTTTCAGGGCAATAATAGAAAATACCATAATTGCTTGAAAAGTATTATGGAAACTCCGCTCTATCCGAAACAACAATAAAACGTGGGTTTCAATCGTGGCCGTAGAGACATCGATGATGCCGAACGCAGTGGACGTCCAATTGAGACGGTAACACCAGAAAACATAAAAAAATCCACAAAATCGTTTTAAATGATCGAAAAGTGAAGTTGCGTGAGTCAGCTGACATTGTAGAGATATCAAAATAACTTGTTGCCTTTATATTACATGAGCATTGGATTATCCCACATCCACCGTATTCGCCAGATTTGACTCCCAGTGACTACTGGCTGTTCGCACACCTGAAAAAAATGCTCGCCGGTAAGAAATTTCGCACGAATGAAGAGGTTATCGCTGAAACTGAGGTCTATTTTGAGGCAAGTGATAAACGATTCTACAAAAGTAGTATTGAAATGTTAGTGCGGTGCTGAAATGATTGCGTTGCTCTTAATGGAGATTAGTGTTATTTGACATATAATTACGTTCTTGGTTCGCGGGAGCGAGTTTTAAAAAACTTATTTTATTATTATTATTATTAACAAAAGAACCTCTTTGATAAAAGACTAATTGAAAACTGCCTAAGCTACCTGCCGCTAACCTAACCTGTTGGGACCAAGGGTGCTGATGATGCAGTTAATATGCCGGGTCTCTGGTTTCGTTGCTAACCGGGATAGTGCTTACGTTGTTTCCTGTCTCACGCCACGTCGTCTGTTGGCAAGTGCGTGAGATGCTTAGTTTGCATGAATTTAGTCCATAACTCCTCCGGGGGGTGAAAAAGTGGCGTCCTCGGCACTTGAGCATGAGTTTCTAGAATTTGTAATGGTTTGGGAATTATTGGGTTTATGAGTTGTCTTGTGGTGATTTTTCCAACGATCTTTTGAACGTTTGTAGGAAAGAATTATGAAGGCACTTAAGGCTATTAACAATATTGTCGTTAGAGACAATCCTCCTGATAGACTCCATGTCCAGATCTTATTATCATACTGCTTTAAATAAACATGCTGAATTTGTTTGCGGTTCAGCAGTGTTCTATTATCGATCTCGTCAATGTCATGATTGTCCAACAGTTGATGATTCATAAGTAGGTTGTGTAGGGCGCCTTGCATAACTTGTGGTTCTTCGAAGATTTCGTTTGTTGTGAATTGTTTATTCATAATTATTGTGGTACAGTTTGAGAATGTTATTAGGAGATTTCCTTTTAATGGTCTGTTGTCTGGACCACAGTCGGATTTTAGCTCGTTGTTTTTAGCATTCGTAATTAGAAGCTGGTTGTTTCCGATGAGTTTTGCTTCGGTACCGGATTCGGTTTTGGTTATACAGTGGCTTTGCATTCCGTTGATAATGGGATAAATGCAATTGTCTTGGAACTTTTCGATGAATGTGCTTCGTTGAACGTAGTCTTCTGGTTTGCTTGTTGTAAAAAGTTCTTTTCCATGTTTGATGAGGTGAATTGGATGGTTTTTGATAACTGTGTTGTTGTAGTTTAATGCGAAAATACGGATTATGTCCGATTCCTTTTCCTGTAGTTTTGGAATATGTAGGATGTACAAAAGTGTGTCCTTGCTAGTAGCTATTTTGGGTGTAACATAGGTAAGCGCTTCATCTGGGATGTCTACTGTGACTCCTTGGTTTTGTAGTATTTGTTTGATGGTGTTAACTTCTTTGAATGATAACATTTTACTGTTGGCTGTTGCAGTTTTCGATAATAGTATCGCGTCCTGGATGTCTAGTAGTATTTTGTTTATTGTGTCTACGTTCAAGATCAGCGTAATTGTATCTAGTTCGGTGAGAACTAGCTGGTTGGAGTGGTAGTTTTCTGCTATGCTATTTATAGCGTTTGTTAATTGTTGAATTCTTTGACCCAGTTGCTCGTTGACCGTGTACTGCCTATTATTTTCGTCTATTAGTTTGTTCAGCGTTGTGTTGATTATCCTTAAGTCCTCTGCATCCGGGTTGCCGGCGATCCATTTCCATGTACTCCCTAGTGTGTCCCATCTCTTGAATCTCTGGTTTGTTTCTGGTCTGATCTGATAGAAGTTACTATATGTATTTCTAATCTTATGTTTTGCTATGTTTTTCAGAGTGTTGTTATCTGAGATCTTTTTGTATGCTATGTTGGTCAATGTTTGAATAGTAATTTCTAGATTTGTTAAGTTTATAGGATGTATAATTTGAGTGTTCCCTATTTGGATCCTGCATTTTCTTAGTTTCAACATCAAGATAGGCTTCTCGTTCAAGTCTGTGATTCCTAGGTTCTGACATAATGTTCCTGTTACTAAAAATAAGATAGTTATAATTTGCATCTTGGTATTGAATGAAGGGAGAGAGAAAAATTTGATACTAGGGTTTTTTTGTTGAGCTGAAAAGAAAAGAATGCTGGTATTTTGGTTAGTATAGGCTGCTTTCAGTGGCCGGTTTTGTAGTACGTCTCTTTATTTTCTATATATTTTTTTTATTGTATCAATGGTTCCTAAAACGAGAAAGGAAAATATTAGTGGAGTTATCTCTTGTTTCTTGTCCGTTTTAATTTGCTCTTGTTCCTTTTAACGTTTCGTTTAATTGCAATTGTTTTTTCGTTGTTACTTAAACATTTTGATTCTGTAAATCTGGGGTCAGTTTTCTTTCTAGTTATCTTTTTTATAAAAACATCATCATTTAATTTAATTTCTGGGGGGTGTTCTTTTGTGTCGTTGTATTTGGTCATGTTTATTTGACTTCTTTTTAGGTGGTTTCGGGTTTTGGAGAATATATTCTGGGCGGCTTGTGTTATGTTGCGTGGGTGTATTGTATTCGTTTGGTTGAAGATAATTTCATTAGGTTTATATGAGGTAGCTGAGTGTATCGTTTCGTTGTATAGAGCTACGACAAGTGCAATGATTTCTGGAGAATTGAGTTCGGGGAATTTATGTTTGTTTGTGTTGAACATCTCGATTATTGTGCTGTGAGTCTTTTCGACTTGGCCATTGGATTCTGATGAAGAGGCGAATTGTATTTGAATTCCGAGTTCACCTAGAAAACTTTTGATTTGGATGCTCGTAAATGAGGCTTCGTGATCACAAATTAGCAGTTTAGGTGTGCCAAAATGTAGGAAATATTGGGATAGTGCGTTTTGGATGTCTACAACGTTTCGAGTTGGGATTTCGATAAGATAGAGGTGTTTCGAGAAAGCACATATTAGGGATAAGTAGTTGTGCTTGTCAATGCCAAAGATGTCCATATGGACCCTATGGAAAGGAGCTGTTTCTATTGGCCTGGGTGATATTTTGATGTTGTATGGTCGTCTTTCGTATTTATGTAGCGCGCAGATTATGCATGAATTTATAAATTTCCGAATTTTTTTTTGTTATATTAGGGAAGAAGAAAGATCGTTTTATCTGATTCTCCACTTCTTGTATGCCACGGTGGGCACGTTCGTGCTCTCTTTTTATAATTTGATCTTGTCTCTCTTCTACGGTCACGTCCTCTACTGTATTTTGTGTTATGACAAAGTGGGAGTTAGAGTTTGAGAAATGTTCTCTATACACGTCCTGAATCATTTGCAACATATTTTCTGGGGCTTGTATGGCTGTCTGCCTTCCGTTATGATATGTTTTCAGAGCGTCTGTAATGGTTTCATGGTTAAAAGAACCACGGCAGATAATTGTTCTTCTATAGTTTGGAAAAATTTGTTCGGTGATGTCTGAATTGAAGGTAACTTCTCGGAATATTAATTGGTTTCAGAAGTTATTGATGGGTCTTTCGGTACAGTGGATGTAGAAGTCGTCGGACGTATCAGCGGAGTGTGAGGTGTCTGGCAAGGAACAGGGTGGGTTGTTGATTTGGGAGTCTGAGAGGCTTGAGGTTTCGTCTGTTTCGTTTGCATTGACGTCGATCTTTCGGCTTAACGCGTCGGCAACGACGTTTGTTTTACCTGTTCTGTATACTACGTCGTAGTCGTAGTTTTCTAGGTCTAATCTCCAGCGGATTATTTTCTGGTTTTTGGTCGAATTTTTTATAAAAATCAAAGGTTTATGATCCGTTATGAGAGTGAATTTGTTTCCGTATAAATACGGTTTGAATTTTTCTACGGCCCAAATTATGGCTAGCGCTTCTTTTTCTGTCGTGGAATAGTTGATTTCGTGTTTATTTAACGTACGGGATGCGAAAGCAATGGGATGGTCTTTTTGTTCGTGTATTTGGAATAATACAGCGCCCAATGCGTAATTAGACGCGTCGGTCGTCAAAATGAAGGGTTTGGTGAAGTCGGGGTATCTGAGTATGGGGTCGCCTACTAGGATTTTTTTGCATTTTTCGAAAGTTTCTATGAATTGTGGGTCGTTAGCATTTAGTGTTTTTTCTTTTTTTAAGTATTGGGTCATGGGTTTTGTAAGTTTTGCGTAATCTTTTATAAATTTCCTGTAGTAGCCTAAAAGTCCTAGGAATTGTTTGATTTGTTTTTCTGAAGTTGGCAATTGCCAATTTTGTATTTCTTTAATTTTTTCTATGTTGGGTTTTATACCGTCGGGAGTTATTATGTGTCCGAGAAATTCACAATTTCTTTGGAGAAATTCGCATTTGTCGAGTTGTATTTTGAGATTAGCGTTCTCCAATCTTTCCAATACGTTTTTCAGATTTTTTAAATGATCTTTTAGGTCCCTGCCGAAAACGATTACGTCGTCTAGGTATACATAACAGATTTTGCCGATTAGTTCTCCTAAGATGGCGTTCATGGCCCTTTGAAAAGTTGCCGGAGCATTTTTGAGGCCGAACGGCATCCGCAAGAATTCGTAGTGTCCGAGATCGGTACTAAATGCCGTTTTTTGTCTCGATTCATCGTCCATTTCGATTTGGTGGAATCCTGATTTTAGGTCGATAGTGGTGAAATATTGTGAATGTCCTAAATTGTCGAATATATCTTCGATTTGTGGTATAGGGTGTTTGTCGTCTATTGTTACTTCGTTCAGTTTCCTGTAGTCTATAACTACGCGAAACTTCTTTTTGCCTGACGCATCGGTTTTTTTCGGTACAATCCATATAGGAGCGTTCCACGGTGAGTTTGAGTGTGTTATTATTCCGTTCTCGAACATTTCTTGAATTTGTTCTTTAACGGTTTCTTTATGGATGTGCGGATAGCGATAGGTTTTAGTATAGATTGGTCTGTAGCTAGTTGTTTGGATCTTATGCTTTATTTTGGTTGTCGAGGTCAGTTTTTCGTCTTCTTTTAATATGACATTATGATGATCGGTGAGTACCTGTAGTAGTTCGGTTTTCTCTAGGTTAGAAAGATGGTCGGTTCGAATTAAGGTTTTTAGGTTATCTTTAAATTTGGGTGAGTTTTCTGTTTTTTGCGAAAAGAAATCATGTGTTTCGAAGTTGTTGACTTTGATTTGAATTTTCTTAAGTGGTAATTGTGGTTTTTTGGGACTGTTTGTTCTGACAAGAAGAGAAGTAAGTTTATTTTTTGATTGGTATAAGCCAGGTTCGACGAGTATGTTTTTGCATAGTTTTGTAGGTTTCGGGACAAACCAGTCTCCATTTCTGTTGCTTGGAAGAGTTATTATATGGTTGAAACTTTTCTTCAGTGGGTAATATTTGCAATAAGGTATCGTGTGACCTGCTATCGATATTGTTTCTGTTTTGTAGTCAATTACAGTATTTGTTTTAGCGAAGAATTCTGAGCCAATGATTCCGTCAAAAAAATTGTGAAAATTTGCTTCGAAATAGATTTGTTTGGGGATGTCAGAACCAAGTAAGTTGACTTCTCCTTTGCGATTGATGATGTGCGTACCAGTGATATTTTTCACGCTTGTATTTTTGGTTATTTTTGTGTTGGGGATTATTCCCGGTTTAATGATATTCTTATTAGCTCCTGTATCTAAAAGCAATTTTATTTTATGTTGTGTTTCTAAATATGGGAGGTAATTCATGTTTCGGGGATGTTCTGAGTTGTTAGCCAAAAATTTACTTCATTTTCCTCCTCTTCGTCTGACTGCTCCGAGTTGTCGGAATCGGCTACCGTTTCACTATTATTAATCGCTTTCTTGTTCAAAGTGAGTCTACTCCTGATCGATGGATCTACGTCCATGGGTATGGTGGGTGGTTGTTGGTTGTAGAAAGGTTTTTTCGGTTCCGGCTTGTCGTTAGAAGCTTGTTTGTTAAAATTAGGTTTATCATTTGGGTTTTGTCTGTTGGGGTTTGATTTTACGAATTTCGGCTGGTTCATATTATTCGCCGTTATTTCTTTGCTTCTAAATTTGCACAGGAAGGCGTATGCATCATAATCAAAGTATGGTTCGCGAAGGCCGGCAATAAAGGCTGCGAGTGCGTCCTCTTCTATGAAGCTGTTAATTGCGTCCCAGTGTATGCGATATTTTTCGTTTTGTTTTGAGAGTGTTTTGATATTTTGGATGAGGTCTTTAGTCCGTTGATAGTATTTATGTACGCTTGTGTTTTCAGTCATTTTATTTTGCCATAACTGGCTCTTGTAAGTAGATAATTCTTGTCTGTCACCTATGGCATTGGTTAGTATTTCCTTGATTTCTTCGAAAGATGTCGGGTTTCCGGCGAGGCATAAAATGTCTTTTGCCTTACCCTCTATTTTATTGCTAACTGCTTGTAAATATATTTGGAATACCTGTTCGTTAACGATAGGTCTAAAAATGTTGAGTGTATTCTCGGCAGTGGTTAGCCAAGAATTTAGTTGCCTACGGTTACCATCATAAGCTGGGATGGACTTAATAGGGTCGGGGATCCTGAATAGGTCCTTTTGGTTAACTGTGGATATTGGTGGAGGATAAAAAGTGTCCTGTGTGGAGCTATTGTTATCTATTTTAGTGTTCATCGTCGCTAGCATGTTCTCATATTGCGTTTGTTTAGCAGTCATCGTGTTGATTGATTGCGTCAACGCGTTCATTTGGCTAGCAAGTTGCTGCAAAAATTCGTTTTGATCTGTCATTTCAGCCTTTTCTTGTAATGTAAGGTCAAATGAAAGATCCAAATTTTTTATTGGAATGTGGGAATTTTGTTCTGAGTTCTCGCTATCGTCACTATGTTCGTCGTCGCTATTAATCAGTCGATTCGCGAACAGGACTTCTGCTAGCCTTTTACTCATGTAGTTTAAATAAGTAGAATGAAAACAGCGTCTATCTGGTAGTGCGTTGTTTTCGGAGAAAGGGAGAGAGGAAGAGAAAAAAATAACGCCTATCTGGTAGTGCGAGATTTTCTTGGACGGCGCCTATCTGGTAGTACGCTATCAAAAAGATTTTGGCCTATTTGCTAGTGCACAGAATCTTCTTCGCAAATAACTACTTAAATGATTAACGTATAGTTACTCACGGTGCTGTCGTGTCCTGTTCGGCTGACGTTGCTGGTTGTCCAGATGGTTACACACGGGGGGATCCTCAACTCGACGTACACACTTTCGAGACGTTGATGCTTTCGCGGAATCACTTAAGGTATAAGAGTTCACTTTATACACAAGTCCACTGTTATCGCATGTAAATCCACTTAGCCGATTCCCGGACGGCTGCGCCAATTACGTTCTTGGTTCGCGGGAGCGAGTTTTAAAAAACTTATTTTATTATTATTATTAACAAAAGAACCTTCTTTGTACACTTCTGATAAAAGACTAATTGAAAACTGCCTAAGCTACCTGCCGCTAACCTAACCTGTTGGGACCAAGGGTGCTGATGATGCAGTTAATATGCCGGGTCTCTGGTTTCGTTGCTAACCGGGATAGTGCTTACGTTGTTTCCTGTCTCACGCCACGTCGTCTGTTGGCAAGTGCGTGAGATGCTTAGTTTGCATGAATTTAGTCCATAACTATATATCTCTATACGTATATCTCTGGAAATATTTCATCATGTAATTGTTCGTGCTTCGAGCCACAAAATTCAGGAAAACTCGGTGACTTATGCGCCTCGTCCCGCAATTGGGAGGTCACCGGTCGTTTGCTTGCCCGACTCGGGTTTGAGAATCTCAGGGAACGACCCGAACGGCTATTGTGAACGTTAACGACAATCTTCGCCTTCGCCAAATATTTGTTTCGCCAAAACCCTTCAACTTAACACTCTGCTCATCTGGTAAACTTGGGCCGACACGTATAGAGCTTTCGAATAAAACATAACGCAAGTCGGAGATTAAGAGAGACTTTATTTAAGGTAACGGAAGAAACGGAAAGGATGTATTAACATTCAATAATTGGAAATTCAAATTCTCTTATTGACTCATTGCGTTCATTCGTATTGGACAGCTTAGCTCTATGCGGCGGAAATAAATGATCATGGCCATGAAAGTTTCAACCTACCTGCGCGCAAGGTTTTTGCTGACGAAGATGGGCGACGGTCAATGGTGATGGCTGCAGATGCCGCCTGGCGTAATGTCGACTGGTGACGCTGCCGGAACTATGGCGGTGAGTGACGCGCCCGCGGCAACGGCAACGGCGGGAAGGCGACTCGTAACAGGACTCGTGTGCGATATGGCCGAATTAAAGATGCGCGGGTGGCGGTCCCGGGTTGGCGGTTCAATGCATAGGACGCTGGTCTTACAAGCCAGTTGTCGTATGTTCGAGCCCCGACCTGGAAGGATTCTTAGTGTCAGTAGGATCCATAGTACTAGCCATGCAATGATTCTGTACACTAAGAATCGGCTGCGAAGTCTGTTGAAACAGAAAGGCCAAATTCCACAAAAGGAATGTAATGCCAGGACTTTGCTAGGGTGGCGCGGCTGGACGGAAGCTTCCGATTTTCTTTGTTTTGCGAGAGCGGACGTAGCGTCACACGTTTTCCCGGGAAGGTCCTACACGAAAGCCAACGTGCTCTGGATGGCCTTCGCGTACTAAGCTTCCGCTGCTGACCACCTCAGAACGGAATGAACTTCCGCTTCAGACCAGCAACTCGGTACGCAATTGACAACGTACAGCCCGAGTGCCTGCTCTCGAATACACAAGCGGTAATTGGTGGCCGCTATGAGAATTTCGCTACGAAATATGCGAACTTACCAACCACTCCGTTTGACTACCAAAATGGCGGGCCTTGGTGTTGCACACGAGCCTCGGGGATTCTCCGTCACGCGTAGAGAATAGATAGTCCGCCGGTCCAAAAACCTCAGCCCAATATAAACCGCCCGTAGGACGAGCGCTTTGTTCACTGGAATTCGAATACACTAACGATTAGTCGCTATGCAGACTGATTCCGATCTCAAGGAACTTTTAAGTTTCTATAAAAATTACTTTAGCTTTTACTAAAAGTTACACTACACTTCCAGAACATCTGGATGCCAGCCGCTCCGTAAACGAAATGAGCGAGTCTATTGGATTTCTTTCGCAAGAAACCTTCAACCGACGCTTTACTGCGGCGGACTTTGTAGGTAATCGCGAAAATTTGGCATGACGGTTATATACTCACTTGAGCGTGCCTTCGAGCTGTTCATTTGAGATTATTCATCAGCGATATTAGCCGCCATGATTCATCACCAATAGTCAAGACCCAAACCATTACGAGACTTATCCAAGCCATCAATCCTCTATGGTTTTCTACCAAGTATGTACAAGCGCGAGGATTATTTTCCTCATTATCCTATTGCAAAATCTTACTTCAATACAATTTATTATTATTATTAATTAATATGTACAAGAGCGACAATTACAATCTACGCTTGAAATATTTCGCAGGCGGATAACGTATATCCGTTAATTGTTCAATTTTTGGTGATACTACAAGCTTTTAGATCGAAGATGGCGTGGAAAGAATAGCAAGTGCGAAAAGCAATTGTTGCGGATGCAATGAAAATCCCTATCTGTCAGTAACAAAACTTGCAAAAAGCTTGGTTTTCCTGCAAGCACTGCCAAAACGTTGTTAAATCTTCCGTTACATGTTTGACAACAGCCAGGATAGCTGAGAGTGGATCAAAAACGGATCTCTGGAACCACCAGAAGGACGCGAAGGTAAAGCAAATATTGCAGAAGAGGCCAGATCTTTTGGTACTTAATATCGCTAGGAAATAAATGGTGGGTGGGTAATGTCAGAGACATAACTGAATGATGTAAATACTAACAAAACTACGCACTTCTGAATGTCTAAAATCGTTTTCATAAGTTGATATAGTGTGTAAATTGTGGAAGGTTTCATTTTTATACTTTCAGTATTGTAACGGTGCACCAATGTTACAGTACGGCGAATTCACGACACACTTATTCTAACACATAAATTAGTATGGCAGTACAATAGTGAGTGAGAAAATTGTCCACCTGCAATTCGTACACACAGTACGAATTACAATAACTTACTGATATTAAAAGTCAAACCGACTAGAAAGAAACGATTTGATTTTTGCATGTTATACCACTCAGTTGGTGACGCAAAAAGACAATGTCGTTTACTGCATCAAAACCGTCGTCCGAGCACGATAAAGACAAACAAGTGTCATGAGTATTTCTCTTTAATATTCGTTGAAACCGAATATTTTAGTAAATCATAATATTGATTTTTTGCGGTTATTTCATACTACTGAGCATTTTATCACAAATTGCTGATCATATTTCTGATAGCATGGATGCGTGATGAACGATGAAACTTTTGAGCTAAAATACTGTATCACTACCGGAACGGAAAACAAGGAAATATACCGTGAAGAACGGTTGAAGATGAGATTGTTACCGTTTCTACGCAGCCTGGTCCGATTTGGCATCTTGTCACTACGCCAAAGATGTTTCGGAATGGTATAAGTAGAATGGAGTCCACCTGAGTAGAAGTGATATTCAAATCAATAGCAAACTTCATAATTGAAACCAATTATCTCAATGGTAAAATTTAATATTTTGTTTGAAATAAGAGAACATTAGTATAATTTCGAAAATCTTGCACAAAAGCAGCTGAATCAATTGTAGTGAAGTCTGCACAGACTCTAATGGCTGGAGTTCGTAGTTTCTTTATGCGGTCTGATCAAGTAACTGTAATTAGTTTTATGATGACTAATAATTCACATTCAAATGAATAAAAATGCATATTGGATTTGTTCAAATTTGTTTTCTTTTAAATTTAAGGGGTTACACCACTATAGAAAAAAGAGAAGGACTTCTTTGGGGAATTATTTTTGGGAATGGATACAATCCGAATTTTGTCTAAAGCACATTTTAATATGCATATTTAGGTACAAAAAAATTATCAGTTTTAAAAATTGAAAAACAAAATGGCGGCTTGGCGGCATTTCCGCGGAAGCACTGTATTTTGACGGCCTGAATTTCAGTTCCCGCAATTTTTGATCTAGAACAAACATCAAAACATTTTCTAATTTCATATTACAGAGGTACGTATGGGTTTTTTTTTCTGTAAAATGGCAGCCCTTTAAAAATAAAACCGCATTTTTTCATCACAAAATTGTTCATAAAAAAATATTCACAATTTTCAAAAATCCCTACGTTCCTCTGTGGAGATAACTATCGAGAAAATTCTGTAAAATTTTTGAATCGATTGGTCAAGATTCACTCGACTTATGTTTGCGGTCAGCTCAAAAAACGTGGTTCTGATATAAACGCGTTTAAAGTTTTCGGTGCTGTAAGATCGTATCTCATACTTACATGCCATTAATAGGCAATGCCGGTACCATACAATTCCCGCTTTTCATCTTTTGGACTATTATTTTTAAGATTATATATGACCTTTTGCAATGAAAAAATAATTTCCGATTTTTTGAAAATTCTACAGTGATGTAACCCCTTAATCTGTCCAGATTTTATCACGATCAAACCTTTTTATCGCACACATACACATAGTTCAACAGTTACTTCTGTTATAGCAATACGAAAACTTGAAGTGAATGTATCTATTTTCATCTTACCCTTTAATCGAATCTATAATCAATCTATCGAAAAGAGATTCCACTGTTACTAATTTGACTTCAATCCTACAATGAAGTCTATTAACGGTCCGTTCCAAACTATGATTTTCGCGAGGATTTGGACTTCGGTATTATTAAATGATAGCCAGCTATTCGAAGTTTTAGGATGTTTTTAGGAAGCCGGCTGCCCAGAGCAATAAACTTATGATACTATTATTCAAGTGTCGCAAGACAAGTGGAAAAATACCATTCAATATTCATGCTATAGTTATTATTTTATTGGCAAAGACTGAAAAAATACTTTTTATTTTTAAATTATTAAAAATTATTTTCAACCGTCAATAAAAGTGATACTGTAGAAACGAACCAAATCGTCGAAACTGTAATACTTTGTAAATCTCATTTATTGATGGCCAAACAAACTGACTCCAGTTACAACGTTACCCGGTTTCTGGTTCCGGAAGGATTTGAAAATTTCAGAATGATACTTGCACCGAATTCTCTTACATATCGTCATACACCACTACACTAAAACAGGTATTTTTATCGGACCAAACATATTTTTTCATCAGGTCAAAAATAAAAGGACACGTGAGTTTTGAACGCTCCCCATGACTACGCTGCTGACTGACACTGCTGATGATGATGGCCATTTCTTATTTGCCAAATCCTAATCCGGCGGACCTTGACAAATTGCAGGTACATTTCACTACCACACGTGAGAGAAGTCTGATTGCGTTGGGGAAGGAAAATGTTCCCCATGTGTAGCAACAGTAGAAAACAACAAAAAATGCCGGTTTGTGCTGAAAAGATTCATAAGCCAAAAAAAGTTGAACAAATCGCTCCGTTTTCGCAACTTTTGATTAATCATGCAAAGGGTTTTGTGTAAAGTGTCTAAATCTCATATGGTAATAAAATCAAATACTCAGGAAATTTTGCTTTTTATTGCTGGTTTGATGAATAGTCTACCGTGACAAATAGTGACGAAATAGTTAAATGTCATCCCGGAATTCATCCAGATGTCTGCAGCATAATAAATGTCATAAGTATTTGGTTAAACGTTCCGATGTATTAGCTAACATAAAACAATATATTTTTAAATAATATTTCTCTTTTTTTTTCTTTTGAAATAGTGTCGCACGGCTGAATTAGGATCTTTAGAAAAACTGAACATATCGCAACATCGTTTCACTAGACTTTATAGTCATTGTCCATTTGAATAACACGAAAAACTCGGGTTGGGGGAAAATTGCGGCCCGGATTTATTCCAACATTCAACGAAGCCGACAAATTGTGCAATTCTTGACGCGAGACAGCTTGCACTCAAATGTTTCTCAAATCAAAACTGTTTTTGTCATCACCGTCGCAAGAAAAAAAAGAAAAAAATAAAAACGAAACCTCGGTCTTATTTTCGTCTAGATACCGGCAACGACAAGCTATTGCCTCACTGGTTGTTGTGTTATTCTCTCTCTCTCTCTCTCTCTCTCTTTCTCTCTGTTGGCTGCTGCTGCATAATTTATGATAAGTACTTCGATACTCCGAATTGCGCACGGAAAAACTTCAAAATCTTCACATCGAATGGAATAACAATGAGGGTGGAAAGTTTGCAGTTTTTCCCTCCTGCTCGATGCGGCAAAAAAAAAACGCTCACACCGTACGGCTGGGCTGCGCCGCAGACTGCTTCTGGTGCTTCCCGATTCCCCAATGCTGGGCGAAAGTGTGAATGTACCCGAAAGAAAGGTGAAGATTTTAATCTACTTTACATAAATTACGCCTCGTATTGTGAGTTTTACACCCGATGCGCTTGGTATCCAAATTGCTTTTCACTTTGACTCGTAAATACTTGACAGCTTTCTTAGGGCTTATGTTTGGCGTTGTTACCGTCGAAGTCGTCTCTCCTTGGCAGGGTACGCTAACTGGGGATCTTTCAACTTCAGTTTTTGATTTGTTTATTAACGAGCATTCGTCAAAGTTTTATTATAATATCAGCATTCAGCACAACGTATGTCTGCTACAATTTGTTGGAGCCTTCACTTTGGCTTTATATCTAGATGGTCAAAACGCAATACGGATTGTTGTTAAAGAACCAAAAGAATAGTATAAAAGACATGTCAGCCTAAAGCCGATGTTTTATGGATGCGACAAGACTACCACCCACTATCTAAGTTTGTATTCGATAGCAAAATATTCATCAATACGAAAGAATTAAAATTAGAAAGTTAGCTTAAGAAGTGTGTCTTATGAATTATGTTATTAAAATAAAAATCTTCGCAATCTTTTCATACCTGAGCAATTCCAACAACAGAATGAAGTTGAAAACATCCTGGGCTGAATGACCCTAGTGGTTAAAGGCCAAATAAATAAATAAAATAAATAAATAAGTTGAAAACATGATCGACTCATATTCGGCTGAAACTATGCAAACGTCTTGAGTATGGCAAACCATTTGTTTTCGAAGGTTCCAATGGAGAGACCAATTCAACGCAAGATTCATATTTTAAAAGGCGAAAGGGTCTGCACTTCCTGCAAACCATTGTAACTCGGAAGCTTTAGAGAAATATGTTATATGGGAGACCGAGGCTAGAAGGGAGACGGGGCTGAACCGGACAGCATGAATAGCTTCTAAACGCGCTTTTATACGACAAACAGACGTCAGTTAGCTGGATGACGCTAAATCAATTTAGTTTGGTGTCAATCGTGTTCGTGTCAAAACGTGTCCGTTTTTAACAGATTTTTTATGTATAACAATCTTTATTTTCTATATAGGGGTGCAAATCAGAAACTCAAGGAAAAGCACACGTAGAAATGTGGTCAGGGTTTAAGCACTTACAGCTCAGTCTATTTTGTATCAATTATAAATATTATTTCATCATTTGATTGGAAATATTTCTTTGCCTTTACTTTCTTACATACCAAAGACACGAATGACTCGTATATCTAAGATGCCTAAGTTCGACTCCTCTGGAAGAAGGTAAAAGATACGAGAAGCCTTCTGCTTACTAAAATGACCCTTGTCATGTCTCACTTTTCCGCACTTCATTCTTCACATCCTGGCTCTTCCTTGAGTACTATGGCTCTATAATTTCATATTCTTTCTCTTCTTATAATCTCTAGTTAGTTTGATATCGTTAAAAACCGAAAAAAGAAAAAAATATATTTCTAAGTTCCGATTTGAAAGTGCATAGCCATGTATTTTCAATTAGATATCATCGCAAGTTGATTAATTACTACCAGTGTTCTATTTTGTCTGCTAAAAATCTCCGGCTTACCGGATGTGTCTGCCATAGACGACGGTTTTGAAGAAATAAACGATATATCAAAGGGAAAGCATCGCTCTGATTGGTCAATCGATGTAAAAGCGAAGCTGTTGGAAGCACCCGAGTTTATAAATAGAAGCGAAATTATAGCTAAAGTTACAATCCTACGCGTAGCATGTTAGAGGTAGGTTGTTGCTAGACAGCAAGACAAAAAGTGCCATGAAACGATTTGAAGCTTTAATTGGTATGCTCTGACCTTGTGTCATGGGAGCTCGGATGAAATTCTATATTATGTCGTTTCGCCTGAGAAATTGACAACTACCCCAGGGTAAATTTTGAGTGCTTAATATTAATTTCTAAATTATATAAGATGAACTCGGTTAATAAAGAGAAGAAGTTTATCGCTTCAACCGAAATCGCAGAACGGTTGGGGGGCTGGGGTCCACTAGAAGATTGATAGTACCCATTACCTTTCTCCGGACAGAACCAGCCTAGATGCCGTGTGGAATCCGGCGGAAAAAATAAGTCAAGAATAGATCCACTGGGTTCCTGCTTCCATGTCGTAAAAGGCGACAATTGATGGAGTTTTTAGTTTATTTTTAATTTTTTTATTTGAATGATAAAAATTAACTATTGCGCCAATCCTTTAATATTACAAGGTTAACAACCTACATCGGTATATCGAAAAAGGTATAAAAAAAATACATTTTTGTTTGATAAATTAATTTTTTTTCTCGGTAGCCGGTTTCCCAATCTATTAATAAATTTATTAAATAATCAAAATAATAAACAATTAAGACCCGCGTGAAATCTGTAGACCTTTGTTTGGTGATTTAAAATGATTTGATATAATTTTTAGAATATGTCACTACAGTGAATCGACTATTTTGTCTGGATCCTATTCACTCGTTTATTTTGTAGTAGGTCATTCCATTCAGAAAAAATAAGGAAGTTTTTATTCGTTACGCGATAGTATTTTAAATTTTCTTTCAGTTTTTACGAATAAGAACAAGTAATCAAGACCTCCCGGGATTTCAGTATCGGATATTGTTGAAACGTTCACTCGGGAAGTCAGTGAGTTTAGTGGTGCACCCGAGCATCTTGAAACCGGAACATACTGAGTCGCGCGCGAATACTAGAATTACTGAAATTTTTACTAACAATTATCCTTCTCCCGTGACACTTGTGGAGTGCGCAATGGTATTTACGGCCTCTAGAAACAACAAGTGTTGGACTAACATACCTTCCTATCCCTAAGCGGACCTACAACTGATCAATAAACTTCGGGGCTACCAGAAGCAGTGATGCGAACGGTACCGGTAAAATACATTTCTTTCCCTACATTCTACACACTCTGAGTGCTACCGCCTGCTACAACTGCTGGTAGATACATTTACTCTAGAGAGTGTACCAGCGACGATGAGAACGGTGAAGGTAAAAATATATTTTGTTCTGCTTCATTCTACTCTTTCTTAGGTTTACAGCACTCTACAGTAGGCTGGGCGATACATTTGCTCAAAGCTACCGCCGCTTTTAAAAATGTAATATAGCTTTCTACCGCCGACGAAAAAAAAGTATTCTACCGCTGTACTTTACATTGTTCGCTCAGAATGGTAGCGCACGTGTTTACATTGAACGTTAACAAATGATTACTAGTTATTTAATATATAAACATTATGTGTTGACGATTTTTTTGTATTTTTCAAGACCAGATTATATTTTATTTAAATAGTAGATCGTTTGATATTCTTGATGATCTTCCCGAATGGTGTAATGAATTATTTGTTTTCAAGGCCCTTTTTAAATGAAGTATTCAATGCTTTGCTGCATTGAAACGTACTGATTAGATTTTAGCAGATGAAAAAGTAAACAAAGAGAAACAATTTACTTTTGTGACCTTATGAAATGGTTACGTCGACTTGTCAATTTTTTTCCCTTCATTAGCAGTGAACGTTGTTGTTCCTAAAATCGTTTTTTTTCCAAAGCAATTCATGATCGTGAAAAATGACTGATTCATTGAAAATAAAGCGTTTTTATCGGGACATAGCCAATGATTGTTATAAGTGTGAAGATGATTATATAATTTGTAACATTGATTCTACTCGAATCTGCACGTACAAAAAATTAAGAAGTAGTTATGATCCCGGAAATTTTGTTAAGCATTTACGAAATGTGCATCCGGAAAAGGCTCTGAAATACGGACTACTGAAGCAAGGATATGCACCAGAAAAGAAAAGGAAAATTCTTAAAACATCAATAGCACTCGACAGACAAGCTGTGATTGAATCTTTGGTAAAAATGGTATCACTTCATCACTTGCCCCTATGCGCCGTTGAATGGGAAGGTTTTCGAGAACTGCTAGATCCAATTTGCGAAGCACTTAAATTTAAAATCAATCGAGACAATATCTCTCGTCATATTGAATAATGCGCAACAAATATTAGGGAAAAAATTGCAGCTGAAATGCAAGGTCGATTAATATGCATCAAAGTCGACTCTGCGACCCGATATGGCCGTCATGTAGTGGGCATAAATGCGCAATTTAATAAAGATGATACTGTGATTATTAGAACCCTAGGTAAGGCTATTTTGATTTGGCCAAAGTAGTATAAGCATATAAATGATTTGTTTTGTAGCAATGATGGAAGTTAAATGTCGCCAGACTGGTAAAATCCTAAAGTCAAAAATCGATGATGTACTGATAACGTGCGGAGTCGCACAAGTCATTCCTATTGTGTATTTCGATGAAGTTTGAGCTTTCCATACAAAAAAACATCACTTGTTCGAAATGCAGAATCACATTTTTTACATTCAATCAAAACATTTCGAAATGCGGAAAATGGAAATTTTTCACTCAATCTAAAAACTTTAATTCGATCTAAATACCAAAAAAAAAAATTTTTTATCTTCATTTATATAACGGTTAAAATTATTTCACACCGGAGAACGATTAAATTATTATTTCCGAACGAAGGGCCCTTCTATTTGATTCGAAGACTGCGAGAAGCGATCTAACCACCTCAAAGATATCGATGTTAGTTTCATTCGAAATCTTTTGTGACCATTACTTTTTGGGCTTCCCGAATAGGAAAACGGTAACCAGTATAGCCAAGTTCAGTTTACTTGTCCAACCAACAAGCCCTTAAAACATTCATTGACTAGTCACACGTGCGAATACGTGAAAGTCATCTTCAAAATAATGAACGAAATAGGCAATGTGCAGCGCCTACCGTAAAGTACATTTTCTATCACACTCATGTACACTTTTCTACAACGGCAAAGTACTTTTTTCTACCGCCACGAGCTACTTTTTTTGTGGTACAGTAGCGCGAACAAGGAGGCAGTAAAATGTGGAAAAATATAATTTCTACCTACTTCGAACGGCTATGATTCCAGCCGTAGTTTTTTACGCGATACTGCTTCGCACGCGTACTGTAATAGAATTTTAGTTTGGATGCATCAACGCGGTACAGTAAGAAAAATTAAAAAAGGTAGATGTGGGTAAGCAGACTACAGTAATAAAAATGGGAGGCAGTTTGCATCCTTGACCAGAAGTTGCACATTGAAGGTTTATCTGCCATTCCCAGATCTAATCTTCCAGAATTTCTTTGTGCAATATCAGCTGATCCCGATCAGTAACGGAGTAGCAACCAGGGGTGGCGCTCAAGCTCAACCGAAATCGCAGAATGGTAGAGAACGCTATAAAAATAACGTCTTGCATACAAAACTTGAACACAATCTTAGCGAAGAGAAGCTTAAATATCGAAATCCGTCTCGCAAGTATGTACACAGATATAATTGCATACATTTGGGATATTGGTGTAAATTCGTCGGCTATAAAACAAATACAAATCAAGACAAACAATGTTTGGTGTTGGTTCCTAATCAAGCAGACTCTACTGCAATTGCGGATTCAAGAGTGTGACGATTGATTGAACTGTTTGATTGTAGATCATTAGAAATTTTTGTTGCCTTGTTCCACATCAATGGCTCGAACAACCCTATGGAGCTGATCCTTGTAGTTTTGTTTTATGTTTTTTGGTGTTTTTGATATCTGTGCATTGTAACGATGGTGCTTTCAATTATTCGTTTCGTGCTGAATACAGTGACTATTGAGTTCCTTTCATTACGTGGAAAATAAAATTGAAAATGAATTATCTGTGAGGACAAAAGAGTAGAGCACAATCGGACACATAAATTCTTAACTATTTCTAGAAGCATACCCAAATATTGATATCTATATTTCTATTCTAATTAATATCACTTATCAAAATTAGATTTACTTTACAGTTAGGAAAAACGTTTATTAGATGTAACGAAACAATCAAATAGTTTTCAATAAAGGTACTAAAGTCAGTTTCAACTTCAATTAGTTGGTACTGCGGGGTGTGAAGGTTCGAGACCTATATTCACAGCGAGCAGGAATATATCTCACGCAAGGTTGATACTAACAGGAAACCCATTCGAACACATTTTTACGCTCATTCAAATTTGACGCCGTACTGTATTCGTTCTTCTTTTTGTGTGATACTTTATAGACCAGTTTAGTCACAAATTAAAAAATGTAGCTTAATTTGAGTGAGAACATTGTCGTAATGGATGCTTTTTTCAATTTCCAAAAAGTGTCCGGCTTAGCTCCGCCTCTCCTAATCAGTGGTTGATATCTGGAATTAATAACGGAAACTATTTTACAAGCCGTTACATCATTCGGAGTTGATGATTCCACGTTGCACTAATGGAATGATGGCGAAATATCCAGTTTTTAAAACGAAATACGTAATAATTTGCTTTGGAATGCTTCGTACGCAAAGCACGTTCGTTGGATTTGGTTCGTTTTAAAACTCACATGCAGTCGACTGTTTCAGACTATTCTGCATCGATTCATGATTCGTTGACCGTCACTGTAATACAGATGTTTTTCGAAGAACCGCGACTGCTTTATTATATTTTTGAAACTAATTCCCAACGTCGAAACTTGTCTGTCGAAAAGAGTTTTTTTTATAAATTGTCTACCATACTCGCCCATACCGAAAAGTTTCAATTTGAAACCCCCTGTTAGTGGACGATTGTCTCAGCGATAAAAATATACACTTGCAAATATAATACTAAAAAAAAAACTTTAGTTTTTAATACAAAATCCGCTATTCTATTTATGTATGCGTTAATGTGTAATTTATTATTAACAATAAAACAGAGTTTCCGTGGAAGAGAATCCACAATTCAATTAATACGCTATGTTGCAAGGAAACTACAAATATAATAAGATAAGGAAGAAATTAAAATGAAATCCTACGTTGACGATAGATATATTACAAATTAAAAAAAAAACTACATTAACTCTATATCTCGTTCAGTCTATGCATAAAATGGTTCTTTACTCTAACCGCGAATGTGGTTATTTTTTGTTTATTCTTTGTATACCAGGTGGAAGCGCATTATATTTTGTAGGACCAACAAAAAGAATTCGTCTTTGAACCATGCTTGTAACTGCTCGAACACGAAACAAGTTATTATTGCAACGTGTTGTTCAAGGATGGGATAGAGTTGGAAGCTGTAGTTTTTCATGAACTGTAGAATTATGCAGATTATCAGGAACAAACAGTAATGTTTGATCCTCACATGCGTATGAAAAATATTATGGTTACTATCAAAGTATAACAATAAGCTCGAGAACAGAGAACAGATTTAAGGCTTTTGTAGAGTTTGGAGTTTTTTTTTGGATAAGAACCAGCGACTCGTCCTCACACCGACACCAAGTAGTTGAGCTGTGAATTAAGTGAGATTGAAATATATATCCAAATATTTGAAACAATCCGCTTTTTAACAATATTGTGCCCAAGCTGAGAATGACGATACGTTGGTATGATTTTCCTTAATCATATACTTAGTCTTTGTGATATTTAATGATAATAAATTCACATTAAAATATTGATCAATAATTCTTAAATTACTTTCCTTGTAGTTAATAATATCATTGATATCACTGTCAGCATAGAACAGAGCTGTGTCGTTGGCGAACCCTCCTGAAATTACTTTGGAGCTGTAAATTAGCAATGTCATCCATATATAAAAGAACTAATAGTAATCCAATATTGCTCCTTTGTGGAACGCCAATGTTTATGAATGCAAGGTTGCTGCTGTCCTCTTCGATGGATACAAATTGTTTTCTAGTAGTCAAGTAACTACGGATTATTGAATAACAAATCCATTGATGCCACAGCAATTAAATTTATCAAAAATTACACAATGACTTCAGTGGTGTACCTGAAAAAAATTAAGCCGAAGCAAATTTGGATTTGCCGCCCGCCTTTAGTTTAGTAAGCAAACAAAATGCCCCTTGTTTTAAAACTTTGTCTAAAGCCATACTGGAATTTAAAGAGAATATTACGTTTACTTAAGAATTCGATAAGTCTAGTGACTTAAAATTTTTCAGAAATATTATTGAAATAAATAATAAACAATCACAACGCCCATCAGATTTGAATACAGGAATAATTTTAGTCATAACTTTTAATAACTTTTAGATTCGGCTGCTTTGTCATCCATGGAAGTTGTCCATCAATGATTTCCTCCCTTTCTGAGCAGCCTAGATAGCCGTGTAGTGTCGGTAGCGGTTTCCCAATATTAGTGGTATAACAGATCGGCTGAAAAGTTCGTATCGTTTCTATGAGAGGGCGCCACTAGAATTAAATCCATACCATTTACTGTTGATGAAACACTACTTTTTGATGAAAAAAAGTGCCGCCGATACCGAAAAATGGCTTGATGAGTGTTATCCAGACTCTGCACCGGGCGAAGCAACAATTCGTAAGTTGTTTGCAAAATTTCGTACTGGTCATATGAGCACCGAAGACGACGAACGCAGTGGACGTCCAAAAGAGGCTGTTACCGATGAAAACGTGAAAAAAATCCACAAAATGATTTTCAATGACCGTAAAATGAAGTTGATCGAGATAGCTGACACCCTAAAGATATCAAAGGAACGTGTTGGACATATTATTCACGAATATTTGGATATGAGAAAGCTTTGTGCAAAATGGGTGCCGCGTGGGCTCACAATCGATCAAAAACAACAACGAAAAACCATGCTGAAATTGAACGAATTGGGCTTCGAATTGCTCCCTCATCCACCTTATTCTCCAGATTTGGCCCCCAGTGACTTTTTCCTGTTCTCAGACCTCAAGAGAATGCTCGCTGGTAAAAAATTTAGAAGCAATGAAGAGGTAATCGCTGAAACTGAGACCTATTTTGAGGCAAAGGACAAATCGTACTACAAAAATGGTATCGAAATGTTGGAACATCGCTATAATCGTTGTATCGCCTCTGATGGCAATTATGTTGAATAATAAAAACGAATTTTGGCAAAAAAAATGTGTGTTTCTATTAAACGATACGAACTTTTCAGCCAAACTGTTAAGTCAACCAAACAGGTAAGCCGTGTGGCATTTGGCGGAATTATTTTCTACCAAGAATTGATCCACTTGGTTTCCAAAAGGCCACAAAAATAGGAACTCATAAGTCAAGGTGTATTTTCGTGCCGAGGACTGAATGGTTGCAGGAGGTTAAACAATTCAGTCGTGAATGGAATATCTTCGGTTTTTCCCTTACTGGATACAAGGATGGCTTTTATCGTATCAAAGAATGTTCACTGGCAACTCTTCAACGATTGAATCAGTGCCATCAAAGAGAAACGAAAATCATCGCAACAACAAAAACCTGGCATGGCTCATTTAACATAGAATCGACACCAGTGCGAGAGCGAATTTCTCTTGATGACATTTCTGAGAATCAAAGGTTAGCACGCTGCTGTGGGGATCCTCTCTGAAGCAACAAACGGTCGCTTATTCTCGTTTCGCGATCCGATTCTATACAGGCAGTTGACAATTGCGATAGAATCATTTTACTATTGCCGCTTATTCTAACTATGTGCATATAACCTTTGTATAAGTTGTGTCTATGAAAATGTCTGTGAATGCTCCACACAAGGATTTTGATATATTGCAACCTAGTATGAGAATCATCAAGTTGAATCATCGATTCGATTCTCTGCGATAATTGTCAACTTGCGATTCTCTCTTGGGAAATTCCACACAGCAACGATCATTATCAGACTGTAAATTTTTTTAAGGGCCGTGAAATACTCAGAGTATGAAGTGGAGCGAAGATATGTAGCAAAATTCTCTCACGGTTCATACATTGAGAGACTCGAGTTCTTGTAGCATCTTCTACCGGATTGAAAATGTTGTATACAATAGCAATATAGCAGCTTCTGTCAAATTTTCGGCAATCACCAACACTGACTGGATACACGCAATGCTTAGCAATCGATTTCTTTGTTCATCGCTTCGGCAAGCAGAGATTAGAAAGCTGAGTGTCTGTGGGTGTCCTCAAGGTGGTGTACTATCCCCACTTTTATGGAACCTAGTCGCTGATGGTTTGTTAAGGAAACTTAATAACCTTGGATTTCCGACTTATGGTTTTGCCGACGATTATCATATATTGATGACCGGTATAAGCATTAACACTCTCTTTGATTTAATACAACAAGCCCTGCGATCTGTTGAACAATGATGTTGTCAGGTTGGATTATATGTAAATCCGGGCAAAACATCAATGGTGCTTTTCACTCATCGTAGGATAATCACAGGAGCTCGTCCGTTACAGTTCATCGGTTCAGAGGTCACTGTGATTGATCAAGTAAAATACGTCGGAATTATTCTTGATTCAAAACTGAATGGGTCTGCTCACATTGAATTCAGGATTAAAAGGGGGACTCAAACCCAGATACATTCATTGGATCTACACAACTATTGTTAAACCAATTTTAGCATATGGTTGTCTTGTATAGTGGCAGAAGGGAGAAGTCGCGACAGTTCAGTCAAAGCTAAATCATCTCCAAAGGATGGTCCTAATGGCGATGACAGGAGCATTCACGACAACTCCTACTGCTGCTCTAGAGGCGCTACTGTACATTAAAGCACTACACGTGTACCTAAAACAAGAAGCATTATCTTGTGCATACCGTCTTAAGGTTACAGGGCTTTGGAACAGTAACCCTATAGACTATGCTACTAGCCACACTCGCTTGTGGTCTCAAATGGTTACCTGGGATGAGTATGTACTCGCTCCTAGTGACCTAACTCTCACATGCAGTTTTCCTTTCAAAACATTCAATGTGAGCTATCCTCTTCATGAGGAAGGGTTGACTGTTTATTTGGAACGACAACTTGATGAACACATAGTTTGTTACACGGACGGTTCTCTGTTGAATAGTCGTGCTGGTGTCTACTGTCGTGAAATGAGGCTAGAGCAGTCTCATTCACTCGGTAAATACTGTACTGTGTTCGAATCAGAAATCTACGCGTTTCTGTGTGGAATACAATCATCACTTCAGCAGAAGATCTGTGGTAAACGAATTAATTTTTGTTCCGACAGTCAGGCAGCTTTAAAGGCATGTTCGAATAGTGATCTAGTGATCGCATGTCGAACTCAAATTGAAGACCTTAGCATCTCAAATTCTGTTTTCTTCGTATGGGTACCCGGCCGTTCAGGTGTTACTGAAAATGAATGGGCTGATGAGTTAGCTAGAGCGAATGATTTCGTGGGTCCGGAAATGATATCCCCAGCAGATTATTCAGCATCCCTTAGGGGTGCAGAATTCACTTCTGCTTTTTTGTGTTTTTGTGTCGTCAATTTTCCCCACCTCCTAGTTTAAACCTTACCATTTCCCTTCAATCCTTCCCTCTTACATATCAGAAAAATGATGCTAAATACAAATTGATGGCAAGGCACAAATCTCCAAATATTAAGGGGAATGTGCCATTTGAGCCAATTTGTTCTGATTCCTGATTCCACCTTGAGATAATCAGGGTAGCAACCAGCCTGAAAAATTACGAGAGTATTTTAGCGAATGTAGGGTAACGGCACCCTTATTCATCTCCGCTCACGTAGTCATCTCATATATGAAAACCATTTCTCTGTTCAGTAGATTGACTCTGATGGTAAGAAAATAGGAGCATTCGCTTAAATCTTTCGCGTTGTTGTGGCAACAGCAGTATTGCACAATTTTCGAACTATGTATTTTGCTGTGGTCTTGCTTCTCTACACTGACAGAGACGTTCCCAGGGCCGTTACTCTTCTTATTATCAAAACCTTGTATCAGCAGAATCACTTCATTTATAGATGTGATTCTCATCGCTTCCCTTTACAATCGATGTTTTTTTCGAAGTTCAAAAGTCGGTTTTCACAGTGATTACAATTAATGCCAAAGTTAAAGAAAATGGTACTGGATGACCAGAAAGTGCCATGAGAACTAGTACTGAGCAAACATATCATAGTTTTAGCAAGATTCTGCAAATGAATAAGATGTCCTGACGCTGCCGCACTTGCATATTCAGGATTAAAAAGATGAACGCAAACACACTTTGGAAGCATGTTCGCCTATGCTGAGGACGATGGTGTCGATTGATTGGCCTAGGGAGGCTAAATTAGGCGGAATGATTGTGAAGTCGGTTCTTTGGGTTTGTCTCGGTGTACTTCTCGTGGACTACCTCGAAAAAAAAATCACCTTCGACAGTAAGTATAAGTGTGCATTATTGGAATGCAGTTAGGATGGTACAAATGTTAGCAAGTACAGCAGGTGCTTTTCATTTAAAGGACAATTATTAACAGCAACTTGCGATTCAAACGCCAATGCAAACGCGAACTAATGTATCAAAGCTCCAAATTTAGAAGAAAAAAACTCAATCTCAAAAACGATCGCGCTTCGCCAAACAGTAGATAGGAAAGCTTACTAGATATTTATTTGATCGATATATCTTTGAGCGCGGTTAGCATCTTTGTGCACTAACTTGGTTTGGTTTGGTACGGCAAAGCTGTTGGTAAACCGCACCTCAGCAACAATACGGCAGCCCAAACACGGCAAAAACTTGTAGTATTATTTATTGTGTGTATATTTTACGATCCGTTTCGTTTTCTCGGTTTGGCTCAAGTGCCCTGTTCCGTTGCAACTGCAACAGCGGACCAGGCACTACGCAGAATAACGATGCTCCATTGCAGCATCCTATCAGGAACCGAGTACTTTCCGGTGTTGTACATCTTTTGCCACAGAATGGATTCAAGTTTTCTTTTCAAATCGCTCCCCGTTTGGACGCCAAACTGTGGGGCATCGTTTGCCGGTTAGTTGATATTTATTTACTACTTTCATCTTTCCCTAGCGAGGCTGGCTAAGGATATGTTTTCATAGGATGGACTAAACCGAAACATTCACACACACACAAACAGAGTCGGTCGTTCGACTATTTCCTCGCTTAATAGTTTCGATGAAAATATTAAATTGATTTCTCTGGAGACTATGTCGAACGAGTTGCTTTTGCTGCCGTTTAACTCGAAGAAAACTTTCGAGCTTTCGGTAATCATCTTCGAAGTCCCGACGAGAATGAAAGCTGTTGCGGCTCTTCTGGTCGAGTACGAATTTATGGACCGGAAAATTGATTCTTCGCCATTGTTGGTTTTCAACTCGTTTGTGGGAGTTGTCAGAGTATTAAATTTGATACTGAGAATAAGTGGTATTGGCGATATTGATAAGCTTTCGTAAGTTCGGTTTTTGGTCGCATGGATATAAGCCACTGCGGAAGTTGTCTTTTCTGCACGTGTAACTATTAAATTTAAACAAAATTTCGGGATTATGACGCCATACTGAAATACCTACTATAAGCACATTCTTATCTGGATTGGAGATTCAATGTAAAGAGTACTGATTTTACAAGAAAATTACAGTATGTTCGAGCCTCTTTTTGGAACGAACGACTAGGGGAACTTTTCAAAATTTGATGATAAGTTTCTTATCTTGAATATTTCTTGTAGTACTTAATGTAAAAACCTAATTTCGTTTCCATGCCATCGAAATCCAGGATTCCAAATCCGCCTTGTTTTGCGAAAGTGTGCAGTGATGCTGCTACTTAAACAGAGATCTTTCCTGCAACCAGCATAAAAATTTATCAGATACGCAGTGCTTGTGGTTCACGCAGTACAATTTCAAGCCGTGGTGAAAGTTTACATCCATATTCTGATGAATCTACGCTGCAGATTCGAGAAAAATTCCATCAACTTTGATAAACATCAGACTGATTTATTTTATTTAAATAATTGGTTATTCTAAGGACTAGTACATTCATACCAAGGAACTAACTGCGACAATTTCTGCCTCAAAAATAGGCAAATCTGTGTATTTAGCCAGCCTTTAACATTTCAGCAGTTCACCCGTGGAGTCACTCTCGATAGTTTTATCTTGTTGGCTGTAAACGTGTAACGACGCAGTATTTAAAAGTATTTTGTTTATTTCGCACCGCGTGCAGTTCTACAGTAGTAAATTTCAGAATATAAATTTTAGATCTGGATTCTGGAAATGTTAGACCTGAACACTGAACCTAAACTTTTCAATCTTCACTTCTGAACCAATTTCATAATTAAATTCCTGAATTCAGTTTGAGGATTGAATTCCTTAATTCAGCTTCAGATTTGCATAATGCAGAAACTGCATGCTGAAACTAAATTCGGAACTTGAATTCTGTAACTAGATTTTAGAATCTAATTACAATTATTTATTCAGGTTCGGATTTTAAGTTCAAAATTCAGTTTCATGATTCTAGAACTACACTCTTGAGCTGAATTTTCTATCCGGATTTCGAGCAAATATTTTGCTACTGAGTTCGGAGCCTGTTCCATATTTCGTTTTCAGTTCTTGAATTTTGTTTCGGTTCCAGAATCCTGCTTCAGAATTTTGGTTCTGGTGTAGATGGTAAAAAGTAGATATATTCTGTTAATCGGTTCTTTTCGGTATCATCAAAATAAAGCTTGCTTCAGATAGAATTGAAACAAAGACAATTGCCTGTATTTCAGATATTTATTATTGAATTCAAGATCTTTTTGCCTTTCTCATAAAGAAAGGTTATGCAATCACTTGAAAAACCGACTAGTGAAAATTGTGTGTCATATACCATTCGACTCAGTTCATCGAGCTGAGCAATGTCTGTGTGTGTGTGTGTGTGTGTGTGTGTGTGTGTGTGTGTGTGTGTGTGTGTGTGTGTGTGTGTGTATGTATGTGTGTGTGTGTGTATGTGTCAAATAATCTCACTAGGTTTTCTCGGAGATGGCTGAACCGATTTTGACAAACTTAGATTCAAATGAAAGGTCTCGTGGTCCCATACGGAATTCCTGAATTTCATCCGGATCCAACTTCCGGTTCTGGAGTTATAGGGTAAAGTGTGTTCAATATTGTACACCGTCACTTAAACCGGCGAAACAAAAAACGTAAAAAAATTTCTAAACTGGTCTCAAAACAACACAAATCGATAGTCATTATCAGTAGGCAACTAAACAAACCGATTCCGGCTATCCTGGTTCCCGGTATCCGGTTCCGGAAGTACCGGAAATAATGGTCTTATATACCAAAATAGATCTCACTCACTTTTCTCAGCGATGGTTTGACCGATTTCCACAAACTTAGATTCAAATTAAAGGTCTCTCGGTTCCATACGGAATTCCTGAATTTCATCCGGATCCGACTTCCGGTTCCGGAGTTATAGGGTAAAGTGTGTTCAATATTGTACACCGTCACTTAAACCGGCGAAACAAAAAACGTAAAAAATTTCTAAACTGGTCTCAAAACAACACAAATCGATAGTCATTATCAGTAGGCAACTAAACAAACCGATTCCGGTTATCCTGGTTCCCTGTATCCGGTTCCGGAAGTACCGGAAATAGTGGTCATATATACCAAAATGGATCTCACTCACTTTCCTTAGCGATGGTTTGACCGATTTCCACAAACTTAGATTCAAATGAAAGGTCTTGTGGTTCCATACGGAATTCCTGAATTTCATCCGGATCCGACTTCCGGTTCCGGAGTTATAGGGAAAAGTGTGTTCAATATTCCGATTCCGGCTATCCTGGTTCCCGGTATCCGGTTCCGGAAGTACCGGAAATAATGGTCTTATATACCAAAATAGTCTTATATACCAAAATAGATCTCACTCACTTTTCTCAGCGATGGTTTGACCGATTTCCACAAACTTAGATTCAAATGAAAGGTCTTCCGGTCCTATACGGAATTCCTGAATTCCATCCGGATCCGACTTCCGGTTCCGGAGTTATAGGGTAAAGTGTGTTCAATATTCCGATTCCGGCTATCCTGGTTCCCGGTATCCGGTTCCGGAAGTACCGGAAATAATGGTCTTATATACCAAAATGGATCTCACTCACTTTTCTCAGCGATGGTTTGACCGATTTCCATAATCTTAGATTCAAATGAAAGGTCTTCCGGTCCCATACGGAATTCCTGAATTTCATCCGGATCCGACTTCCGGTTCCGGAGTTATAGGGTAAAGTGTGTTCAATATTGTACACCGTCACTTAAACCGGCGAAACAAAATACGTAAAAAAATTTCTAAACTGGTCTCAAAACAACACAAATCGATAGCCATTATCAGTAGACAACTAAACAAACCGATTCCGGCTATCCTGGTTCCCGGTATCCGGTTCCGGAAGTACCGGAAATAATGGTCTTATATACCAAAATAGATCTCACTCACTTTTCTCAGCGATGGTTTGACCGATTTTCACAAACTTAGATTCAAATGAAAGGTCTTTTGGTCCCATACGGAATTCCTAAATTTCATCCGGATCCGACTTCCGGTTTCGGAGTTATAGGGAAAAGTGTGTTCAACATTGTACACCGTCACTTAAACCGGCGAAACAAAAAACGTAAAAAATTTTCTAAACTGGTCTAAAAACAACACAAATCGATAGCCATTATCAGTAGGCAACTAAACAAACCGATTCCGGCTATCCTGGTTCCCGGTATCCGGTTCCGGAAGTACCGGAAATAATGGTCTTATATACCAAAATAGATCTCACTCACTTTTCTCAGCGATGGTTTGACCGATTTCCACAAACTTAGATTCAAATTAAAGGTCTCTCGGTTCCATACGGAATTCCTGAATTTCATCCGGATCCGACTTCCGGTTCCGGAGTTATAGGGTAAAGTGTGTTCAATATTGTACACCGTCACTTAAACCGGCGAAACAAAAAACGTAAAAAATTTCTAAACTGGTCTCAAAACAACACAAATCGATAGTCATTATCAGTAGGCAACTAAACAAACCGATTCCGGTTATCCTGGTTCCCTGTATCCGGTTCCGAAAGTACCGGAAATAGTGGTCATATATACCAAAATGGATCTCACTCACTTTCCTTAGCGATGGTTTGACCGATTTCCACAAACTTAGATTCAAATGAAAGGTCTTGTGGTTCCATACGGAATTCCTGAATTTCATCCGGATCCGACTTCCGGTTCCGGAGTTATAGGGAAAAGTGTGTTCAATATTCCGATTCCGGCTATCCTGGTTCCCGGTATCCGGTTCCGGAAGTACCGGAAATAATGGTCTTATATACCAAAATAGTCTTATATACCAAAATAGATCTCACTCACTTTTCTCAGCGATGGTTTGACCGATTTCCACAAACTTAGATTCAAATGAAAGGTCTTCCGGTCCTATACGGAATTCCTGAATTCCATCCGGATCCGACTTCCGGTTCCGGAGTTATAGGGTAAAGTGTGTTCAATATTCCGATTCCGGCTATCCTGGTTCCCGGTATCCGGTTCCGGAAGTACCGGAAATAATGGTCTTATATACCAAAATGGATCTCACTCACTTTTCTCAGCGATGGTTTGACCGATTTCCATAATCTTAGATTCAAATGAAAGGTCTTCCGGTCCCATACGGAATTCCTGAATTTCATCCGGATCCGACTTCCGGTTCCGGAGTTATAGGGTAAAGTGTGTTCAATATTGTACACCGTCACTTAAACCGGCGAAACAAAATACGTAAAAAAATTTCTAAACTGGTCTCAAAACAACACAAATCGATAGCCATTATCAGTAGACAACTAAACAAACCGATTCCGGCTATCCTGGTTCCCGGTATCCGGTTCCGGAAGTACCGGAAATAATGGTCTTATATACCAAAATAGATCTCACTCACTTTTCTCAGCGATGGTTTGACCGATTTCCACAAACTTAGATTCAAATTAAAGGTCTCTCGGTTCCATACGGAATTCCTGAATTTCATCCGGATCCGACTTCCGGTTCCGGAGTTATAGGGTAAAGTGTGTTCAATATTGTACACCGTCACTTAAACCGGCGAAACAAAAAACGTAAAAAAATTCTAAACTGGTCTCAAAACAACACAAATCGATAGTCATTATCAGTAGGCAACTAAACAAACCGATTCCGGTTATCCTGGTTCCCTGTATCCGGTTCCGGAAGTACCGGAAATAGTGGTCATATATACCAAAATGGATCTCACTCACTTTCCTTAGCGATGGTTTGACCGATTTCCACAAACTTAGATTCAAATGAAAGGTCTTGTGGTTCCATACGGAATTCCTGAATTTCATCCGGATCCGACTTCCGGTTCCGGAGTTATAGGGAAAAGTGTGTTCAATATTGTACACCGTCACTTAAACCGGCGAAACAAAAAACGTAAAAAAAATTTTAAACTGGACTCTAAACCGTTATTCCCAATCTTAGGGTCAATTGAAAGGTCTTATGGTCCTACCAAAAATAACTGCATATTTTCGGATGCAACAAACATTTAAATCGTAAATAGTAGAGTTTGTATGTCTTGTTAGTTGGTGGCCGTACGATCCGACTTTGATTATGCCGGTTCTCGGGTTGCGGTGCCGGAAGTGCATATAATAGTGAACCCACTTCGTTTTCTTAAGAATGACCTACGCAATTAAAGCACTGTTTTATTCTGTATGTTATACTAGTTAATGCACAAACAATCTCTTGGTTTCTTTCAAAAATCGAAGAGAAAATTTTTGAATAGAATACCACAATATTATACATGAGAAAGGCATCATTACACCACTAGGTGGATTAAAACAGGTTTTTTATACAAATGTAGCGTTTTCTTCATACTTTTAAGAAAAAATGCGGATAAAATTATTCGTTACAGTTTCGAAGGAATTCTCGATTTTTTCCTGTAACACAGCTCATTAGGCGGCGCACACCTTCTTCGTCCATCGTTTTAGTTATCTTATTCCACCAGGTCATCATCTAATTGATGTCTGACAACTTTTCCCTTCGCCTTGAGTCTCCTCTTCATGATTACCCAGTATTTATCAATAGGGCGGAACTGGAGACAGTTGGGTGGGTTAAGGTTTTTCGGAACAAACTGGACCCCTTTCTCTGCATACCATTCTTGAACGACTTTGCTGTAATGACAGCTTGCCAAATCTGGCCAAAACATTACGGGATGATTGTGGGATCGAATGAACGGCAAAATTCGTTTTGGAGACTCTTTTTGGTATAGTTCCGATGTCGTTGCCTTACTTGTGACGAAAACTTTCGTTTTTTGGTCACAGCTGCAAATGCCCTGTCAATTCATAATGTCTGCAAAGACAAATTTAAATTTGGCTGGAACATCCCCCCAGCCGTTGCAAGCAAAATTTTTGACCTGGGATTTGCCCGAAGTCAGCCTTGACATAGGTTTCATCGTCCATCAGAAGACACCCGTCGAACTTGGTCAGCACCTGGTGATACTGTTTCCGAGCACGAATTTTGACCACACTATTCTGTTTTATAGTCCGATTCGGCTTGCTAGCTCGATACGACTTGATTCCTTCCCGGAGTCGAGTTCTCCTCACGGTACTATGGGCAGTACCGATTTTTCTGGCCAAATCACGGTTCAACAGATTAGGATTCCTCTTAATCGTCTTCAAAATCTTACCACGCCGTTTCCGGTCGACAGTTCCACTCCGATGATTGGCTTGAGGCTTCCGAATCGTCGTCAATGTTTCCTTATACCGTTTGATAACGCGCCATACGGTATTTCTGGGCAGTTTCAGCTGTTTAGCTAGCCTAGATGCAGACCACAATGGATTTTCCAAATAACTGTGCACAATTCTTTCTCTTCTTTCGGCTTCCATGTTGATTGTTTACAAAGTACAGTCGATTTGCGGAATGTCAAAAATCATACGTGAAGCTGACAAAATTTCCGACACGTGGGCGCCAAGAACTTCCAAATCCGTCCACCAGGAGCGCCACAATAAGAGCAAAAGTTTGTTCCAATTCTAAATGTATTCTGAGTATGTCAATGCACAAAAAAACTACTATAACATTGTTTGTTGTTACTTTTATTTGTTCCGGATTATTCAATTGTGAGGTAGAATATGTCCGTTGTCAATAAGTCGCACTTTAGTACAGATGTACAAATACAATTCTGGAAGCCAAGCAGTAAAAGCTACGAAAGCCCTATATTTGTGAAAATCGACGACCGATTCAGTTCGTCTAGATCACAAACTGTGTGTGTGTGTGTGTGTGTGTGTGTGTGTGTGTGTGTGTGTGTGTGTGTGTGTGTGTGTGTGTGTACGTGTACGTGTGTATGTGATAAATAATGTCACTTAATTTTCTCAGAGATTACTAAACCGATGGTCTTATGGTCCCATCCCATAAATTTTATCTCGATTTGACTTCCAAGGTAATATGCACCAAGAAAGGACAAAAATAGTCACACACGTTTCTCAGAGACGGCTGAACCGATTTCCATAAACTTATATTCAAATGAAACGGCTTATGGCTTCCTACACTTTTCTTAAATTTCATTTGGATCCAACTTCCGGTTCCGGAATTATAAGGAAATGTGTGCAAATTTATGAAAAAATGCACACTCAAGGTCTTAAAGTTCTTTAAAACGTCCCCGAGAAGTTGATCCAGATCCGATTACCGACTGCGGTATTACAGTGCGATTAGTGAAAATTCATCTAGTTGGCCCATCTTGTTAGTTAGTCAATATATAAACCTACTTTGGGACTACTCCCGTTTTCCGCTTCTAAAACACCGATAATAGTGATAAAAAGCTCCAAAAACGGAGCTCACTTCGATTCCTCAGTAACGGTTAAACCGATTTTCACGAATCATGATTCAAATTAAAGCTCATTGTCTTTAAATACACTGTGAAATTTCATCCAGATCCGATTTTCGGTTCCGAAAGTATAGGGCGATGTGTGTCAAAACGTTTCAAATCGTTATTCAAAATGACGTTGCAAAACCGGTACACGTCGATACGTGCTGGTACTAAAGAAGAAGAAAACACCACCGACTTTGATCCGCAGCGTGCTTTGTTAAATTTGTAAAATTTCTTAAAGCGTGCATTAAAATCAATATATTTCACGCGAAAAAATAGTAAATTATGTAAATTCGTGAATCTTTTATTCATTTTATTGTATCTACCTGTTAGTATTATTACGAAGTCATGATATCGATGCTTTTCTATAAAAGTACACTTATTGCCTTTCTCATAGAGAAAGTTTATGCAATAACTGGAAAAATTGACTAGTGAAAATTGGTCCAGAGGGCTAAGTGTTCTATATCATTCGACACAGTTCATCGAGCTGCGTAGTATATGTGTCTGTGTGTATGTGTGTTAGTATGTGATGAATAATGTTAAATCACTTATTAAATTAAAAACTCTCATAGTCCCATAGGTTGCAATTGAATTTCATCTTGCTGTGTTTAAAATGGCACACCGTCATTTAGAGCGACGAGGCAAAAAAGGATAAAATTCTTTTAGATTTGACTAAAAACTGAATCAATTTGTAGGCTGTATTAGTTACTTACAAATCGAACCGACTTCGGCTATACTGATTCCAAGTACCCGGTCCATAAGTTCCGGAAATAGTGGTCTAAAACTCTAAAACGAGACTCACTCAATTTTCTCAGAGATGGTTTGATCTATTTCGACGAACAGGTTCAAATAAAAGTTCCTTTAATCTCATGGGCTACTGTTTAATTTTATCCGGGTCCGATTTCCAGTTCCTAAACTATAGGGTACAGAGTGTTTAATAATTTGGTGGACGATGCAAAATTCTTAATAACTTGACATAAGAATTTGCAAATTGGAAAGGTTATGCTAGTTCATGCAATCAAAATCCAGAAGCTTCCCACCGAAAAATCTATAAAAACTTGAAACTACAAATACAAGTATATCTCGTGGGATATGATCCAAGTACCCAAAAGAAACATGGAATTGGTCGTGAAAGTAATTTAATGATAAAGTTCATTAGGAACGTCTCCTGCCATTTAAAACCAACTCTTTTGCCAACTCTGTTTTGACGTGATTTAGTATCCTACCACTATGCTCAAAACATATTAAAGTGGTACCGAGTCAACGGAAATTTAAATCGATTTTAAATTGTCAAAGCCAATTTATTTAAATGTAGGACTCGATAACGATTTTCTTTCAGTATTTTTATTCAAAAAATTGACTAATTTTGTGAAAATCTCTACTACAACACTCTTTTTAGGTTTTATCCTTTTTCGACGAAGAAAACGGTTAACAAAGTTTGTTCTTTTCAAAAGACAGGGACGGGGAAATGTATGAACTCGCCCGGGCCAGGACTCTCTCAGGAGGCCCGAAAATTCGAAGGTTCAAAAAAATTTTTTTCTTCGTAACAAAACCAAATATCAAAAATTGAAACAAATTTGGCTTGCGAATTATTTTGTTAAAATAATGTATTAAAACATCTCTTGATTCGATGATATTCCCATGGTCACAATGATTTTTAATTCTCATGTTTTGGGGCCCGTAATATTGCAGTCCCTCCGAGGACGAATTTTCTATCGGCGGCCCTGAGTAACGTAAGATTCATTTGTATCTAAGTTTTCGTTTCTTTGCTAACAAAGCGGTACATTATAATGAACACTTTTAACCCCGTAATTGCGGAACCAGAAAGTCGGTTCCGGATACAATTCTGGAGTTTCGTATAAGACCACCAGGTCATTCGGTTCAATCCTATAGGAACTAATGTTTAAATAGGATTTCAGGCCCAAGTTATAAGTTTCATCAGATCCCATTTCTTTCTTGGCCTTCATAGCCCAGGCCGTCCCTGTAAACTACTAATGTAATGTACGTAGTTACATAAATTATTCAAAATAATTTCAAAATATGATATAATAGAATAATTTGAACTCTTCTACAATAGCAATAAGCTTTCAAGTGTTTCCGTGATGAAAAGCTCCTCGCAGTTGTGTAATTGGAAACAAATTTGTTCCAGTAATCGAAAACATCTGTTTCTTCAAAGAATGTAACATGAGTTTAATGCTTTGTGCAATTTCGGTTGAATAAGACAAAAAGAAAGGAAAGTGCGTCATTCGAAAGGCAGACGTGCATCGCAAATGAATGAATATTTCTGTATCCTGCTTAAAACAAACTTTTTTCTTTGATACGAGCAGTCTTTCTCCAGTGTGGATTTATCTTTGTTTTCAGCTATAGCTGCTATATTCTACTGCTGAATAACTACTCTTTTTGAATGGCTTGGTATCTCGTTGGAATCGTATAAAAGAGAAGCGATCTGTCAAACGATGATTAAGTTGCGAAGAAGAGACAACATGTCTAGGATAGTTTTATTAATTTCACTGGCAGTACTTTTTTCGAAAGGATTGGCTGCTCATTTCCATGTAGATCCAAATTTTGCAACAAAACCGTCTCCCGAAGTCGGTAAGTAAACACTTACACACATGCACATACACACATTTAAGGACTTGGAAATTCGAAATTTTCAAAGAATAATTTCTATTTGCAGGTGAACGAATGCGTAATTATGATCGAAGTGTGAATAAGACCTATGCTTTCGAACTAGGCATCGACTACTACTACCAAGGTGACATTATACTTCGACCCAGTGCCCAGCAGAATGCCATATCGTTGATGAAAAAACCGGATGGAAAGTGGCCGAATGCAGAGGTGCCTTATAAGATTATTGGATCATTCAGTGAGTACTTAATATAAGAAGTTCACTTTATATAACTAGAATTTATAACATGATGGGATTTGTCGCTATTTAATTTCAACATGTTGGATTGATGCAAACTGCTCTACCGGTTTGACTATTTTCTATGATAGATAAAGTATTTTTATTATCCAGATGAAATTGGTGTTCATTCTTTACAATAAATTACTCTAATAACGGGTAAAAACAAGTTTACTTCAAAAGAATGAGTTACTCCAAGTATAATTTAATTAATACGTAGTTCTAACACAGTTTAAAAGTGTTTCGAAATTCAACAAGTGTTTTTTCATTAGCTTACTTCCCAAAATGATGGAAAAACGCTAAAGTAATTCCTATCCTCAAAGCTGATAAAAATCCAGCAGAAACATCAAGTTATCGACCAATTAGCTTACTTTCTTCTATCAGTAAACTTTTTGAAAAAAATATCTTGTTGAGATCTATCTATAAATGAGAATTTTTTTACCAGAGCAATTTGGATTTCGTCATGAACATTCAACTACTCATCAACTTGTCAGAGTAACGAACAAGATAAAAGCAAATAAATCTTCTGGGTTATCAACTGTAGTTGCTCTTCTAGACATAGAAAAAGCATCCGACAGTGTTTAGCACAAATTTCTGATTTCCAGTTTCCCATTTATTTGATCAAAATGATTCAAAATTATTTAACTGATCGTACTCTTCAGGTTAGCTATCAGAATTGTAAATCTGAATTGCTACCCGTACAAGCCGGTGTTCTGCAGGGTTCGAGCGTAGCTCCAATCTTGTATAATATTTTTACTTCTGATCTTCCAAATCTACCCGTTGGTTGTCAGAAATCGCTATTCTGTGACGACACTAGTCTGTTAGACACAGGTAGAAATCTAAGAGTGATCTGCAGTCGCCTACAAAGAAGTTTAAATATTTTCAGTGATTATCTGTCAGAATGGAAAATTAAACCAAATGCAGCAAAAACGCAATTAATTATCTTTCCTCATAAGCCAAGAGCTTCTTTTCTTGAACCAAACAATAATCACATTCTCAAATTGAATGGCTTGGAATTGACATGGTCTGATCAAGCTAAATACTTAGGTTTAACGTATGACAAAAAACTCACTTTCAAGGATCACATTGAAGGAATCCAGGCAAAGTGTAATAAATAAATTAAATGTTTATATCCTCTTATAAACAGAAATTCTAAGCTCTGTCTAAAAACAAATTGTTAATTTATAAACAAATTTTCAGACCAGTCATGCTTTATGCAGTAGTTGTTGTTCCACCAGGAAGAAAACGCTTCAAAGGATTCAGAATAAAATTCTGAAAATGATTTTGAAGCGTCCTCCCTGGTTTAGTACAAATGAGTTACACAGACTCACAAATATAGAACCATTAGATGTAATGTCACATAATATTATAAGCAAATTCGGTCAAAATCGATGCAATCTTCAATTGAATCGATTCGCTCTCTGTATTAGTTAGTAAGTTAGTATATAAGTTCCTTTTCCCCATTACACAATACAAGTAGGTTTAGAATTTTCCCTACACAAAAATCTCAGAATTGCGGAAGCAAATGATGTCTTCATGGTAATAACCAAATCATGTATATAATAGGGCTGAAAAGTCACCACTTGCGGCTGAACACCCAATTTAAATCTTAATAATTTAATTTTAACTTATATTCCAATAAATAATTATTTAAAAGCGTTTCGGAACAATCATTACGTTGAGTTTCATTGCATTCATTAATGATTATAATTTTCAGTTTAGTTTTCGATAAGAAGACATGGAAAAAAAATTTTTGAACAAGAAAAAGTTTTTGCTAGACAACTTTTTTCCCTTGAAACACCCATCTTGGTTTATATCAATGATATACAGGTAATATAATTAGTTATCTTGGAATAAAACTTCATCCAATTGAAAATGGCTCACTAGGTTTTCTCGGAGATGGCTGAACCGATTTTGACAAACTTAGATTCAAATGAAAGGTCTCGTGGTCCCATACGGAATTCGTGAATTTCATCCCGATCCGACTTCCGGTTCCGGAGTTATGGGGTAAAGTGTGTTCAATATTGTACACCGTCACATAAACCGGCGAAACAACACACGTAAAAAACTTCTAAACTGGTCTCAAAACTACACAAATCGATAGTCATTATCAGTAGGCAACTAAACAAACCGTTTCCGGCTATCCTGGTTCCCGGTATTCGGTTCCGAAAGTACCGGAAATAGTGGTCATATATACCAAAATGGATCTCACTCACTTTTCTCAGCGATGGTTTGACCGATTTCCACAATCTTAGATTCAAATGAAAGGTCGCACGGTCCCATGCGGAATTCCTGAATTTCATCCGGATCCGACTTCCGGTTTCGGAGTTATAGGGTAAAGTGTGTTCAATATTGTACACCGTCACTTAAACCGGCGAAACAAAACACGTAAAAAAATTTCTAAACTGGTCTCAAAACTACACAAATCGATAGTCATTATCAGTAGTCAACTGAACAAACCGATTCCGGCTATCCTGGTTCCCGGTATCCGGTTCCGGAAGTACCGGAAATAGTGGTCATATATACCAAAATGGATCTCACTCACTTTTCTCAGCGATGGTTTGACCGATTTCCACAATCTTAGATTCAAATGAAAGGTCGCACGGTCCCATGCGGAATTCCTGAATTTCATCCGGATCCGACTTCCGGTTTCGGAGTTATAGGGTAAAGTGTGTTCAATATTGTACACCGTAACTTGAACCGGCGGAACAAAAACCGTCAATAATGTTATAAACTGGACTCTAAACCGTTATTCCCAATCTTAGGGTCAATTGAAAGGTCTTATGGTCCTACCAAAAATTACTGCATATTTTCGGATGCGACAAATATTTAAATCGTAATTTAGAGTGCGTACTAGTAGAGTTTTTATGTCATGTTAGTTGGTGGCCGTACGAACCGACTTTGACTATACCGGTTCTCGGGTTCCGGTGCCGGAAGTGCATATAATAGTGAACCCACTTCGTTTTCTTAAGGATGACCTACGCAATCAAAGCACTGTTTTATTCTGTATGTTATACTAGTATTAACTAGTATAATCTCTTGGTTTCTGTCAAAAATCGAAGAAAAATTATTTTAATAGAATACCACAATATTATACATGAGAAACATACACCACTAGGTGGATTAAAACAGGTTTTTTTCAATTTCATTCGATTTTAGTGTAAACAACACAAAAAATCTAACCACATTCATTAGCAAAAGCATCTAGGACCATCTGTGTATATTCTGTGAAATACGTAGGAAATATTCCAAGGTCCAAGAGCTACATGGAATATTGTCCATAGAGTCTAAACTGTGCCACAGCAAGAGCTACAATGGCTAAAATCTATTTTTTATTTGCAAATCAGAAATTGCAGAGCTAACATTGCAGCCAAGGATGGCTTTTATCGTATCAAAGAACGCTCACTAGCAAATCTTCACACGAATCAATCAGTGCCATCAAAGAGAGACATCATCACAGCAACAAAAAACCGGCATGGTTCATTTAACATAGAATAGACACCTGTGCGAGAGCGAATTTCTCTCGATGACCTGTCTGATAATCAAAGGTTAGCTCTCTGCTGTGGGGATTCTCTCTGAAGCAACAAACGGTCACTTATTTTCGTTTCGCGATCCGATGCTGTAAGTGAATAATTTCTGGCAGTGGATAATTGCGATAGAATCATTTTACTATTTTATTTATTTTATCATCAAGTCGAATCATCGATTCGATTTTCTGCGATAATTGTCAACTTGCGATTATCTCTTGGTAAATTCCACACAGCACCAATCATTATCAGACTGAATTTTTTTAAGGGCCGTGAAATACTCAGAGTATGAAGTGGAGCGAAGAAATGTAGAAAAATTCTCTCGCGGTTCATGCATTGAGAGACTCGAGTTCGTGTAGCATCTTCTACCGGATTGAAAATGTTGTATACAATATTGATAAATATCGAGCAGCTTCTGTCAAATTTTCGGCAATCACCAACACTGATTGCAGCATAACTATCTTGTTTATTTATAGCTATTTAAAGTTCCAGGTATGTTCTCAGTAGTCCAACAACTTCAGTGAAAACCGATCTTAAGATCTACACGAGCATTCAGCAGTTTATGAGTAACTTATCAATGCTACTCATAGTCATTGAGCTACATATTTGTCTATTTTGTTCGGATCCATGAACGATCACAGTCATCCAAGAACTTCAGTGAAAACAGATCCTAAGATCTACACGAGTAATCAGTAAGTTATGTATAATTTTTCAATGCTGCTCATAGTTTTGGAAATATTGCTTACTGTTCCAGGAATATTTTCAGTTATCCAAGGACTTCAGTGAATTGCGAGTATGGAGCGTGAATATTAAGTTTTTTGACGCACTTTGTTATTCTGGTAGATCTTACAGTACGAACTGCAGGTAGTTTTTGGATGACGTACTTCATTCACAATAGGCCTAATAATTGCATGTGGTATCATGAGTATGGGCCGACGACAAAAAGTTCACTAACGCAGTTATTTGTGCTGGAAGATCTTAAAGCCTGAGCTCTAGGTAGTTTTTCGGCGGTGATCCAGAACATCTACAATATACTTCTTAATTGTAAGGGGAATCACGAGTATAGATCGTGAACAATAGGATCGTTGTTGCAGTTGTTTACGCTGGTAGATCTTAAAGCCTGAGCTCCATGTAGTTTTTGGATGACCTGGAATATTCACAATAAGCAAATGATTTGCATGTGGTATCACACACATGAACCGTCTACAAGGATCATGATAGTTCCCTTGGTTACGCTGGTAGATCTTAAAGCCTACACTCCAAGTAGGTTTTGGATGAGCAAGCTTTACCTCATAACTCATCATAATTATCCAATCAATGAATGTGATACCACAAGTATGGACCCTAAAAAAGAAACTCAGTAATGTCGTTGGTAGATCTCAAGGTCTATATTCCAAGTAGGTTTTGGATGGACAAGAACTTCTACAGACATTACTACCGATCAATTTATTGAATGTAGTACTACGAGCACATACCGCACACAAATATCATGCAAAAGTCACCAGTCACGCGTTCATATACCAATTTCTTTTCTCCAGAGAATTCTCGGATGCCCCCGATCTTAACTAGATTCTACGAAACCAAACAATTCTGCAATGTACGTAAACAAAAATGTAACAATCATGCGATTAAATAGATGAACTAGGTCAACTTTCAATGGTTACCTCGATAATTGGTGATGCCTTGATAAACACCATTAGCAACTCATTTATAGTAGAGTGTCTAAAACCAAACTGACGACAGCTGTTCGTTTGGATGACACATTTTTTACAGTATCGTTCCCAATGAGCAAACAACATTTCAAGTACAATATTAAGCTAACAAAACTGCCAACCCTGTGCCAACATTACCAACATTGCCAACATTGCGGATAAGATGTCGTCACTCTAGTTATAGGCACTATAATTTTTAGTATTCGGAAATTTGTACACTGATCAAAACCAAAGAAAAGGTAACATAGTTGTTTAAGATTTCAGGTGATATGAATAAAAACAACTTTATATTTTACTAGTTAACAATATCAAATCCTCAGAACCGTATTGAAAAAAAAAACATTTTTCTTCGATGTTCTATTTCGAAGCTCGCCATCAACTTGCCAACATAAGCACTGCAATGGAGCAGTTTGCAGACACAACTTGTATTAGATTCGTTAAACGTACAAATGAGGATATTTATGTAAAAATTGACAGTAGTGACACTGGCTGTTGGTCAAACGTTGGACGAGCCTCGAAAGACGATAACACTGTAGTGAACTTAGGATCAAAATGTTTCGAAACTGGCACTGTGGTTCACGAGTTGATGCATGCTCTAGGTTTCTATCACGAATTTGTTCGGCCGGATCGTGACGATTATATATGGATTGATCGTAGCGCTTTGAAGCCTAAGTTAGATACAGGTAAATTGTCAAAATACGTTATAAGGTTTTACACGAAAATGAAATAACTTCACGATAAGATCGAGATGAACGTGATTCGGTGGTTTGCTAACGTTTTCATTGTAATTCAAATTTAAGTTATTGAACATACAAACAAACCACTGACAGCTGTCAAACATGAACATTATTCGTCTCGAATTCAATCGTTACGTCATTGCGTAAAACCTAATTTTTAGTGAGTTAAAAAGTAATTCTTCATGTTATTTTTTCAGATAAATGGTATGCCGTGAACTTGGCGAAAATGTCGTACGATGAAGTTGAACTATTCGGAATACCTTATTACTACGGTAGTGTCATGCACTATTCGAGATACCTAGGAGCGGAAAGTTATGATAAACCAGTGATGGATAATTTGGTATTTAAAAAATTAATATTGCATTGACTTAAAAATTGAACAATAATTCTACGTTATTAGACGTACTGGGATCGTCCTGATTTTGGAAATGATACTGGCCTTTCGGATCCTGATATTCTTGCACTGAATTACATGTACTGTAATTCTTCAACAACATTAGCTCCGGTAATTTACATTTGATTGAATCAAAAGCATTAACCATCTTGTTTATTATAAATATTCTACTAATATTTCATACTTTTCCCTAGACTACTACCGCTGCATCGACTAAGAAAGCTAAAACAACGACGGTGAGTTGATTTTTTTGTTATTGAAACTACGATCTTCTCCTCTTACTCCTCCTCTTCTCCTATCCTACTTTATTTTAATTTTCAAATCACCTGAATAAAATAAGTTATAAGTGATATTTTTAAATTCGCCAGTAATTACTTGGATTTCGATACAAAACATATAATTCAAAAAATGAAATTAGCATTTTAATACCTTCAATAACAAGACTATTACACTCAGTGATACGTCTCTGTCTAAGTCAACCATATCAAGTTTGACTCAAAAACAACAATCAGGTTGGTAAGAATCCGATTTAAAGATGGATACCAATCAGCGCCGCTTTTACGTATAAATAGGTCCGGAGGCAAGGTTTATTTGTTTGCCCCTAACTAACTGAATGACCTCTTAGTTTTGTTCGGTTTGTTCCGTCAGGAGCTCCCTAAGACCGTGAGCCAGGGGCACGAGCCCTGGTACCGATACTCCAGTTTCCCTTAATTTTTTTTTTTATGAAAATCAAGGCGTAAAAGAGTTACGAATTACATTTCATTTTTATTCGCGAAGTCTTCCAGCAAACACGATAATGTGAATACCTTATTAGATATATTATTTAATTTAAAAAAATCAGATAGTACGAAAACATCAAGAGATTTCAAAGTTTTTAAGAGGCATCACATCACGAGATTTTATTTTTTTAGCATAGGGTTGCGCAATGGAACCTGACACATTTTGTTCTCCGGTTACTTTGAAACCAAACAAGGGAGGGAGAAACTGAACACGGCATCGGAAAGTAAAAGAACGAAGGTGTATTTTCGTCTAGTAGTTTTCCATCATGGAGCACTGGAGTATCGCTCACCGTATTTTTCTTTATAACTCGGCTGCATGAAAAGCATCGATCAACCCATCATGCTATACCCGTCCCCGGCAGCATCTTTTGACAGGCAACCTTGACAAATTGACAGCTGCTAATAATATCCCTCTATGTTTTCCTTTTGGCACACATCCTGCTGTTACAATGGATGAAACAAAAGCTGCATGCGATAAAGTGCAAAAGTTATCAAATTCTGGGCCTAATGGCATTCCATCTGGAAAGTCTACTAGCACGATCGGTTAAATTTTCTAAAATTTTATCCGATTCATAAAAAAAAATCTGCCTATGATAATAAAGAAAATCTTTAGCGCTATATCAACAAACTAGTTCTGATACTAAAATAATATCCAGTGATGCATAAATATAGAAACACTCCTACAAATGTTACAAAAAAGGGACACAAAACCTGATATTCTTGTACTCAATCACATGTACAGGAACTCTTCAAGAATATTAGTTCCAATAACTAACGACGATTTAAAAAATAGGCTTACATCAATAATATGTCACTCAATAAGCCGTGTGACTAACTAAGAAAAACTTACTTTTTTCGAAAAATTTATTTTATTCATAAATGTATTCTCCTTTTAGAGCAGTACAATCATTCCAACGCTTCTCTAACTGTTGAAATCAGCGAAAAGCCAATAGTCACTGGAGGCCAGATCTGGAATATACGATAAACGAAGAAGCAATTCGAATTTTTACCTTCAAACGATCTAACAACGCTTTCTAGTATTCGCTATTGATTGTTTTTCCTTTCTCAAGATAGTCGATGAAGATTGTGCATCCAAAAATACTGAAGCCCCAATCTTCCCAGCTGATTGGTGTCCTTTATAACGCTTCGGGCGTGATTCACCTGCTACAGTCCACTCATAGATGATAAACGTGTTGATTCCTGAATGAAGGGATGGATCCTTGACTCATCCATTGTCGAATATCGACTCGAAAACAATCTGATTTATTACTTGTAAACATCGACAAACACGGTTCTGAACGTTGTTGTGTTTGATAGACTGATATCTGTACGGCTAGCAATTTCCGATTAGTTATAGCCCATTTGTTGGATTTTTATGTTTTCCGGAGTAACCATCTCAATTGAACGACCACACACCAAAAAAATTCGAATAATACAGGTGACATAATTCCTCATACGATGTAATTCATAAAGACCTAATCTGTCAAACGACGGAAAATTTCATTTGTAATGACTTAATATTAGATTAGCTTGAATTTAACTGGTTTCGACTGTAATTTGCATTCTGCTAGCAGGTATGACTGTATGCATTTAAATGCTCCTTTTACCACCCATGCAGATGTGTGCTTCTGTGGCTCAGTCGATTAACAGACGTACTTGCGATCCAATGATTCTCGGTTCCAGTCGCGGCGGTTGCTATCAGTGTTCTTTTTATATTTCAACGAATTTCATATCATGGAGTTTTGGACAGAATATTAAATTTTCTTCCACGTGAATTTGCGTGAACTGCGACGCTCCATTTATGTGCATCTAATAAGATGTAAAATAACAAGGATTTGTGTGCAGAACATTCACCATCATCGGTATCTTTGCGATCACGTTTAAATTCAGCACACCAATAACAAATTGTTATTTCCGGTGGAGCAGAGTCAAGATAACACTTTTGAAACCATTGCGAAGCTCGTACAGGATTTCTGTCATTAAGAAGCAATGGTAAATTGACACACGAGATTGTTTTGAATCCATTATTTTAAAAATGACAAAAAAGCTTCAATTAAATGGCTGTCACTTTTTTTGACTAATCGAAATGTCATGAAGTTTTTAAATTCAGTACTTCATAAACGTCATATGGAATTGACAACGATAGCGCCATCCGGGTCCCAGTCACTCGACTTATTGAGTGCTGTGTTAAATAATTAATATTTCATACTTTTTCCTCAGACTACAACCTCGGCAACGACCAAAAAACCTAAGACAACGACGGTGAGTAAGAATGTTCGATTTCTAAATTGTGTGCTCTTTTTACTTACTTAAATCAGCCTTTTAAGAGTGGTCATACCCGATTCAAATGAAATAAACTTTAAGAATCTAATGAAAATTGTATTTCCCTTTCCAGACAACAACGGGATCAACTACAGCAGCTCCTACAACGGTAAGTAGTCAATTACTCGAACAATTCTAACAAACCAACAATGCTAACAAAGTGTAACTTTTTTTAACATCAGTCTTGACTCGAATTGGTATCTATATCCGTACAAAACGAATGGTTTTCTATACTGAAGTCGTGTGCAAAGCCTCGCCCAATTCAGAGCAAACCGCTTCTGATTTAATCCAACTTTTCAATTGTCAACTTTTTGAATTGCTTTATATGAAAACTGCATTTTATTCATTTTAATGCTCCAATTTTCGTCCACGAGCGAATGCTCAAATTTATCTTTTGAGTTTATGCATTAATTAGAAATAGCCGAGGGGGACGACACTAAAAAACTGCACTTCGCTTCGATTAGGCTTTTTCACGCTGCATACGATTATGCACACTTTCCTTCTCTTTGCTACACATAGTAACGGTTGAATATGGATCGATCGTCTTTTCTTGGATTTTTGCTGATTAAAAACATAATCATGGAGATATGATGTATCGTAATAGGCCATGAAACCTGAAAGTTGCAAATGTCACATGAAGATGCCAGATGCAGACAGTTCGGAGAGTTGTGAACTATCGTCCTGTAAAATCAGTTTTGTTATATTCTGGTGCATAGCGAACCCACACACCGAGAGCGTATGCTTCGGATTATCTGCCATATCCTGTCGGAATGTTGGCCATTCTCGTTTAATATCTGCGTCATTTTCCACAATTTCTATATTCAACTCGAACTAAAAATTATTCCGAATTTCATCTTCATCGTACACTGTAGAGTTTCTCTTGTAGAGACGTTCCATTGTCTGATTTTTTTAACGTCTGCGATATCTGAGATATCTTCGGGTAAACCTTCAAAGGGCTACAATAAATTGAAATATATTCCATCTTCATGCTCCCAGCTACTAAGAGAACAAATTTTCAATGTTTCATTTACCAATCTGTTGACGAATCAATGTTGACGCTCAGTGAATGTCAAGACCAGTAACAGAAACTTTTTAAGAGATCATATGTTCTTTGACTTTCTTTTACACGGTTAGAAACGCTTTCAAACGGATCGATCTAGATGTTTGAATAGATGTAGTTTTTTTCGCTTTCCATTGACTTTTTGTATTTTATTTGAAAAAACCAGATCTGTCGTCCCCCTCGGAAATAGCCAGAGCTGCTAAATGTCAACTAGCAACTTTGCACGACGAAGATTGGAAAGCTTATGTCACTGGACTGCTGCCAACCAGGCTCTTCCAATCATTATATATTGAGTGTCTGAGAGCCGATCTGTCAAAACTTAAATGCTCTTGATATTACACTCACCAGGACGCTCATTGATATTATCTTCATTTCTCCTGTCTCTGCTTGATAACGATGTGAGTAAATATTAATCAAGCAGCATAAACATTGAATTAAATTCATTCACACCAATAAACGCAGAAGTCCGATGACTTTTTGCAAAGAACAATGAACTTTATCAACTTATGTTTATGTTAGTATTCTTATGGAATTTTTTTACTTCAACATGGAATAGGAGAATGAGAGAGAAAACAAAAAAGTCGTCTGTCTTTGACTGAGTATACTCCTACTTGGTCATAAAACTATCGAGTATCTCATTTGACAGACACTTTTACCGTACCGATTACAGTTGACGTTGATTTTAGTCAGTCTGTCAAAGTCACTTGACAAGACTTGCAATTTGCAGCTCGAGAAATAACTGATATCGTTCTCACTATTTGAGTTTGGTTATGAAACACTGACAACAGTACTTCTGCATCCAATTGAAGTCAATAAAAACCGTGCTAAAACATTTCGATACAAAAGTTCTCTAAAGTTCAATCGCTTTCTTAATTATTTCATTTCATTCTTTCTATTTAAGACAAATGCCCCCATAACTACAACCACTACTAAGGCTACCCCAACCACCAAGGTAGAGAAATAATTATATCCGATGAAGTAACTTATTAAATTTGCTAATTCTTTCTAGAGCCCGAATACAACACAAATCTTTCATCGATCGGTTCAGTGTAATGGTAGTTGTATCATTACCTTAACAATTGACAGTGTGCCAGTAGCCTAACACCTATCGATATCACTATGAATCTGATATAACTTGTCTATATGAATAGGTCAATAAATGTTCCTCGTCGTGCAAAAGACCATTTTAAATTCTTCTCCACAACCCCTCATATTCATTTATGCTTTAAAAAATTCTTAGGATATGTTATAACCTCTTATCACAAAAATGACGGTGCTTAGATGAGAACCTACCTTTTTTTCGTTCGTTTTTTCCTAGTGCAGAAGGCTTTTCTTTTCCATCCGCCCTGCAGCACTGCACATAGTGCCAATCAATTCAATTTTAAAGTAATTTTTGCGAAGGGATTTCTTTTAATGTAATTTGTTTGGACATTTTTCGAAAAAAAGCGGTTCTAACGGCTACAAAAATAACATCATATAGAATTTTGAGGTTGATTACTTAATTTCGGATTATCATTTTTCACCTTTCGGGCTGATTAAATGTGTTTTTTTCTGTTACTCACACGAAAACGACCAGCAGCTGAAAGATGTAATCGTGGGGTTCATTTCAGGCTTTCGAAAGGTGATATTTTCTACGATATCAAAAGCTGTTTATAGCTGGCTTCAATTGCGCTCGCTTGGTGCGAATTTCGCACTGCAAAAAGTTTACAAAGCTAATCAAATTATTCCAGATTTGCACTAAAATGATGATTTTTACCTTTGATTTGCAATCTTAATAGTTCTTTAGAAAAAATTTAGAGCCATTAGAACGGCTGATTTTGTATAATGTTCCCCATCGTTGTCCACTTTTCGTTTTCTTCTTCTCCAATGCAAACGACCAGCAACTGGATGACGCAGTCACTCTTGTTTGAAGCGAAATTAACACTTCGAACGTCCAACACCAGATATGCTCACCGAAAAAATAGTTGTTTTTCTTCGTGTAGGTTTTAGGGACGATGCCTCATATTCGTCATGGCCATGGCGTAAATGGCGGCCTGCACACTCAATGTGTCTCCGTTCATGGAAGTTTGCAAACATCCAACAGGTTATATTTAAAGATTCGGTTGATATTGATATTTTGTGTTTGTACCTATGTATCGCCATTTGAACAATATTTACGTAATAAACGGAGTATTAACAACAATCTTACACCTTGTTTCATTCGTTTCGTGAAAGAATTAATAGAAATACTCAAACAGAACAAGAGTTTGGAAATCAAATTTGGACTAATTTCGATTAATCTAAAAAATGCACCATGATGAGCATAATAAATTAACTACAGATTTCGACTCAGCACCACAAAATTACTCTATGTTCATTAAGTGCCAATTATTTGGGGTCAACTCTTATTTCGCGTAGTGGTAGTGGTCAAAAGTTTGAGTACCTCAAAGAAAGTCACTATATAAAATTTGAGCTAAATCGGATATGGGAGTGCCGCCTATATCCGATTTAGCTCAAATTAGTTTGAACATTTCGATCTTGAAAACTCACTGTAAGTTAGGGGAGGGTACAAATTTTTTTTAACTTGAAGTTGAAGTTGACAAATTCTTAGTCGTTATACTTTTTATGTATATTGCTTAGTACATAAAAAGTACTCTGGGGTCTTTTATTTTTTTTTATGCGGTTACCGATTATGCGACTTTTTTACGCCGATTTCCAAGTTACGCGGTTTTTTTACACCGATTTCTCAAGTTACGCGGTTTTCTTGTTTTGTCTTAGAAATGAATGAAACTTCGAGATCTGGTGTTATCCCGAAATTTTTTTGAGTCAACACTTTGACACTTAGAAAGTTTCAAAATCGATTTTAGAAAAAAAATTGTTTTCAAATTACTCCAGATCTGAACATTTCATGTATTTCTAGGACACTTGACATCGACAAAAAATTCTTCCACTTTTCGTTTTTTTTTCTGCTCGGATTTCCGAAATTACGCGGTCTCAAATTCGCTAAGTCCCAAAATCGAGTTTCGAGGTGTTTTACGCGGATTTCCGAAGTTACGCGATATTTTTACGCGAAATTCCAAAGTTACACGGTCTTTTTACGCGTTTTTTTTTTGCGCGGATATTTTCACGCGGTACGTATTCTCCGCGTAAAAAGAGACCTCAAATTATTTTTTTCATCTAACTTTTTTTTCGGTAAAGAATTCGAGATATGATTTTTTTAAAGTTTTAAACAGCCTAGACTGTTTACGCCTTTTTTCAACAGCCTATATTGTAAAATCTAATAAAGATACAAAAATTCGCCCAAGACATGAAATGTGCGTCTTTTCCTTAGCTTTCAAATAAGCGATTCCATAAAACAACCTGTAAAATAAATTTAATGAAAAAAGTTGAAAATTTATAAACAAATAAAAAAAATCAAACTTGGGCCTTTTTGCCTTTCTCTATAGAAAGGTATTAGAATTGCTGGAAAAACCGACTTTTGGACGGAGCGTCGGAGACCCATAGTGTTATATACCATTCGACTCAGTTCGACGAGATCGGAAAATGCATATGTGTGTGTATGTGTGTGTGCGTATGTGTGTATGCGTGTGTGTGCACTTTTAGAAAATATTTGAACGCGTTCAATTTTCTCAGAGATGGCTGAACCGATTTTAACAAACTTGTGCTTGTTTGAAAGCTACTGTCGGGCCATTGATCAAGCTCGAAGATCAAATGGCTGTGACTTTTGGTTCCGGAGATATGATTGTATAAGTGACGTAACCGACAAAACACGTTGATTTTTACCGCTCTTATATATATTAGGGTGCCAATATTTTGGGATCACTTCTAATTTCGTAAAGCGCTAGTGCTCAAAAGTTTAAGCACCTCGAAAAATGTCCTCATGCAAAATTTGAGCTAAATCGGACATGCGTAAGGGGTGCTGCCCGGCGGTTAAGATTTGAAAATTTTCGATCTTGAAAAAGCACCACTGGGGGGAGTAGGGTAAGGGCTCCCTATTTCATCTCATTTGTAAGGACGTCGCCTTCAAATCTCGATTTAGCCACTAAAATCACTCTAACTATTTCATATTACTGCTTCATTCGCCTTGCTCCTCATTGAGATTTGATTCACATTCCTTGGAAATTAAAATAATGTTCATAAAACAGCAAAAAACACTTATGAAATGTTCACTACTCTGTTCCTAATTTCATCTCAATGGATTTTTATCCATCCTATCGTTGATCCTTTATTCATCCTATAAATTAGCAATGGCGACAGCAATCAAAACGAAATATTCCACTACTACACTCTCAGGTTCAAAATGTCAGAATTCTTCTTAAAAACGGCCTAATGCCAACTATGAGACAATATACGATATTTTTAGAACCAGTTTGAAATCATTTCAACGTTTAAAAATTTTTCAGTCGTTTCTGTTACCTTTCGCTTTAAATTTAAAATTTTACTGAAAAGTTAATTTGGTGAACTTTAAATAAAAACAAAACTGTGATTGTTACTATTTATTCATTAGCCCTTCTTAAAACAAAGTGTAGAGCCAGAGATGCCATTTATACAGATTTATATGTATTGTATAGATTTTTGCGTTCGCATACTGGTTTAAATCAAAGTACCGATTTTGTAAAGATTTCCTAAATTTAATACAGATTTGTACAGGTTCATAGAAAGAAAGAAGTAAAAAATTTGACTTTTCTCTCTAAGTATCTATTAGTATTTAATTGCAGTGATTCTTAAAAAGTTTATTAATCAACGGACGAATCACATGTTAAAGTGGAAATCTTTTTGTAGATAATTGATTATGAACACTGACAAACATTTATATTAAAATTTGGAACCAATTTGAACTATTTGAAGCCAGATATTTTCATAGAATATGTATTACGTTGCATAGAAAGTCTATATCTGGTCTATCTGTTTTCACTAATAAAATGATGTTAACAGATTTTATTAGTGAAAACAGATTTAACATCATTTTATTAGTGAAAACAGAGTAGACCAGATATAGAGTTTCTATGCAACGTAATACATATTTTCTATGAAAATATCTGGCATCTCTGTGCACAGCCGATGAAACACACACACTTCACAGCGTTATGTTGACGTATAGCGGAATGAAACCAATGCTACTAGATTTGCCACAATGGTTATTTCAATAGTATTTAACACGCTCTTTCTGGTAATATTCGAAGCCGAAAAAGTTTTATTGAAATATTAATATCAATAATATAATTAAACTAAAGTCACGGATACAAAAAACATACTTTTTGATGAGATTTTGAAGAAAAAAAACAATTTTTGTTTTGTAACATTATGAGATAACTTGGCAACTTTGCGAAACCAAATGAGATGAAAACAAAGCGCAATCAAGTGAACTAAGTGAAAAACTTTCATCTCATATTTTTAAAGACTTTTATTGTTTGTCGGGTAGTTTTTGAAGTATTAAATCGTTAATTAAACAAGTAGCAAGTGAACATTACTAATTATGAAGTCATACTGCATTCAATGGTAGTGTAATTGTGCGAAAAAGTGATCATGTTTTGAGACGAATCGATTAGTAGATAATCAGAAACATGACGAACTGTAAATCTGTGTCCTAAATTGAAAAGTGAGTTTATTTTAAATGAAAAAAACGATAACCGAAGAACTTAAAACCATTTCTTTCAATAGGAAAGTGTGACAATAGCTTTTATAATCATTTTAAAACATTTCACAGTTTGGTTCAGGTAGGTTTTAAAATATTATTCATGTTCAAAGTAATGAGGTGAAGGGATGAGATGGAAATAGGAGCTCAGATGAAATAGGGAGCCGTTACCCTACATGAAATTTCCAAAATCGAAAATATTTTTTGATGCCGAAACTCTTAAAACTGCATGAAACGTCGAGATTTAGTGTTATCTCAAAAAAAAATTTTTTTTTTTTTTAAATCAACTTTCTGGGAATTTTCTCCCAAAAAGTCGATATTCAAAAAAAAATTTTCGGAATGACACTAAAGCTCGACGTTTCATGCAATTCTAAGCCTTCTGGCATCAAAATTTTTTTTTTGATTTCGGAAAATTTCAAGCCTTAGGGGTTTAACTCGATCTTGGAAAAGTTTCAGAGTGGAAAGATTAATACTTTCGGAGCAGTGAATTTTTCAATCACGACACGCATGCGCGGAGCGTACCGCCGCGCAACACTCTCGAATACGGGCTTAACTTGCCGACACATGTCGCGCCACTGATCGAATCCTAATTTAGACAGTTTATTGTTAGCAACGTCGACGAATTTTTGTATCTTTATTAGATTTTACAGTATAAGCTGTTGAAAAAAGGCACTTTTTTGTAAACGCGAAACTTTAAAAAATCATATTTCGAAAATTCCAAGTACCATATCGAATTAAAAAAATACATGTCGAATATTTTCGAGTTGTGTGCCAAAAAAATAGTTAGATGAAAAAAAATGTTTACCATATCTGCTCATATACATGAAATTGAAGCCTATTAAAGTTGCTGTTTCGAACACTTTAGAGCATGGCACAAGTTAAATGAGTTTTACTTCGCTGATTTTTCGAAAAAAAAATCATTGCTGCTAGTGTACAATGCGAAAACACCGGAGAGAGTTTCAATTCAACTAAAAATATCTTTACCAGTTTTCTATTATTTGTCTTTACCAGCGTTATTATTTTTCACTAGAAGCAGAACACACGGTAGATCTCTCTCAAAATTGATTTCAATAAAACATGTCACAGAATTTTCACCTTGGTCAAAACTGAGCCTCTTTAATAAAATCTGATCATGTTATCCCAATTTCACGAAACTCTCCATATCTGTAATCATGTTGTTGGTTTTTTTTTTTTTTGTTTTGATTATAGAGGTTTTAACCTTAAGGTCATACGCCTCTTCGGACCAGAAAAACTTTCTGACCCTATGTGCGGGGTTGGGAATCGAACCCAGGCGGGCTGCGTGAAAGGTATCGACTTACCCATCACGCTATGCCCGTCCCCAGCACATGTTGTTGGTATTTGAAAACAAATTATATGATTTTTCCATAAAATTCCACCCCACAGCCGACGCATTCAACTTTCGTATTCGACAATGAGTTCTATTAGTGTTTCACCTCTTAGCTCGTTTCATCGAAATACTAGTGCTGGCAATAATTCATTTCAAATGCAGTGATACTTTACAATCGGTCCTGCAGCACCATCAGCACCAGTAGCTGGTAAAACAGCTTCCATTTTCATGTGTCTTAGCATCTCCCAGCGAAAAACCCAGTCTACGTTGATGGTAGCCGCGGCAGCAGGCAGCAGCAGATGGCGGTAGCAACGGTATGCCAAGAAAAGTATGCGCCAAATGGGTGATGATAATATGCGGAATGTAATAACAGCGATGCTGCTTTGTAAGCAATGCGTCTCGTTGGTTCACTCCACAAGGAAGGCAAGGATTTCACAAATATTGTGGTGGAAATTTTGCAGCTGCTGTTGTAACTGAAAATGCAATTATCGTGGGTTTTTGTCTTCCGACGTGTCTGCTTCTGTGACTGTCTGGAAAACGAATTCGGAGCTTATTCCAAGGGTTAATTGGACTTGTTATCTATGCTGAATCGCTTCGAAACGTGGTGAAAAACGATTGTAATTTAAACTTCTAATGGAGCTCACAGATAATTGGTTGATTTGTTAGTGCTTTGTCCGGTGCTCAGGTTTGACAAAACAGCATTCAAAAGAGAGTAGTAATACAATTAAGGCATTATCGGGAGTAAAATTAGGTCACTTTTTTTTAAAAGCCGATAAAAATGATAAATGTTCTTCTGAAAAATAACAACAAAATTTAAAAATAAATAAATAAATTTAAGTGGAGCATTGGTTTCTAGATTCAAGTTGCAAGGTATAACTAGTATTTATTTAACTATACACCCTGAAAGCTTTACTTTAGGATGTTAAAACGAATTCATTGGTTATCTATTAAAATCGCATTAGGTAGCTCCGTCTCAATCGATTCCTTGTAGATATAATTGTAGAAGCAACGTAACCGACAAACCGCATTTATTTGTATCCGTTCAATTTTCTCGGATTTGATTTAACCTATTTAGACAATCTTTGACTCGTTTGAAAGCTCCTGTTGAGCCTTTGGTCGATTGTGGAAGGCAAACATTTCCGGTATCGGAGATATAATCTTAGAAGTGACGTAACCAATAAAACGCAATTTCTTTTATTTCTTTAATTTTTCCCAAATTTCACTGATCCGATAAGAACAAACTTGAGCTATATGGAAGCTACTCTGTGGTCACACATGAAGTTTACATTAATCTTTGATAAACACGATTTGGACCAACTTGGGCTAGTTTAAATGCTATGATATTGTCACAAATCACATTTGAGTTTTTCGTTCCAGAAAAATAACCGTTCAAGCGATGTAACCAATAAAGCGCGTTTGAAACGTGCGCAAGATGACGTAAATTTTGCACAGGATATGAACAATCGATTATAATTTTCAAGCAAATTTCGATTCAACTGTGAACCTATTTAGTTTTACTTTAAATTTACATTACCAGCCTAAGATTCCTAATCAATTGACCTACGCGATTTATTGATTATGTCACTTAAACGGTAGTTTTGATTTTTTTCTTTATCGAAAACATCCCTATTTTCAGGATGTTACGCAGGATATTACTATGCATGCTCAGTATTGGCATGTGGCATCTGATTGTCATAGGTAACAGTTGATTTGAACGGAACCCTTGAATTTGGCCGAAAAAATAGCTTATTCAAGCGCATGCGTAACAAACGTACGCCATTTAAAATACCGGGAAAAAGTTTTTCCACTTTTCTTTTTTGGTGGAAAGAATCTCTCCGTACTTGGACAAATATAATGATCGCAGACGCTTGAGGGTAGATCATGCATACGCACTACTATAGCACTATCTTCCATATGCTTGATGTTCTCATGCCCCACACAGTGGACTTTGTTATTGTTTTTAGCGAATTGAATTGCATCCAGCTCTTTATTAAAATAGATGTAAACACATCTTTGCCTTGTTTCATTGAAGTAAATGCACACGTTTAAAGTTAAATTCAGTGCCAGGAAGTGCGCGATAAAATGTGGCCGCTCCCGTTGAAAGAATCTTCGCACACAGCAGATGATATAAAACCGACACATAGAAACTAGGAATATTTTCTGGTGATTTAGCGCAGTGGGCTTTTGATATGTTTTTCTACTAATAATATATAAAACATATATTATTTCTACTCTATAATGTTATATTATTTCTACTCCAAAACTTGAGATAAGCTTTTCTATATATTCTACATATGTATACGTATTTTGTTGATTCTGTTACTTCTGGTATATTCAACTGACTATCAGATGGATGCTGATCGAACGTTTGAGTTTGAAACAGACTTTCGTTCGGCATTTTTCATGCTTTTGAATCAACACTTCAGATCAATCTAGTATTTCTAGAACCCGACTCAATGTGGATGACAAAGTAACATAGGTGATGTAACAGCGTGTACATTGTACCTTATGATCAAAAACGAACCGGAATTTTCATTTTGAAATTCCCACGCTTGTCCAATCGGTAAACTTTTATTCTCTAAACGTTGGCAACACTTTTATACACATTCTGTCAAATTTTGACGCATATCGTACGATTAGTTTTTGTTTGGCGTCTATACAAAGAAGTTGAAAAATTTTCGTGTGGCGATTTTTATAATGGATCAAAATTGTTGTGCGGTTTCGACGTCACATTCCTAGATCCACACCTCATCACCAGTTATGATGCATTCGATGAATGTGGGGTCACTATCTTTGGCCACATCAACACGACGCTGTTTTTGAATGAAATTCAGCTTTTTTGGCACCAGCCGAGAAGTGACGCGTTTCAAACCCAAAACATCAGTTAAAATGTGTTCGGCTGATCCATAGGAGATGCCCAACAACACAGCAATCTCTCTAATCGGTACAGCTTCGCCGATTCAATGTTTTCTTCAGTAACAGATGTTGTTGGGCAGCCAGGGATCTCATCATGATCCAAGCTTGTACGACCACCTTTGAAGCATTTATACCACTCGTATGCCTGCGTTTTTCCTAGACACGATTCACCAAAGGCCGTTTCTAACATTTTCAACGTTTCGGAACACTTTAATCCATTTGCAACACAAAATTTGATGCACACACGTTGTTCTAACTTTTCATTCATTATAAAAATCGCCACACGAAAATTTTTCAACTTCTTTGTATAGACACCAAACAAAAACTAATCGTACGATATAAGTCAAAATTTGACAGAATGTGTATAAAAGTATTGCCAACGTTGAGAGAATAAAAGTTTACCGATTGGACAAGCGCGTGAAAAATGAAAATTCCGGTTCTTTTCTGACCATAAGGTATGAGCGTTTCGTCATTCTCTACAGGAATAAATTGCTGGTAAAACAAACTTCTGGTCGGAGCCCCGAAAAACAAAGTGTTATGTACGATTTAGCTCGAATGTCGAAAAATGTCTGTGTGTGCACTGCTCAGAGATTTTTCTCTTCGTTCAATTTTCTCGGATATGTCTTAAGCAATTTTACCAAACCTATAGGCTTGTTTAAAAGGTACTATGGATTTGGGGGAGGAACTTTTTCCATTTTCCACTTCTTATTGAAACGAACCAGCTGGCCTCGCGTGCATTTTATTTGCAATACCATCCTTCAACAACGCTGATCTGTTTGTGTTTTTTCAACGTCTTCCTTTTTTCAACGATGGCAAACCGTCTATTTACACATGCACACAAAACATTGTTTTTCTGCTATGTTTGGACTTACACTAACGTCCTTGTCAGTCCTTTCACGACAGAAACTAGCACTAACAAAGAAGAAGACATCAGAATTATTATTCTAATTCTAGATGAAATGAAACTTATATCAGCGTGATAAAAGTTATTCACAATTTCGCAAATGCAATACCGAATACTAAACCGAATCCCACCGTGTTTTTCCCACACTAGTACTGTACGAAACAGCGCACACGAGACATAAAGAAAATTGCGCTTTGAATCACATTGATATTTTGACAATTCCTTCTAAAATTTTATAGTTTTGAGTTGAAAAATCAGATTTTTTGGGAAAAATCGCTTCAAATACTGCTGTACAATTTTTTTTAAACATCCCCGTATAAGCGAACAATAGCCAATCATAGTTTTTGAAAACCATTTATGGATTCACAAAACCAAAATTAAAAACTCCAAGCATACTAAGTTGTTGTTAATTCAATTACACTAAGCTAAGAGTTTTTTGTTTTTCGAAAATCGATCCAGTTTTTGAATGATTGGTAGAATTCGCTACACAGGCATTCTACTGAATTTCACCTTAATATCAAGATGCATTTGCTCCTTAATACTTCAAATACCAAACCCGGAAAAAAGTTGGAACGGTAACTTCGAGCTGTCATAGCTCAGCTGTTTTTCAACGAATCTCAAACAATTTTACACCCTCGCATATTGTGAAGTTCGAAAATTGATTCCAAAACTTTGTAGCAGACGATTGGTAAAGGAAAACCAATGAAAATTTGAATTTTCCCGTTCCAGGTTTTTTTCACGCGCCCAATATGCCCTATCTGCTTTCCAATTTTCTTTACTTTAACATAAACGTCGCATAGAAAATATTGAACACTTCAACTTCACCGAGTCATAACTTTGTTGTTAGTCAACCAATTTTCGAAATTTGTTCACCATTGGAAAGGTACTACTTCCAGAAATAAAATGCACTGAAAAAAACGAGAAATAGGGTTATCTACCTAAAGTTATACAGATTTAAACAATTTTTATGCACAACCCAAACGCAATTGATAAAATTCTGATTTTGTTTTACGTTTTCCGTAGAATCTCAAAAAAAAATCGGTAGAAGATCGGAAATTTCAAAATTTCAAAATTGCCATCCGTGTAATCAACACGGATGGCAATTTTGAAATTTCCGATCTTCTACCGATTTTTTTTTTGAGATTCTACGGAAAACGTAAAACAAAATCAGAATTTTATCAATTGCGTTTGGGTTGTGCATAAAAATTGTTTAAATCTGTATAACTTTAGGTAGATCTATTTCATAGAGACATTGGAATTTTTTCTAATAAAATAAGTTTTGCGATAATACACAAATTTTAAATAATTTCAATTGCTTCATACAATAAGGATTAGAACATAAAATATAAGAATTTTATATACTAACCCATGGCAGAAAAACCAACTACAATTTAAAAATAATATATTCCATGATATTTTTGTTTTACAAGCAATTAATAACAAAATCATATATCTTAAATTTTCGGCTATCCTAAACGATATCAATTATAATCGATATAATATTAAAATTTCTATTTCACAAACTTAGAATTATTTCGGAATGTACAGAATGCGAAAATTATTAAAAATTATTTCTGGAAGTAGTACCTTTCCAAAGGTGGACAAATTTCTAAAATCGGTTGACTAACAACAAAGTTATGACTCGGTAAAGTTAAAGTTCTCATTATCCTACTCGCGATGCAGGTGCCACATGAATGCAGATGGGGCATATTTCGAGCTTGAAAAAAAACTTGGAACGGGAAAAATCAGATTTTCATTAGTTTTTCCTAAGCGATCGTCAATAATGATATACTTAAAATAATCTACAAACTTCACAAAACTCGAGGGTGTAAAATTGAAATTGGTCAAGTAACAACTGAGCTATGAAATCTCAAAGTTACCGTTACTACTTTGTTTGAGGCTTGGTGCTCCGCGTAACTTTTTTAGGCTTGGTATTAGGAGTGTTAAGTAAACCTTCAACTTTTCGTATCGAAGGTGGAATTTTGCACTGCCTGAAGTCAACAATAATTGTATTCTTTCGTAGTAGCGGCGATAGCTTTTGTGCATTTGATTCACTCATTTCAAGATCGTTCTATTGTTCACTACACAATACTGTTCTTGGTTTCTGCCATTCCGAACAAGAGCGGTTTTGTTTTATCGACTGACTTGGATGAGATGCGAAAGTGAATTGGGATTATTTTTGAAAATTCCTAAACTTTCGGCCGTATCTAATTTGCATGGGTTGGAAATTTGTCTTAAGAGCGAAATCATGGTTTTCGGATAAAGCATGCTCTGCTACTTTTGATTTGAAACGGTGTGGTAATCCCTTTTCCAATTCCAATTATTATTCTAGTGACTTATGTACTAAAACACATATACACAATGAGCTTAAAAAACGCCCGAGAACAATTAAGCAATAGGTTCCGCAAAGAGGTTTTTCTCTAAAAATAATAAAAGACTTCCATAAAACGCATGCTATTCAAACGTGGTACTATTATCAAATATTCACTAATTTGGTAATATGATAACATCAAATTTCGATGCAAGGCGTTTCACATGATTTTGTTGGTCGTAAAAAAAAATGAGGAAAGTAAATGTTAACAAGTTCTTATTTCATGGATTCTCGATGATATTTGGATAAAAAAGTATCAATTGGAATCAGGAATCAGAACAAATTGGCTCAAATGGCACGTTCCCCTTGATATTTGGAGATTTGTGCCTTGCCATCAATTTGTTTTTAGCATCATTTTCCCGATATATAAGAGGGAAGGATTGAAAGGAAATGGTAAGGGTTGGACTAGGAGGATGGGAAAAATTGACGACACAAAAACACATAAAAGCAGAAGTAAATTCTGCACCCCTAAGGGATGCTGAACAATCTGCTGAGGATCACATTTAGTGGAAGCAGAAGGAAATTCTGAACCTCTACGAGGTCCCGAACAGTCTGCTGTTAATAAAACCTCCAACCCCCGAGTGGATTTAGAGATCTTACAAAAGCGACACCATTCTGCACTCCCGGAAGAATGCAGAACGACTCGCAGTATGTACGAGCAGAAGTAAATGCGGTACCCCCCAGAGGATGCCAAACAATCTGCCAAACCCTATTTAACTTGATCGACCGCAGTGACCCCTGAACCAAAGAACTGCAACGGACGAGCTCCTGTAATTATCCTACGATGAGTGAAAATTACCATTGATGTTTTGCCCGGATTTACAGATAATCCAAACCTGACAACACCATTGTTCAACAGATCGCAGGGCTTGCTGTGTTAATGCTTATACCGGTCATCAATATATGATAATCGTCGGCAAAACCATAAGTCGGAAGTCCAAGGTTATTAAGTTTCCTTAACAAACTATCAGCGACTAGGTTCCATAAAAGTGGGGATAGTACACCACCTTGAGGACACCCACAGACACTCAGCTTTCTAATCTCTGGCCTGCCGAAGCGATGATCAAAGAAGTTGATTGCTAAGCATTGCGTGTATCCAGTAAGGGAAAAACCCAAGATATTCCGTTCACGACTGCAATGTTTAACCTCCTGCAGCCATTCAGCCATCGGCACGGAAATACACCTTGACTTAGGAGTTCCTATTTTTGTGGCCTTTTACGACATGGAATAGAAAACCAGTGGATCAATTCTTGGTAAAAAATAATTCCGCCGGATGCCACACGGCTTACCTGTTTGGTGGACTTATACCACCGGTACAGGTGGACCGTAGCGTTATTCTTAGCAGTTGGGAAACCGCTACCGACACTACACGGCTATCTAGGCTGCTCAGAGAGGGAAGTTAACATTGATGGTCAACTTCCATGGATGGCCGAGCAGCCGGTCAATTGGGTAGCTATCGCCTTCTGCATTAGTTGCAGAATGGAAGGTGCTAAATGGTAACCAAATTCAAATTGCAAAACTATGTTAAAGCCCTTCAATTAAGACTTTTGAATAATTTCGCATTTCAACATTGAAGAAATGGGGCATTGGCTTCAAACTGGTATATTAGTAAAATATGATTTACAGCGTCAATTGCTTGTAAATCGCCAGAGATCGAAAATCTTTCTGTAATGATTGTTTCCATTTGATGCAAAAATTCCAATATCGTTTGCTTGATTAGGCAAACAAAGCACATGAAAAAAATCGATTTCTGTAAACCTCTAACACACACGCATCATCTTCCACGTCAATTTACTCCAATCATTTATCAAAATATTAAATTTTATTTTGTTAAAATCAATTTCCATCTTATCTTAGGTGATAATAGTGAGCACTTGATTTTCATGTAGGCAGTTAACCAACTAGTATCAGAAACAAACAAAAAATGAAATATCGTCTTGTGAAAATGAATTATTTATTATGTCAAAATGGAGAGACCGAAAATGTATAATATAATCTATGAAAATGTTCATGACATTCTCAGCTTCTACGATAATTTATAAATTATTACAAAAATCTAACAGCATAAATTATCACCTACAATTTTTTGTCAGATAATAGTAGGTCGCTCGATTCTTTCAGAAAAACCGCAATCATTTCGATTTGCTGTTTTTAAGATTGAATCAACCAATGTCGCATTGGACTAGTGATGGGCGAGCGCTCACGAGTCGTTCATTTGAACCGACTTGTAGCAATGAGCGAACGAACCACGGCTCTTCAAAATTGAACCGCGGCTCTCAAGCAGAGTTGCCCTTTTAAAATGTGTGTTTCAACTTGGAAAATCTGTGTTGATATATACGCCCAAATTTGTTTGTTTTTTTCAAATGGAATTTCAACTTATTTATTTCAATATCCCGCTTCCTCGCACACGGACACCTCTAGTTGTGAAACACAATTTTAGATCGCCCATACCGCTCATGCATTTCCGTGGCTCTTACACTCACTCTCTCGAACCGCTTCTCCACATTTATTGAAAAAGAGCCAATGAGCCGTTCAATTGAACCGGCTCTTACGAAAGAGCGTTCGGTTCAGAGCCGCTCATTGAAATGAGCCGTATTGCCCATCACTACATTGGACACATTGATTTATGATATCTGCTTCCGTAGCTACTGCTCTATCATATTCATAACTGCATTTCCATTTGTCAGAGCTAATTAGACTTTTCATAAACTTAGAATCAAACCCAGTAATAATTAAATTTTACTAACAATCAATATCGAAGTAATGTTCCCACTATCTTTTTCACACTTCTTTTTCTTCAACGAGACACAATGTAAATGTGAAACTTAGTCGAAACACAATCGTAAGTGCCGTGCATGATTCGTCCCTAAAAAGGGAAATTACTGGGTATTGTTTCAAAAACCAATGCTCAACGCTAAGACCACTCGCGATCCCCACGAACGGAAGTTTCGACCAATTTTTCATTCAGCATTCGGCCATTGTATGCCAACGGATGTCACTCCCTTGGTCGCGCACGTGAAGTAAGACTGCAGTTCAATAAAAAAAAATGAGCACCAGAGTAATGCCAGTGCAGAAGCAAATCGAATAAACGAAAAGTTATTATTAATAATTGTGAACGGTTTGGTGCAGAGGACCGTCTGCTGGAGCACTCCAGTCCTTTTTTTTCAATCGTTTTTTTCCGAACGGCAATTTTTTGCTGGCCATGTCCCGATGTCATGAGTTTGAAAAGCATGAAAAATTGAAAAGCACCAGCACCGAATAGAAACAAAAGAAAAAGAAATAAATAAAAGCGGTGCTTTAGCGTCAATTTTGCGAGTACTGGTTGAAAGTGCTCCGGCTTAGGTTGGCACAAAGAATCGAAGTATTTATCTGCATCCACTTCCAATGAGGAGAAAGGATACAGTTTATGTATAATTCAGTTCTTTTCTAGGAGAGATGCTGGCAGTGCATATTTTCCAATTCAGCTTAACCTCCTCAAAGCGGAGGAAGATCTGGCGGAAAGTAATTTTGTTAAGCTTGTCTGTAGGGTTTCTTTGTGAACTGTTCGCAGAAAATCGCTTTCATTGAATGATTTATGCATTGTTTCCATACAAGAGCTGAACTGTACCGGTTCATCTTCAGTTCGCTATAAAAAATCGTCAAGTGAATTCGTAATTTTGCTAAATTTCTCAAGCTTTGTTTGAATCATAGTATTCGGAGAACAAGCGCGATTTTCAATGTTAAAATGAACTCTCAGTAAAATAAGAAAAAAAAATCATATATCCTAATGAAACTGAAAAAAGTGGGATTCGATTGTCGGTAGATGCCAAATTCCAAAAATAAGTAGCTCGTTTGAGTGACTTGATGAATCAATTCCAAAAATAAGTGGCAAGTAACGGATTTGCCATACCGTATGCGTGATAATGTTTGCACCATCGTAAAAATTAGGGTCCCATATCACCTTTTTCCTTTGCATGTACGTAAGCTCATAACTCACACCATGGTAGGCTGTGCATAAAAGTAAACGATTCACTTAGTTTGACAGTTGTACGATGACGTAGATATACATAATTTCAAATCACGCGCACATTTCACAAGAAGATTAGGAGTTAGCTACTGGTTCGAGTCCCGTTTTCGCGGTCTTCATTACATAATTGAATTCACATGTCAATTTTACAATCTGTTTCCTCCGTTAGATACTGATCATATTTAAGACTAGTTCAAGACGGCTCTACGTCTTAAAAATAAACTAAAACACAAATCGTTGATAATAGTAAAAAAGAAATATGAAACGCTGACAGGTGAAATGCTCAAATATTTCCGGACAGCTTACAAAAAATCCATGAAAATAAAAATGAGTTTCGGGTTTCAAGTGTCATACGATTATTATTGAATGGTATTAGTACAGGGTGATTTTTTAAGAGCTTGAGAACTTTTTTAAACAATAAAACGCATAAAATTTGCAAAATCTCATCGGTTCTTTATTTTAAACGTTAGATTGGTACATGACATTTACTTTTTGAAGATAATTTCATTTAAATGTTGACCGCGGCTGCGTCTTAGGTGGTCCATTCGGAAAGTCCAATTTTGGGCAACTTTTTCGAGCATTTCGGCCGGAATAGCCCGAATTTCTTCGGAAATGTTGTCTTCCAAAGCTGGAATAGTTACTGGCTTTATTCTGTAGACTTTAGACTTGACGTAGCCCCACAAAAAATAGTCTAAAGGCGTCAAATCGCATGATCTTGGTGGCCAACTTACCGGTCCATTTCTTGAGATGAATTGTTCTCCGAAGTTTTCCCTCAAAATGGCCATAGAATCGCGAGCTGTGTGGCATGTAGTGCCATCTTGTTGAAACCACATGTCAACCAAGTTCAGTTCTTCCATTTTTGGCAACAAAAAGTTTGTTAGCATCGAACGATAGCGATCGCCATTCACTGTAACGTTGCGTCCAACAGCATCTTTGAAAAAATACGGTCCAATGATTCCACCAGCGTACAAACCACACCAAACAGTGCATTTTTCGGGATGCATGGGCAGTTCTTGAACGGCTTCTGGTTGCTCTTCACTCCAAATGCGGCAATTTTGCTTATTTACGTAGCCATTCAACCAGAAATGAGCCTCATCGCTGAACAAAATTTGTCGATAAAAAAGCGGATTTTCCGAATGGACCACCTAAGACGCAGCCGCGGTCAACATTTAAATGAAATTATCTTCAAAAAGTAAATGTCATGTACCAATCTAACGTTTAAAATAAAGAACCGATGAGATTTTGCAAATTTTATGCGTTTTATTGTTTAAAAAAGTTCTCAAGCTCTTAAAAAATCACCCTGTATATGGGCTAAACAAAAGGTCACGACAGTTATAAGATTCAGTTTTGACTAATGTCTACTGAATATTGAATTCTTATGAGTCTGCAAATGCAGATGAACAAATATCTGAAAAAATTTTCAAATCTGGCCCTTCCAGTATGAGCTACCAATGTTATGCACTCTTGGAAAAAATGAAATTTACGCTTGACGTAAACTCAAGCATGCCCTAATTTTATCAGTGATGACACAATATTACATCTTCCAAGTAGCACGTTATATTGCTGTCCTGTATTTTTCTACTGATTGTGCAACTCATCAAATTAGTTTATAATACTATTCTAGTAACTGTTGTGTTATGGAAAAAGCGCAATTTTTCTTTGTTGTGCAACATATCTTTGAGTTCTTCCGTTGTTACGAACATTTATTCACAATTATTGTGCAACTGATACAAAAACTCATGCGTCGATCCCATTACAAATGCTGCAATTAAATTTGCGAAAAAACGATTGTGAAACTCATGGAAATACGTAATGTAAACAAGAATTGAATTGATGTTCACAAAAAATAGCAAACATAATCTCTAATGAATAAGTTTCACATTTGATTTTCAAAACAACTGCTCGTAACACAAACATGGAACTTTAAAAATATTCTGCACATAAATAAATGGTAATACTACATATTGTAGAATTGATCTTTTATGTTTTAGTAAATAGAAAATCGACAACGAACTGCATTTTTATGGTAAAACATGTCTTCGTGCGCCTGGAATTTTCAAGCGCCTTTGAATGTACGTATTTTGATGATTGCACATCAATTTCTATGAAAATAACAATCTATTCTTTTCAATGAATATGATCGGAATAGTGTTCAAAATATGTATAAGAAAGCTATCAAACATTCATACACCTTTTCAGACGATTTTAATCATATTGATGTTTCAATTAATCTGAAAAATCTTGTAATGAATTTTTCTTCAATATTTTTCAATATGGTATTTTTATCAAACTAGTTGACTTAAACAACAATACAGTTTAGTCATTCATCTTAGCGAACCAACTTTGGTGATACGCACTGTAGGTGTGCTTTAGTTGCAAAACAAGTTGCTCAAGCGGTAATATATAACTAGGAGAGTAACTATGATGAATTTAATTTTTCTTTCAATATCTTTAAAAAGTGATGCCAAGTCCGTTCATTTTTTTCGCGAGAAAATAACCGGATACAAATTGTTTTTTGTTTTCATTGCATATGTAATGCTGTATTTCTGGAACTTTTATGATACTATTCTCGTGCGGGAAGTTTTGCGTTCATTTCAAGCAGATAAATCTGGTACAACTTATTTGCAAGTTTCGAATTGTGTTTCAAAAACGTGCTTAATCCACCTATCAGTGAGATGATACCTTTTTTTATCAATCCGCATGTGTTTTTTTCATGAATATTCTTCGGTTTTCATGACATTATTTTAATGACCGTCGTTTTAAGCTGCAATTTGACATTTTAATCACTCATTACTCTATCTAAAAAGGTTACAATCGATTAAACTTTTCATGATATGTCGAAGTGAGTTCCACTTTAGAATTTACGGTAATTCAAGGTACTTCCAGAGCCGGTATTCAGGAACCAGCATAAACCAAACCGATTCGTATGGCCATATGACGAATAAATTGCAATAGTTTTGAGTCCAACTTTCAAGCTTTTCGGGATTATCATCTTCTAACGTCCCTGTCCACCATCTTCATTGGAACTAACAAGATCTTTTTTTGTCACTAACTTTTTCGTTACCCCTTCCCTGTCTCTTCACCATCTCGATGGCAACTAATTAGATCTTTATCGTTTTCAAACATTTTGTTCCCACATCCCCTTTTTACCCCGTTTCCACAATATTTACTTTTTTTTTCATTCTCTTCCGTAACATCACCATCATCGTCCACGGAAGGCCGCCCCAGTCGAAAACCAGCATGCGGGCCACCCGCCGGGCCTTCGTAGCCTGGGGGTGTTTCCCGCGGACCCACACGGACCGAAGGATGCGGCCAACATGGATCTTCGCCAACGGCATATGGAAGACCCTCATGCGATATTCAATTCACCGGCCACTACCGATAGCTTCTCGAGAATCCGCTACCGCTACATTACATAATGATACTTTTCTAGTTTTAAGTTAGTCGTAATTAAGATTAGTAAATACCCTTGGCATCTTAGAGCTTAAGCAGTGTGCCTTAAAATTATACTATAATATTGAATCATCTTCTATATCGGTTTGAATTTTAAAAATTCATCCTCCTGTAATTCCAGAATCGGAAGTCAGCATTGAATAAAATTAATTAATTTTGTGTGGGACTATAAGTTTATTTAAATTTGAATTTTTTTCTGAAATTCGATTTGGCTTCATTTGAGAAAACGATTGAGCTTTGAGAAACGATTCGATACTGGAGCCGGAATTCGAAAATCGGTGTAGCCGAAGTCAGACAAATTCACCTGATTAGTTTACATTTGTTTCAATATGTTTAAAAATCAGTATAGACATCTTTGAGAAATCGTAGTACGAGTTCAATTGTTGGGTGCCTTCCGAATCGAAAACTGAATACCACTAAAACTGAAATAAGTTTATTTAGTTGTCGACTATTCAAATCAGCAAATCTTAGATGATTCTTAGATATCATTTGAATCTTAGATCGGTTCAGCCATCTACGAGGAAAATAAGTTACACAATTTTAATTTCGTTTCACATATCATCCTGTAGTTCCGGAACCAGAAGTCGGATTCAAACATAATTCAGGAACCTTGTTTAGGAGCATACGAATTTTCATATGAATCTGAGTTTGTAGAAAACGGTTGAGTCATCTTCGAAAATAAGGTAAAAAATTGAGTGAAATTATTTGTCACATACGCACTTGCTGATCTCGACGAACTGATTCAAATGGTATATGGGTGTTTTGTTCTTCCAGCATTTATTGCTGTAAGCAATCAATATAATTATGAAATTGTTCAGAATTCGGAAGTACTGCCATCTTTCCATATTCGAACGATTATGTTACCAAAAACGAACCGTGCTAAAATTGGTCCGAGGCAAAATGTCATGAAAAATAATGCTGTTCACAGTCTTTTTGGTACTTAGAAACTATTGTATGTAACAGTATAAAAAATCGTGTTTTACGTTGCTCCCAAGCCTTTCTTTGCCATACAGCGCTCAGAACTTCCACTGCTGTAATATGGGGGAAAAGTCGCTTACACAAAAAATTCGATATCTCCGTTAAAAATGGACGGATTTTAACAATCTATGGCTTGTTGGATAGCTATTACCGTGCGGAATCTAAGTCTGAAAACATATTCTGTTTTCAAGGTCAATTGTGACAGATACTGTCAAAAAACTGAAAATTTTGACATAAAACTTCGTATAACTCAAAAAGTAAACATCCGATCTCAAAACCATTCAATAGCGTTCTGGGTGACGGGGACACCTTTCATTTGTGACTAGTTTGATTAAAATCGGTCCAGCCATCTCTGAGATCTCGACCTCTTAGTTGACAACACACATACAGACACACACACAGACATTTGCTCAGTTCGTCGAGCTGAATCGATTGGTATATGACATTCGGCCCTCCGGGCCTCGGAAATTTTTTCGAAAGTTTGAGCGAATTCTATACCTATTTTTTATATATATGAAAAAGGTAAAAAAGAAGAAATCTGCACACACTGACCTAATATTTCATGAGGCAACCAAGACTATGCGGACTCGGCTGCAAAATTGTCTTTACTGCAAGGTTTTCAATTCGGCTTACCATTTTTTGCCTTGCGGAGAGCATAATTTCGCTATTTTTTTCTTCACAAGAGATAAACAGCCATTTCGGCATATATTGAGTCGGATACAATTATGACAGTTATTTTAATTTTTGTTGATAAGTTGAACAATTGTTATAGTTACTTCGTTTTTACATGACGATGTGAAAATTTTTGATGAGCTTCTATAACTGCTAGTGCAGCGTGGGCAAGTTGGTGATGTGCTGCACTATTGTTTCAGATGTACCTTGAATTGTTCTATAGTGACTTTTTAGTAGTATTGTAAAACTTAACAGTGATAAGTTGCACAACCGATTTCAATATATTTGAAAATCTTTCTGAACTTATCTAACATAAAAAAACAATTCTAAAACAATTGTAGAACCTCTTGAAATTTCAATAAGTTTCATTTGCTACTTGGGCTACACTCTCAAAAATTTTTAATTTTACTGGTGACTTAATCCCTCATACGATGTAATTCATAAAGACCTCATTTGTGAAATGACGGAAAATTTTTTTTGTAATGACTTAATGTTAGATGAGTTTGAATTTTACTGGTTTCGACTGTAACTTGCGTTCTGCTAGCAGGTGCGACTGTATGAATTTAAATGCACATTTTACCAGCCAAGCAGATGCATGCTTCTGTGGCTCGGTCGATTAACAGACGTACTTGCGATCCAATGATTCTCGGTTCAAGTCGCGGTCGGTTGCTACAAAATTCTTTTTTTTTTTATTTCAATGAATTTCATGTTATGGAGTTTTAGACACAATATTGAATGTTCTTCCACGTAAATTTGGGTGAATTGCGACGCTCCATTTATGTGCATCTAATAAGATGTAAAAATTTTTAAGTGTGTACTAATATATAAAAATAAACTTTGCGTCTGTATCGATGTAAGCTTCAACTAAATTAACTGTGAAGTTAATGATATGACTTATATATACATGCTTTAAATCGTGAAAGTAAACCAGTAAAATTCAAGCTCATCTAACATTAAGTCATTACAAATGAGATTTTCCGTCATTTGACAAATTAGGTCTTTATGAATTACATCGTATGAGGGATTAAGTCACCTGTAAAATTCAATTGTGCTCACTAAAATAATAATGTAGTGTTGTATATTGTGCACAAATCTGTTTCACGAAGAAAGTCAGCTGTTTAACTTTTTTTTTCAATTAAAAAAAATTAAGCATAGAATTCGCCCAAGCTTTAGAAAAATTTTCTGAGGCCGGGAGGGCCGAGTGTCATATACTAATCGGTTCAGCTCGACGAACTGAGAAATTGTCCGTTTGTGTGGGTATGCGTGTGTCTAAATGTGTGTTGATAACAAGTCGGTTGTGTGTTGTTAACAGGTGAAGTCGAGATCTCAGAGATGACTGGACCGATTTTGATCAAACTAGTCGCAAATGAAAGGTCTCTCCTTGATCCTAAACGCTATTGATTTTTTTAAGATAGGATGTTTACTTTTCGAAATAATCGAAATATATCTTATGTGAAAATTTTCAGTTTTTCGACAATATCTGTCACAATTGTCCTTGTAAACAAAATATGTTTTAAGACTTGGATTTCACAAGGTAATAGTCAGCGAACATGCCAAAGATTGTTAAAATCCGTTCGTTTTAAAAGGATATATCGATATTGTGATTCCTTTTTGTACTGTATTGTATTCAAGTTTAACTATATAACATTAATCCGAAGTAGTTGCACAGGAGCGAATAGAGTGCTTCTGATGTAAAAACCTTTTTAAATCCACCTAGTGGTGTAATCATGCCTTTCTCATATTGTTTTCAAAAATATCACTAGAAGATTCTATCAAGATTTTTTTTTTTCAATCTTGAAAAAATAAGAAATTTATTTTGGGTATAACTAACATAATATTTTCAATTTGTAAACAGTTATGTCACGTTAATAAGAATATTTCTTTATTTTGCATCATCGCACTAAATGATTAAACACACAGTTCGACAAAATTTTGTGATTCTTAAATTCTTTCTTAAAAAATGCACATAAATGGAGTATCATATTTCATACAAATTTATATTCAAGAACATGTAAAATTGTGTGATTTGAAAATTACATGTCTTGAATTCGAATGAAATAAAAACAAAAGATCGATAGCAGCGCGACTTGAACCGAGAAACATTTGATCACAAGCACATCGGTTACTCGAGTGGACCGCAGAGCTCATATATGTTCATTGAATAATTGATCAATTTAAATCCATACAGCGGCACTTGGTAGCCGAGTGCAAATTACACTTGGAGCATGTAAAGTTCTGTGCGAGTGGAATCTTACGTCATTTGAAAAATTAAGTAGTTGTGAATTATATCGTTTGTAGAATTCTGTGGTACACTTAACCCTACACAGATAAAAATGTTTTGTGAATTCACATCTATTTTCATACACATATTTGGAGCAGGTAATTAAACATAAAATTACTTTACAATTCTGTACGTTTCAATACAATTTATTCGCAAAATAAGCGTTAATTGGAAGATACAGTTATATTCATTGAAAATTCAATGTAATTCAATTTAGTTTTGCATCGATGGAAGTTTTCAATCAAAATTTCGATTCAACCCATATCTATTCCATGCTACTATTGATTTACATCTCGTGTAAATTTCATTATTTCTTTCTGTGTATAGTTCTGGAACCGAAAGTCGGATTCTGATGAAATCAAACAGCAACCTATGAGACTATAGAAACTTTTATTTGAGCCTGTTTGTGGAAATCGACCAAACCATCTCTGAGAAAATTGAGTGAGTCTCGTTTTAAACTTTTTGACCACTATTTCCGGAACTTCTGGAACCGGGAATTTGGAACCATCATAGCTGAAGTCGGTTCGTTTAGTAAGTAACTAGTATAGCCTATAAATTGAATCAGTTTTAAGCCAAATCTAGAATAATATTACCCTTTTTTGCATCGTCGCTCTCAATGACGGTGTGAAATTCAATAGCAACCTGAGGAACTACGAGATTTTTCAGTTTATGAGTGACAATATTTGATACATACTCTCATACAGACACATACATTGCTCACATCGATGAACTGTTTCAAATAATATAGAATACTTAGCCCTGTGGGCCACTTTTCACTACTCAATTTTTCAAGTGATTGCATAAACTCTATATATAATAAAGGCAATAAGTGTACTTTTATAGAAAAGCATCGTTATCATGATCTTGTAATAATGTTAGTGTTATTACAAGATCATGATAACGATGCTTTTCTATAAAAGTACACTTATTTTATTTTTATTTAAAAGATGTTTTTTATTCAGGCCTATTTGCGTACAAGCTTTACGTGGCCGAATTAGCCGATTTTTTAAATAAATTATTTTTCGAAGTGGATCTCGTTGTCACTCTTTTTCTAGGAGGAGAAGAGCTTCCATTTCCCTCCTGCGAGGGTTGAGGGGCACTTTGTTCGTGGCTCGTCTTGTCCTCCATTGCCGCATCGGTTGTTTTGTTGTTGATTCCCGTCTTCTTTTCGTTTTCCTTGTTGTTCGCAGTCTTGAGCTCGTTGCTAGTTGCTGTAGGAGCGCCTTGTTGTACATTGGTTGCAGTTGTTTGTTGGTTTGATGGTGAAACAGGAGTACTACGCTCACTAGTTTTCGTTGTTGAACGGTTTTTTTTTTTCATAAATACGTTTATTTCATAGGCAATATACATAAGTTTTTCTTCGCCGTGGCATCTACAATACATAGTACTTTAAACCTAATACATTTCGAATATCCTATTAGTATGTTGGTATTCATTAGTTAATCTAAACACTGTTTTTATCAAGCGAGTTGCTATTATAAATTACATTAAATGAAATACATTTATTTTGTACATGATCTTATAACTATTTCAGGTTTGTTTGTATCAGTTCATCACTTTTATTTAATATAAGATAGCTGGCTATTGGTTGAGCTCATGGAAGAGAAAACAATCTAACATAAAATAAAATTTAAATTGGAACTCCAATGGACTTAATGAAATAATAAAGAAGTTTCATGTAAGGAACGTCACGACAAGCAAGAATGTCGCGAACTGGGACATTGGATAGTCTACCTTGGGTACGCAAGGAATTTATTAGTTGAGATCTGACATCACGATACTCCACGCATGTCCAAACAACATGGTCAATATCGCGGTAACCTTCGCCACAAGCACAATGATTAATCTCGGAAAGTCCAATTCGAAGGAGATGTGCATCTAACGTGTAGTGATTGGACATGAGTCTGGACATCACACGAATGAAATCTCTACTCACATCCAGTCCCCTGAACCATGCCTTTGTCGATATTTTAGGAATAATTGAGTGCATCCACCGACCCAGATCATCTTTATCCCAAGAAGCTTGCCAGCTGGCAAGTGTTCTTTGGCGAGACGCGCTATAGAATTCATTGAAAGCAATTGGTCTCTCATAAATTTCACCCTCAATAGCACCACGTTTGGCTAAAATATCGGCTCTTTCATTGCCTGGAATGGAGCAATGAGCCGGAACCCAAACTATTGTGATTTGATAATTATTATTCAATATGACGTTCAGGCACTGTTTTATTTTGCCCAAGAAAAAAGGTTCATTTTTGCCAGCAGCCTTTGAGCGAATGGCTTCAATTGCACTCAGACTATCTGTGAAAAGAAAATAATGGTTTGGAGATAATGTGACGATTATACTCAAACTATAATGAACTGCTGCTAACTCTGCTATATAAACAGATGCAGGTTCTTGAAGCCTAAAGGAGACCGAAACATTATTGTTGAACATACCAAACCCTGTCGCTTCTTCAATTCGCGATCCGTCCGTGTAAAACATTTTCTCAGAGTCGATATGCCTGAACTTACTTGTAAATATTTTTGGGATTTCCAACGAGCGTAGGTGTTCCGGAATTCCACGCACTTCGCGCTGCATGGATGTGTCGAAAAATAAAGTTGAGTCAGGGACATTTAGGAGGCTGACACGGATAGGAATATATCTTGAAGGGTTGATTTCCTGTGACATATGGTTAAAATATACAGTCATGAATCTTGTTTGAGATTGAAGCTCAACTAGCCTTTCGAAGTTATTAATAACTAGGGGATTCAGTACCTCGCATCTTATTAGCAGTCGCGACGAAAGCTCCCAAAAACGATCCTTCAATGGAAGAACTCCCGCCAGAACTTCAAGACTCATTGTATGTGTCGAATGCATGCAGCCTAAAGCAATTCGCAAACAACGATATTGAATTCGCTCTAATTTGATAATATGAGAGTTTGCAGCGGAACGAAAGCAAACGCATCCATATTCCATCACTGAAAGTATCGTTGTCTGATACAATTTTATTAGATCTTCCGGATGAGCACCCCACCAAGATCCGGTTATTGTTCGAAGAAAATTTACTCTTTGTTGGCATTTTGTTATCAGAAACCTAATGTGTCCTCCCCACGTGCATTTGGAATCAAACCACACCCCGAGGTATTTGAAAGTCAAAACCTGTTGGATCATTCTTCCCATCATATGGAGCTGAAGCTGCGCGGGATCATGCTTTCTTGAAAAGACGACTAACTCTGTTTTCTCCGCAGAGAATTCGATACCAAGATGAACAGCCCAATCGGACAAGTTATCTAAGGTATCTTGCAATGGTTTATGCAGATCAATAGCTTTGGGTCCAGTAACTGAAACTACGCCATCATCTGCCAATTGTCTTAGTGTACATGAGGATACTAGACAGCTGTCAATGTCATTTACGTAAAAATTATAGAGGAGCGGACTGAGGCAAGAGCCTTGCGGTAGACCCATGTAGCTAATTCTGAATGTTACCAAATCGCCATGTGAAAAATGCATGCGTTTCTCTGACAAAAGGTTGTGCAAATAATTATTTATAACCGCTGGGAGTCCATGTTGGTGAAGCTTGTCTGAAAGAACATCAATGGAAACTGAATCAAATGCTCCTTTAATGTCTAAAAATACAGATGCCATTTGTTGCTTTTGAGCGAAGGCAATTTGGATGTCAGACGAAAGTAATGCAAGGCAATCATTCGTCCCTTTATTTCTACGGAAGCCAAACTGAGTATCTGACAACAAACCGTTCGTCTCGACCCAAGTGTCGAGACGTCGTAGAATAATTTTTTCGAACAATTTTCTGATGCAGGACAACATCGCGATGGGTCTATATGAGTTGTGATTGGAAGCTGGTTTCCCCGGCTTTTGAATGGCGATAACTTTCACTTGCCTCCAGTCAGGTGGAACAATATTTTGCTCAAGAAGCTTGTTGAACAATTCCAACAAACGTCTTTTTGCGAGGTCGGGCAGATTCTTCACCAAGTTGAATTTAATTCTGTCCAACCCAGGAGCGTTATTGTTACAAGACATGAGTGCTATGGAAAATTCCATCATAGAAAAGGGGCTATCAATGGAACCATTATTTGAAAAAGATTCCCTAATAATGCTATGCGTAGGAACAGAATCTGGACAAACTTTCCTCGCAAAATCAAATATCCATCGGTTCGAGTATTCCTCACTCTCATTTCCTACGTTACGATTCCTCATTCGTCTGGCCGTATTCCAAAGAGTGCTCATTGAGGTTTCTCTTGACAAACCTTCGACAAAATGTCTCCAATAGCTACATTTCTTGGCCCGAAGTATGCTCTTGTACTTGGTTTCTAAAGTCAAGAATTTTTCAAAATTCTGAGGAGTTCCTCCTCCTCGTTTTAAAAACATCTTGAAGGCATTTTGTTTCGCGTGCTTAGCATCTGAGCACTCTTTGTCCCACCAAGGGTTTGGAGGCCTTCTGTTAGACGATGGACCAAGAAATCGTTTGGTTTGGGCTTGTTCTGCGGCCTCCAGAATCGAACAAACGAGGAAGTCATATTCTTCAAGTGGGGGGAGCTCTTCCATTGAAGTTAAGGCACTTGAAATATTACTTTGGTATTTAATCCAGTCAATATTTTTTGTCAAATCATATGGAATATTAACTGAATTAGCAATGCCTTTGTTACTGCTAATTGAGATGATGATTGGTAAATGATCGCTACCGTGTAAATCAGGAAATACTTTCCAGGTGCAATCTAGTCGAATTGAAGTCGAGCAAAGAGATAAATCTAATGCACTTGGACGTGCAGGAGGTCTTGGGATCCGTGTCATGCTACCCATATTTAGTACCGTCATGCTAAAATTGTCGCAAATATTATATATTAAGGATGATCTGCTATCATTGTAAACGGAACCCCACATCATTCCGTGCGAATTGAAATCTCCTAAAATCAAACGTGGAGCAGGAAGGGCTTCGACAATTTCATTAAGCTGTCGTTGTCCAACTTGAGCTCTTGGAGGAATATATACTGAAGCAATGCAAATGTCCTTTCCTTTAATGTTTATTTGACAAGCAACAACTTCTATACTAGAAGTCGAAGGAATATTTAATCTATAAAAGGAATAACATTTCTTAATTCCTAAAAGCACTCCACCATACGGAGAGTCTCTATCGAGACGTATAATGTTAAAGTCATTAAAACTTAAGGCTATGTTTGATGTAAGCCATGTTTCGCACAAAGTAAATACATCACATTTTTGACTATGCAACAAAACTTTAAATGAATCAAGTTTTGGCATGATGCTTCGACAATTCCACTGCAGGACAGTGATTGAATCATTTGCGGCGGATGATAAATTATCCATCAAATGATACAAAACCTGAAAGAACTGGGCATTGAGCTGATAACTGTTTCAAAAAAGTTCTAGCTATTGGAAGGAATGCCGTTATGATAGTCTTTAGAGGTTCAGAAATATTGAATGCTGCGAAAATCCATTCTACAATTTCCGAAAACTTAAGTAATCCTGTTGGTGAATGTGAAACGGAGCCCACTGGATTATTGTCTTTCCTTGAGCTAGTTTCTGGATTGGTTTGTGAATTTGACAAACCAGGAGGCACAGTTTTTGGTTTTAAATTTGGCTTTTTAGCTTTAACACGGGGATCTTTTTTTGAAGATGTAATTTTAGGTGTCTTTTTAGGTATTTTGTGGTTTGTTAATCTCCTCTTAACAGACCCTTGAGGAGTGACAAACGAGGTATCTTCACTATTTCCGTCGGAGTCAGATTCCTCTGGCTCCATAAGATTTGAAAAACCGTTTTCGGTTTCCAAGGGGGAGACATGTATGACCGTTTTAAGCATTTCTGCATATGTGCGCTTAGACCGTGCTTTTAAAGAAAGCTTCATTTTGTCTTTACGCAACTTAAATGCAGCGCATACTGAAAGATCATCATGAGGTCTCTCCCCACAATAAACACATTTTTCAACATTTTTATCGCAAAGATTATCCTTATGAGGCCCTTGACATTTGATACATTTGGACTTATTACTACAGTAAGTAGCTGTATGCCCGAATTTTTTACAGTTCGTGCAATTCATAACATGCGGTACGAAAAGCCGAACAGGAAGACGAATTTTATCGATATAGACATGGCTAGGCAACGCAGATCCGGCAAATGTTACACGAAACGAATCTGAGGGACGATACGACTTTTTTCCATCGACAATAGATGCTGAGTACAATTGCTTGCACTCGAGTATCTTAACTCCCTCAAGCATGGAGTTTTTAAAACGACCAACTCCATTTTTAAGTAAATCATCGGCCGTTAGACTTGCTTCAGTCACGACACCGTCAATTTCCACCTCCTTCGATGGAATGTAAACTCGATATTCAACAGAAAATAATTTACAGGTTACAATTTCGTTCGCCTGTTTCAAGTCATTGACAACAACTCGAATTTTATCTCTATTAACTTTACATATTTCTTTAACTTCAGAGAAATGTGATGTCAAATCCTTGGTAATTTGCATCAAATTTAAAATCTTTTCTTTTTTTCGAAGATAGACTATCCATGGCCCAGTGGTACCCTGTGGATAATGTTTAGCCCTCGGAGTATTTAAACTCTTACTAGTATCCGGAATCGGATTCGGATGATCTTCCATAAGATCATCCATTACATTAAATTTTTTTGTAAATTAATAATACCAAAATAAAAACTTATGTTTAGTAAAATTTCAGATATAAGAAATAAAAAATAAATTAAATTAAATCTACCTTGTAGCTGATGTCTCTGTTCCTTTATCGTGAAGAACGACGTGAAGCTCTTCCAACGATTTCCAATTGGCAGTCTTCTGCTGTTTCCAATTGGCAGTCTTCTGTCGTTTACTGCTATCTCAGTTGCTCTGCCGTCGTTGTGAACACCACTGCACTTGCTGTGCTGCCTGTACCTGACCCCAGGTACAGTGCTTTTGCTCTTGGTGGCGATCAAATGTGATGCTTGCAGTGTAGCACCTCGCGATATATGCCGTCTCTTTTGATCCTACGCAGCGTACAAATTCTGGTACCTGGTAGATCAGCACTGGGTTGCTTTAGCACCTTTGTGCCTTTGCACCCCTTCGTCTTCGCACCTTTATGCGATGGCACCTCTGTGACTCGTCACTTCTATGCTCTCGCACCTCTGTGTTTCTACACCTCTGTGCGTATGAACGGGATGGCCTTCGTTGCTAGCTTTCCAGTCGGGAAACGCCCCGAATATTACGTTTGCTATGGGCAGTTTAACTACCTGAAGCTTAGAATTGTCTCGGTATCAGCCGTTAACTCACGAGCCAGTACAATCGAAACACAACCTCTTCGCTTGAATGGTTTTTACTGAATGTTGTTGTACGGTTGACCTTGTCTTTTGTTGAAGATGTTCTTTTCGCAGTTTCAGTGCAAGGTTTACCGTAGTGTGCAGGTTGTTCACAAAACTGACATGTAACCAGTTGATTTTCATACGTAATCAGCGTTTTACACGGATGTTTCCCGTCTTGATTACAAATGATGTAAGATGGAATTGCTTTACGTAGTTGCATACGTACCACTCGCACGCCATTCCGGATACCCGGAAAAAAATTCCGCCATACTTCCCTTTCGATGGAAAGAACTTCACCGTACTGCGACATACTTTCCCGAACATACTCATCGGTGGACTGCGGGGGAAGGTCATGCACGCGTGCTTGTATGGCATTGTCCACCATGTGCACAGGAATTTTGTATTTAATGTTGTCACACTCAACGCTGTGCACCTCGTTGTTAACCGAAGCGAATGCAATTGCATCGCTTTCACGTTTAAACATAATGTACACACAGTTAGACGCCTTGTTGAATTGAATCTCAGTTACATTATTAGCGTCTAGATGCATTCGTTCTTTAAGTAAGATTTCAATTTCATTTGCTGCTGGTCTAACTTTGCAACACTTGAAATCTATACAAATTGAATTTGGCCTTGTTGGCCAAGTTTCAGGCTTTGTTAAATCGTATTTGACCATTCCGTACACTCTATTGTTCACTCCACTGTATTGTCTTTGTTTCTTTTGCTTCGACCGCAAACGATTTTCGACTGCGTTGGCTGAGATGCGAGCACGAACTGAAGTACACTTATTGTCTTTATTATATATAGAGTTTATGCAATCACTCTAAATGACCCTTAAATTGCTTAAATGACCCTCGGTCACGTCTCACCTTTCCGTTCTATATATCCACATCCTTGCTCTCCCTTGAGTACTATCGTTCTATAATTTTCATTTTCTGTTTCTACAAAAATGGTCTCTGGTTAGGTGAATATCGCATAAAAGAAAAAAATTAGCAGTAAGTTTTATAAAAATGTACACCTCGTTTTACTATCGCTTGTGAAAAAATACTCAATACAACTTTTCGGGGACTTTTTAAAGAATTTTAAGACTATTTGCTTCTTAGTTTGTGAAAATCGGTTAAGAAATTTCCGAGAAAATCGAGTGCGCATTTTTTAATAAGTTTACACATATTTCCTTATTCCGGAACCGATCTAAATTTGTGAAAATCGGTTTATCCATCTCTGAGAAACGGGTGTGACTATTTGTTCCCTTTTTTGGTGCATATCACCCTGTAATTCCGGATCCGGAAATCGGATCCAAATCAAACTCAGCAACTCTTGAGACCTTTCATTTGAATCTAAGTTTGTGAAAATCGGCTCAGCCATCTCTGAGAAAATTAAGTGACATTATTTGTCACATACACACATACATACAGACAGAGATTTTGTGATCTCGACGAACTGAGTCGAATGGTATATGGAATTCGGCCCTCCGGGCCTCGGTTGTAATGTCGATTTTCACAGTGATTGCATAGCCTTTCTATATGAGAAAGGCATAAAGTCTAACAAATCGATCGCACATATTTTTAATGACAGCAGCAAACTCGTTGTACTTATTTACCCCATTTCATTTCTAGTGATGAATTAAGTTTATATATGATCTACAATCCGAAAGCAGCTCCAATACTATCTAGTTCATATTACGTACAAAATATCTGTGATCCAATTAAATACAATGGGAGTGACAGTAGCATTCCGAAAGGAGGCTGATTGCGGTTGATGAAAATCGATCGAAATTATGAAGAAAGACATAAAAATAAGATTACAAACTGGTTCAGTGATCGTACGAACCTTGTTATACCATTTTACCCCAATTTATTTAAAAAGTTTCCGATTAAACTTTCTTTTACATACCGAAAGGAGGCTGATTGCAGTTATTTGTTGTCGATTGATATTACGGAGAAAGCTCTAAAAAGTAGGGTACAAGAAGGTTTTAACCCGTTTTACCGTTATACATAACTTCTTACACCTATATACCATTCGAATCCGTTCGTAGAGATCAGCAAATGCGTGTGTGACAAATATTTTCAATAAATTTTCTTGAAGACGGTTTAAACGATTTCCGCAAACTTAGATTCGTATGAAAATTCTTATGCTCCCATACAAGGTTTCTGAACTTCATTTGGATCCGACTTCTTGATCCGGAACTACAGGATGTGTAATGAAACTAAAATAATGTCACTCGTTTTTTCTCGTAGATGGCAAAAATTTCATTTGGAACGCTCTACTATCTTTTAGCAATGGCTACATAGATTTTCAAAAATTTAGAATTATAAGAAATGATTTACAATTCCTTAGCTAAATTTGATTGACTTCGGCTACACCGTACTCCGATTACCGGTTCCAAATGTATCGGGAATAGAGAAACTGAATCATTTTCTCGAAGAAGGCCAAAACAAATTTCATAAACGAAATTTCAAATTCAAAGACATATACTACCATACAAAATTGGTGGATTTGATCCAATTTCGACTTCCGATTTTGGAATTACAGGGTGATGAGCTTTCAAAGCTCAAACCACCACAGAAGATAACGATACCAAAAATTCGTTGAAGTTGGAATCAAAACTGTTCCAATCCATTCGTCATATTAATTCACAATCATACAAACCGTTTTGGGTTATGTTGATCCCTGAATATCCGCTCTGGAAGTACCGTAAATAATTACCAAAAACTATTAGATAAATTGTTTCAAAGTGAAGATTTGTTCTTTGGAAAATGCCCTAGTCTACTAAAGAATCAACTATAACCATTGTAAAACAGAGCAAACCTGAAATAATTGATATCGATTCCTACATTCGAAGTAGTATTAAAGAGCAAGCGAATTCTAAAAATAACAACCACGACGATGGTAAAACGAACGAACACGCGATTAGTAAATTAACTGCCTCCCAATTATCGCTGAAAAGTTATAATGAGTTGGTCCAAAATCCTATGCCGCGTCAAAAAAGAAAGAAAACAAGAAACTGATTACATAGGCTTCGAAGTGAAATTGAAGAAAATTTCGGTTCAAAAGTTAGAATCCATTAGATGAAAACATTTCAATAAGACTGGCTGGTATTCTGCGGTATTCCTTCTTTGAGCTAAAGTAAGGACATTGTATTCGATTTGATCACATTTCGTTGATTGAAGATCGAATAATCCGTAAAATAACATGACGAGTCTACTAATGAGATGACAATTTGTACAATAACCCTTATTTTCAATCTATTGAGCAAAACAATGTCCTTCATCCATTTGTTTGCCATATAACCAACCATAGTCATTTTGCAATGACTTGATTAGCCTATCGCCAACAGATACTATAGCGGAATTTGCATTTCGTCACGTAATCACATGAACACATGAATAATCCCAATCAGATCACTATCCTCGAGATACACTGACAACATCATCTTGGGAATACAACACCTGAGCTAAAGCAGGATCGTTTCACACGCCTCGCGGTAGCGCTGATCTGGTTGACAATAAAATATCTAATTTACTCAAAATTCACACATACAATCTGCATCTAATTTGCTGCCGGCACTCATCGATTATGGGCTAATCATTTTGAACTGGTCGATAATTATCGACTGGTCGGTCCCTTGGAGTGCGGTCCAGCGCTGCTGGGCTGAATACCGTGTCGGTTCAAACTGCCGGCGTGTATCAAAATACAACTATCCCGATACCGGTCCGGCAAAGCCTGGTTTAAGCGCAAGGAATCGATAACGTTATTTGGCAGGTACCGAAAATTCGTGATATTTCTGAATTTGTGTACTCGCGGTATTTGTAGAACGCAATTATCCCTTTCGTCGTTAGAGCTGGTGACGTTCAACCGACCTGTCACCTAACCGCACCGAGTACCCGCACCACGTAAGTTTGTGCCGGAAAGCGAGTAAATTAATGCACCGTTGATTGCGCTTTTGCGAATGCAAATTTATTGGCGAAACCATTGTTGGACGTTGTTATGTTAATTTTTGCAGTAACAACATAATCAATGGATGCGACATTTCACAAACTAGACTGCTCAGCGCTGGCAACCAAAAAAAAAAAACTGCTCACATGCAGGCGTGTATTTATATCGCTGTTTGAAGTGAATAAATTCGTAACAGCGAAGATGATCAACATATTTAACTGCAATAGATCTAACGAGATTGGGGGTTTGTTTTTGAGCACCTCTATCGAAAACTCAATTCAATTAATAACTATGACTTGTTAATTATGTTTTGTGAAAATTAAAAGTGGTGAATTTTTTGACTCAATATTGACAGGCTTTGATTGTACGATACAAAAAAAACAAAATCCGGTCGGTTGTATAATTTACCATTCTATGGTTTTTATGCAATTAAAATCATTCAAAAATGTCCATGCTCTCATTCAGATTTTTTTTATTAGTGAGGACCGATTGAAGTCGAGAATGAATCACGGGAATATAACACATAAATTAAAACTATGGTTTTATGGATTTACGGATTACGGATTTATTGTTAATTGACCCTAGTACACAATAGGGGAAAGTATTTTAAAACGCCCCCTTTCATTTTTTTAGTATTCAAGTTTTTTCTAAACAAAAGTTTCATCTCTAACACTATCTTTTCGTAAGATTATTTTGCTATGCAAGTTTGGCAGTTGTCGTTTGGTGGAAATTATGAGAAAACTGAAAATATCATAAGGCAGCTTTTCGACGTAAAGTTTTGTATCGACTAAGCAAGCATTTTAACCGTGTAAAACGTCTAATGGTCGGTTGCTACTTAGTATTTAACTTTTAGCAGTGCTAATGTCTCCATTTACAGTATAAAAATCCAGAGAAACAAAGCCATTTCTTTAATATACGAATTTTCCCATAACAGTCACCCTACGGACATTATGCCCCACCTTCGATTCAACAGTATGCTTCGAGTTAAAATATTGTTTTGAGGATTTACAACGGCTATTAAAACAAAATGTAGCGTTGGGAGGATCGAAAATGTTGGTTTCCAATTATAATCAATTGATTATGCAATTGATTTCTGATGCAAAGAATATCTTTTTTTTATTAACCCTCCACTCTCCTCCACATCAAAAGGCTCGTATTTGAGCCCCCAGGTAATGGGCACCATTTTCAGCCATTGGCAACAACAATTATAAAACAAATATTGAATTACTACTATACTATATCTAAAATGGCTGAAAATATTAAATTTCTTGAAGTAACATTAATGAATAGAGAGCTATACTAAATATGACAAAAACGAAAAGTGTGCTCTAGTCTAGTGGATTATTTGTTCTTTTAAAGAAGCACATATATTAACAATAATAGTTACAATTTAGGTGATTCTAACGCGTTGAATTAATAATTACATTTAGCTGTTTGTAGACGGTTTACATATAACACGTAGGATAAAAGTCACCAAATAAGGAAGTAGGAATAAAAGACACAAAATACATAATTACTAACTTAGATTAGTAATTGGCGTATACGAGTTCTTAAGTAGTTTTTGATGCTGGATTTGAATGAGTGACGATGTGTAATGTTCTGTATTTCTCTGGGCAGTTTGTTATATATTGCTGGACCAATGAATGTAATTCGTTTCTGACCAAAATTTGAAAATGCGCGGGATTGCGATAGATGATTAACTTGTCTTGTGTTGTGAAGTCGAGGTGTTGTGTAAAGTCTCCGGATTATGTATAATGTTGTGGATTAAGATTAATGTTTGTTTATCGCAGATACCTAGAATGGGTAAGATTTTATGAGGAAAATCTGTATAAAGCTGAACTGTAGGAAATAGAAAGGGTAGATCGAATATTATTCTGATACAATGATTTTGCAAAATTTGCAATCTTTTCAATTTTGACTTGCAGGCTCTACCCCAGACAACAATGAGGTAACTCAAGCGAGGATGAATATGAGCGAAATAGAACAGAATAAGTGTCTTCCGTGGTAGAAAATGACGTACACGTTTTAAAATTCCACACAATGATGAGAATTTTTTCTATTTCTTTTATATGATGTTCTTAAGACAACGTAGAATCCAGATGGATTCCCAAATATTTAAAAACTTCCACTCTTTCTATAACATTTCCTTCAATAATTAAGTTGGGAAGAGTGGGAAGAACTTTCCTAGGTGATCGGAACTTTACATATTTATTTTTTTGAAGATTCAAAGAGAGCAGATTTTTAGAGAAGTATTCTTTTAAAATCAGCAAGTCGTTATTCGTGTTTGTTATAATAGAACTTGTATTGGCATTTGGATAAAACAAGGCCGTATCATCCGCAAATAACCTTGGAATACCAGAGAGATTAATCTTGCATATATCGTTAACATATAGCAAGAACAGTAAGGACCCGATATTACTTCCCTGTGGTACGCCAATGCTTACTAGTTTTGAAGAAATTGTTTCTCCATCGATTGAAACATATTGGATTCTGTTTTCTTAATAGCTTCGAATTATGTTTTTAGCAATCCCTCTAATTCCATACTTGTCCAGTTTACGGAGCAGTATTTCATGATTCAGAGTGTCGAAGGCCTTTTTTGAGTCTAAAAATAAAGCACCCACATATCTTTTGGAGTCCGTTATTTCTAGAATATTATCTATGAGCTCAGTTATAGCAACGGTCTTGCTACTCCCGCTTCGGAAACCATATTGCATGCTACAGATTTTCTAGGAAACAACCTATACGACTTATTAGCAATTTTTCGAAGATTTTGTTAAAAACTGAAAGTGTCGCTATGATCGGTAATTATCGGGTATTGCAGAGTCACCTGATTTTAAAATTGGAACAACTTTAGCAACTTTAAGGCAGTCTGGGTAGAATCCTCCTTGTATCATCAAGTTGAACGAGTCAGATAAGATCCGAGAAAAGGATTCGACATTGTTTTTTATTATTTTTGCTGGAATAAGATCCGGGTCAGGACTTTTGATCGTTTTCAGTTCATTGATGAGAAGTATAATCTCATTCACCGACGATGGTTGGAGGAAAATTGAATTTGCAATTGGATCTATATGTTGCAGTGGACAAGACCCATTTTTGGGGTTATATTCTCTGCTAACTTGGAACCAACTGTAACAAAGTGCTTGTTGAATGCTTCACAGATTAGTTTCTTGTCAGTTATACAATTTCCGTTGACAATCAAAGATGGAGTTGATTTTGTTTGCTTTTTACCTAGTAATAGGTTTATGTTCTTCCACATTCTTGAGTGCGGTGTGTTGTTCAATAGTCTCTCGAAATAACTTCTTTTTGTTCGCTTTTTAGCTAAGTCCAGTTTTCTAGAAATATGCTTCAGTAAACCCGCTAAGCGAACATCATTGGGGTCTCGACGACATCGTTTTAGGTAGTTGTTTTTAATTTTGATTAATGTCCACACATCAAAGTTTATCCATGGACATTGTGTGTCTTTGATGTTAGCATGCTTCGTGACTACCCTGGTGCAATCTTTTAGGATATTGTTATATTTTGCTATAATGTGATCAATAACTCTTTTGGATATCTTAACCAGATTTTTGCCATTCTGTAACTTAAAAAAATGTCAGAACCATGCTATGATCACTTAGATCACTAAAAATAGTATGATTATTTTAAACGATGAGCATCCGACATGGTACATACAACATGATCCAAAATGTTTGAGCTTGCGGGTCTCGTAATAAACGTATTTGAGCACATAAAACCATAAGACTGCAAAAGATATTTATATATCAAGACAACATTGTTATTAGATAAGTTGATTGGGACATTCATGTCTCCGAAAATCAAACAGGGACGATTACTACAGCTCTTGTTTAGCCACCTTTCGATATTATCATGAAACATGTAAAAATCATGAGACGGTGGACGATAGACACCATGAACATCAATCACTTCCCTGGACAGTTTTAGTTCCGTATTTATATGATGGAAACCATCACTGCAGGTGTTTTCAACGACGTTGTATTCAATTGTATTTCTAATATACATAACTAAACCACCGGAAGAGTTTTCTCGACGAACATTCCTCCAATATGAGACAATGTTTTTTTCAACTAATTGTTGAGTATTTTCTTTTCTATTGACTGGAAGACCCAGCAAAATTACGTTATTCGAAACTATCTTTCTATCGGTTTTATTGACCCAGCAAAATTGCGTTATTCGAAACTATCTTTCTATCGGTTTTATCGACAAATACTATCACTTCACTTCAACAATAATTTTTAAACGTTAAGCGTAGTAAATTACACTGTCATGAGTTGTCCGAAAATACATAACTCGCAGATGAAATTAAATCATTTATACTGTAGGAATATCTATCCAGTACATGGAAAACTTGTTTTATAATTAATTCTTATGTTCATCTGCATACTTTCACTTACATGAAACGGCCACTACGTAACTGGCATAAATGACGTTCAGTTGCCATTGAAAATTTTCAACATGAAAAGTTTCCGGTGAAATGAAAAGGATTTTTGTTTTGCGTTTTACTGTCTTCGTTCTCCGCCAAGTGACAGCATTCGAATACATCGATTTCGTTTACCTGAATGGTTATGACAAAATCAACAGATACGTTTGATAAATCAACAGCGTTTTGGATGAAACAACCAGGGCGTGAAACAACAATTGCAATATTGAAATTTTGTGATCTTTAGGTTCTCCATGCATATCCAACAATTAGCGAAATTCACCAAAAGGTTCAAAAGATATAATTTAAAAAAATCTTTTTTGTTTAATTCGAAAATAAATGATTTTTTTTATCCACCAGGTCTAATGACAACATAAAAACCTATGTTTATCCATCTAGTGGTGTGATGATGTATTTTTCATTAATATTTCATGAGAAATCGATGCAAGTTTCATATTGGATTTTTGACAACCCTTTTCTAGAGCCGGAGCCCGGATGCTGTCATTGTCGTAAAATACTTTTATAGCCATCAAATAGCTAGGCCTACAGGTTCAAATAGTTTTCAAATCTGCTTTGAAAATTCCGTACATATCTGTGTCGTAAATTTACCAACATATAATAGGTTCAGTGAAAAATATATGTTAATGTTGATTACAGAGCCTAGAACTTGTTTGAATTAAAGCTGATTGATTCACCATTTTGATTAAGTCAATTGAACGAAAATGTAACCAATTGGAAACTTGTGCTCCTGTTTCTAATGTATATGAAATTGCATTGAAATTTGTAGTAATACTTTTTAATCAGCGTATTAATATTTATTTATTTCGTTAAACAAATGTAGACTACAGATAAATGGTTTACAATGTTTACTTAAATACTACGCATTATTTCTACGACGAGGCTGAAATTTTATTTGATATTTTTAAATAGTAAGGTCAAATTGTTCGCAGTTTTGATTGTAATGGCGCATTATTCAATTAACTGGACTGTAGTTTGCACAATTTGTACTAGTATGTCTTTCTGTCTTCTTTCTAAAAATAAATTTCTGGTTCGTAATTGACGGCTAGGTATATAAAAATTCAATTGCGATTATAATGAAACTGATTGCATGTGTTGAGAGATAATGTCGCTGATAATTGAATGCTTTGCAAAGTCGCGTCGTTCTTTAATGTCGTTTTTCATTGAGAACACTCGTGGAGTGTTTTGCTCGATTCGTGCACTTTTCGTGCAGTCGGGCACTCAAAACAGGTGCACTGTGTTTCATTGATTTGCACCGCACGAAAAAAATACACTTTCGGGGCAATTCGCGGGTAACTATTTTGCACCCGTTTTCTTTTCCGAGCAGCATGTGTGCAAATCAAAGTTTACAAAACCGTTTCATTGATCGGCTGTCAGGGTAAAACACTGGCACCGACCGAATGGAATTAATGAAAAAAGACATAAGTGTTCATCAATATAAAGAACATGCAGCGTGCTTCATATGATGGTAGAGGAAATGCTGTCCAATTTAATTTAAGAAGTTCATATAAAAGAAATTGTTTTTGGATCAATTCAATGCGTTCTTCGTGAATAATAATATATGGGTTCCATACTAGGCTGCTATATATCCAAAAGGGTTTGACATATATACTATATAATAACTTTATAGTATATGGGTCTTGAGAGTTATGACTGAAGCGTTTGATAAAGCCTGTTTGCGTAATTTATTATTGTATTGTAATTATCCACAAATGTAAGCTTACCCAAGTAGCACATGTAGCTTGTTCATAAAAAATAAAACAAAACAGATGCTGCATAAGAGTCGCATGACAAACACGGCGAAACAAGTCGTATTATGATGGTGACAATGGAGTCAAAATAATGTTACGAATTGACATCTCATTATACTAAGTTACAATAAGTTCCAACATAACTTGTTGGTAATCTAACTCTTACGACGTGCTCGCATTGACAGTTTTTAGTCGCTAACTGGTCACCGTAACAAAATGTGACAATGAAAAAGTGAAGACTACAAGACAAAGTTAAATAATGATTTCATATCGGTTACCGTATTCGTTGTGATGCAACAAAGAAATTACAGTGTCGGTTGAAAGCTTCCGTACATTATACCAAACAATAATATTAAATCAATAAGTAGAACAACAAGAAAATTCATTCAATTTAAAAATCTTGGTTATAGTCAAATCTGCGCTTATTCGCAAATTTTCTGCAGGTACATGTACGAAGCAAACTTGTTTCGTTTTGGGAAGTACATTCTCTCTACCAGAGAGAATATTTCTACACTTTGTTACGGCAGTGTATGCATGGAAAAACTTATGCCAATGGCTACCATTATGACCAGGGAATGAAACATTAATTAAATTTGAAATAATTGCAATTTTTAATTATTGCGATTGGTCAACTGTTTTAACTTTGATGTATGAAAAACTAATATTAATCACAAAAAAGTTCTATCTGACCACATTTAGACATTTTAGCTGTAAATTTGATATGACGGGTATAAAAATATGAATAATATTTTGTATGTCGATGTACCGAATCCAAAATATCGGAGGCGCGCACGTTTTCAATAAGTACAATGATCAACCTCACCATAAATATCGAATAGCACTTAGATTTTGAGTACATATAGTGAGTTTAACAAGAATTGAACTATATTTTAACTCTGATTATCAGATGTCAATTTTTGATCGTAAATGTTGAATGGGAAAAACATCAACAAATTGTAACTTGACATGAGCTTATATTTTCTGTTTCATTGTGACTGATGTTCACGCTGAATCAAATCAAATAATCGTTACTGAGAAGTTGTTTGGCAACCCTTGGTCAGTCGCACAAGCTCCGCCTCTTACGCTTTTCAGGTTACATAGCAGTTATAATGCACGTTGCAAAGTATTCATCTTGTTCCATGAATTTGTATCATATAAGTTACTGTCATTGAAGTGTAATAACGTGTGCCGGCGAACGACCGCAACTTGGTTAAAGCCGGGTATAAATAAACGATATAAAAAAAAAAAAATAACGTGTGCTACTTGGGTTGGGGTCCAAGATTACACCTAAACCTCGTACAATTTTACTTTTTTCTACTATTTGATTTCCTAAAAATATGTCTACAGAATGGGTTTAAAACATGCTTTGTGATTGGATTTTTATTTTTGTTATTATTAATATTATCAATATAATCTAATGTAATCACAAAATATGTATATAAATATTACTAACTGTTTTTATTGACATTGTTAATTGTACTAAAAAAATCAGCTACCGAGGTTTGAACAGCTTAAATCGGTAATCCAATCGGTAGTTATATTTTACGTTTATTAGATTTTACTGATTTCAAAAATCAAGTAGAAAATTTTCCCAATTCACATATTGTTTCACTGATTGAAATAAACTGTACCAGCTGAAATAGGCCCGAGTTTTCTGCCTACTTATTCTTCGTAGTACTTCACATTCAAACAAGCATACGATAGCTTCTGAGCTGTTCGAAAAGCTCGTTTCCGTGTACTTCTACATTGCGGCATGCAAGTAATCCCAAGCACGGATATTAACACACGAAGCGCTTCGCGTACATGCATCCTTGTGAAATGGGAAACCCCCACCCCTACTTGACTCGCCAAGGCTTTCAATTTCCCTCTCGACAATTTTCATCCCCAACGCACATTTGATATAGGATTTTCTTGTGCGAGTCACTGTGTCTCCTAAAGGAAGAATAAACGACTATGTGTAAAGTGATTAACTCTTAAAAGCGTTCTATCATTTTTTATTAGCAAGGCTTCTTTATGATGTTCACGGTACTTGCCGGCGAAATATGATGAATTGTGCCGACAGGTTGGATGTAATAACTGATGTAGAATTAAATAAATCGTGAATTTGGGAGTCAATATTAAAGTCGTTGTCAGTCTTTTTAACGTAGCTGTTTGGAATTTGTTTTTCCGGTTTGATATTTTTTGAATATATCGACTTTTAAAGCTATCAATGTGTGATTTTCGAGCAAAAGTTATGCCACGAACCGAGAACAGGCCTGAATAAATTTTGAAAAGTAACAAATGATTTTTGTGCAAAAAATAGGTTCAAACTTTATCCATTCTCGAAAATTTCTAAGTTAAACGAAAACTTTATCATTTTTACCGTGATTACTACTTTTATTCGGAGAAATCGTTTTTCCAATTAAAAATTTCCAACGTTGTTTTATAAATCCAAGACTTTTGTAAAGTTTAGGTCCTGCTATGAAAGCAAAGTCGAACCATATCCGTGAAGCATTTATTTGTATGGTTTAGAAGTTATACGAAAATGCCCCCTTTAAATGATCGACCAAGCCAACAACCGAGCAATAAATTGTATTTACAACAGTAAAAACTAAACCATCATCTGATACAGATTGGAACTTCTGGTAACCGAATCTATCTTTACTAATGTTTAAAAATGGATACATTCAAAACTACAATACACAAGTTCGAAACTTTTGGCCTATTGTTAGCTCACCTCCTAACCGAAATCTGTGTGAGCTGTACATTCCGGTGTGGAAGGAGAAACTGGTAACAAGTCGAAGCGTATGCTGGAAGGGACCACGAAGAACAGTGAAAGTTCAAATAAAATTCAACCACTTTATAACCAGATATTGTTGCCGCCCAGTTTGTCAGATTTCCATAATTTAATCCTTAGATATGGCATTCCAGCAGCACTCCGTGTACGGTTTGCGGTGTGACAACGGGTTGATAACTTTCAGGAATTCGAAAACTAGTTCTGCTACCGTGTATGGGTGAGCATGTCCTCTTGGAAATCGACAACAGTTACTTGTGAGTGAAGACCCCATCCGTGTTTGAAGGGGGGGGGGGGGGGGAACTGGTGATGGCAACAGTAAAAAAGTTGGCGTAGAGCAGAAAATATTTTGTAATCCATTGCAAAATGGCCAGAGCTCTATTTGGATAATACAGAAAGTTATATGCTTGAGGTTTAGCTGGATGTACGAAGGAATGGTGCCGACTGGTAAAGCTAACCACCTATTTGGCTCAGAACCAAATCTGCCCAGAGCATATGGGTCAGTTGGGTCCGGTAGAGTTATTTGTAGTGTAAGTTAATCCCGCCACATTATGCTGGATTGATAATAATAAAATTGCAATGGTCAACTTCAACGCTACGCTGCTAGAGTGAAGGAAAAACTTGTTCTTTAACTTTCCTAATTCTAATATTTGCTGCGAAGGATGACATGTTTTTGACTGTCCGGGATATGTTAGTGGAACGATGATACGCTCATATGATGAATAGATTAAACGTCCCCACAGCGGTTGAAGTAAAAATAAATCCTGCAAATGTAACATATAAACCAATTTCAATCCACCCAATTGTGTAATGATGCCTATCTTATTATCATTCGCACGCGAACCAAATTTCGGAGTTCGACCGCTACTTCCGGTGTTGCCGGAACCGAAAACTGAATACTTGTATAACTAATGTGAGATTTTCTGATCATTATCTAACAAGACCTACATGCGAAAAAAATTTACTGGTTAGTTTAACGAAGTTAGAATTTTTACCACTCATGACATTCCTGCATAAACGAATACCCTAACCTAACTATACTAGGTAACGTCAAACGTTCAAGAACATAGAAAAAATGTTCTCCTGATTGATTTCACGGATTGATCTATGATCCTCGAAACGAAATTTCCAGAATAACTCGTAAACTTAATTTTTTTAATAACGATGATGATGATGATGGTCCCACCTCATACCCCTACAAAGGTGGGAGCAGAACGAGTTATCTAAATGATCATTAATATTTTAGCGCATATCTTAACCAGTAAACAAACGAAAACGATCAGATTAATCTTGCAGGTATAGATTCTTCTTCAAAAGAACAACTGACAACAAAATAACATACAAATATTTCGGATTTACTATCCAGCGTTAATCAAGAAAATTTCCAACCAGGGAAGATCGTTGATCACATCAGGAATCGAACGCGGTATCTTTACCAGTATCAGACAGTAATTCACCTGGCCCTTCCCGCCGGACCAGTTCTTCGCTACAAACATCAGCTTAGATGGAGTAACGAGACTGCGGATGAACAGCGCCAAGCTCAACTGTCGATCCCAATTAGTTATCCGAATCTATTGCTTAAATTACTAATCAAACCTTGCGATCAAGGTCAAGAGTCAAAATTAACACAGTGAATACTAAGGCTTTTTGGCCAGTCCTGTTCGCTTTCCAAATAGTCACTACCTGCTTCCCTTTTTTAGTCCCGAGTCCTCGACTTTATCTGTTCCAGTAACCTTGGGGATAGGAACCCCCAGAGATTCTTTCCACACTTTTGGCACGTGCCCCGTGTACAACGATTCATTTACCAAATATAGTAGATCGTGTCCGATAACATGAAACAATCCTTAAGGTTTTAAATTTGATCAGTATCTAACGGGCAAAATAGATTGTGAAAATGACATGCTAGTGCAACTATGTAATGAGACCGCGAAAAAGGTTACCGCATAGACGGGACTCGAACCCACAGCTAGTTTCTAACCGGAGAAATTAAACTGCCCTGCTTATGAAAACACATGAAGAGAAATTCCAATTGACTAGAGGAACCAAGCATGTCAAGCATGTCATTTTTCCCAGTTAGATACTGATCAAATTACTTGAACTTAAAGTACTTAAACACTATAATGCTTATAGTGATAAAGTAAGATTCTTATTCGCGAGCAAACCATGTCAAATATCAAGACTATTTACTGTTACAGGTAAAAGGTGCGAGCTACGAAGCCAAAAAGCCATGGTCGTTATGGGTTTGAATCCAAACAAAGAAAAAATTTTATTTCGGCTGAAGCGATAAAAACAAACAATATAAAAATAAAACGCCATAAACAACATTAATAGTGTTATTCATGTATTTATGTTGAATAATCACAACATTTTTCAACATTTTGTTTGTAAAACGTTATTTAAGCACATGACAATACATTTATAATCTACAGTTGAAATTGCAGTTCGCTTTCACATCTCATTCAACTCAGTCGATAAAACAAAACCGCTTAAGTTCGGGACGGAAGAAACCAAGTACAGTATTGTGTACTGAACAATAGAACTATCTCGAAATGAGTTAACCAAATGAACAAAAGCTACCGCTGCCTCGAAAGAATACAATTAGTGTTGACTTCAGACAGTGCACAATTCGACCTTCGATACGAGAATTTGAAGGTTTGCGTAAAAAGCAAATGCATCTAGACATTAAACGTGTGCATTTACTTCAATGAAATAAAACAAATAATGTTGTTTACATCCAGTTTTATAAAGAGTTGGATGCAATTCAATTCGCAAAAGCCAATAACAATGTGCACTATGTGGAGCACGAAAACATTAAGTACAACATTCCAGTTTAAATGGAAGATAGTGCTATAGAAGTGCGTGTGCATGATCTTCCCTCAAGCGTCACCATTCATATATTCACAAAACTATGTCCCAATACGGAGAGATTCTCTCTATCGAAAAAGAAAAGTGGAAGAATTTTTCCCCGGTATTCTAAATGGCGTACGTTTGTTACGCATGCGCTTGAAGAGGCCTATACATTCTTATGTGACTTTCGGTCAAGATACAAGAATTCCGTTGCCAAAACGCTGTTCACTACCATAAGCCATGTGATAAACTGTACAAGGAGACAACCACACCAAAGGACAGCGGTTCTTCCTTCACACCAACCCCAAGCAACCCCAGTACACCTTTGACAGCCACCAACAACAAAGAAACATCTCCTTCAACGAAACCATCAGTGTCCCCTATAGAACAGAGTACACCGGCTGCAGTTAACAACTTACCCTCGAACCAACCAGCAACTGCAACCAATGTACAACAAGGCGCATCTACAGCAACTAGCAACGAAAAGAAGACGGAAATCGACAACAATACCATCGATGCGGCAATGGATGACGAGACGAACCACGAACGAAGTGCCCCTCAATCCTAGCAGGAGGGAAATAATAGCTTATCTCCCCCTAAAAAAAGGGTGACAACGAGATCCAGTACAAAAAAAAATTAAATTCATTTATAAAATCGGCTTAATCGGCCACGTAATGCTTGTACGTGAATAGGCCTGAATGAAAATATCTTTTAAATAATAATACAGTAGAAATTGGCACAATCGATAACGTAGATATTAGCAACAGTTTCTGCTTAACTTGTCAGATCCTAGAAGAACTTAATAATAACCCTTTTCAGCCTTATAACAGCATTATAAAACCATGTTTAGCTAAATTGCATTTAATCAAATTTACGCGAACTTTTAAAGCTGAAACAATGTTGGGCTATAATGCGTTGTGCTTATTTGGATTTCTTTCCAAAAATAAATAATTTAGCGCTAAAACTAATTTCACGTATTCGATTTAAAATAGACTGAGCATGATGCTGAAAAAACGAATAAAACCTTTTTAGCTAGCATAATTCTTCAGTTGTACAGGTCTTTTTAGTTGATGGTCAAAAATTTTAAAAGATTATTTTCTCACTTAATATTCTCGAGATTGCTCGACTGGTTTACTCAAACTTTGATTTTATAAGAGGTATTGTGATCTCATATGTTGCTATTTTATGTTATCCCGGTCCAGTTTACGATTCATATATTACTAGATGATGAAGGAAAAAAATCGATTTCAAAGGTGCGCTTTCATAAAAGAAGATATGAAGATAGGATAATTTCTAGCAACTTGGCTGATACTGATCATATTTAAAACTATCTCAAGACGGCTCTACATCTTAACAATGACTAAAACACAAATCGTTGAAAGTCAATCGAAGGTTTGATCATCTTTAATATATTGTGTTCGAGATTACAATCGTCATTGCTGCTACCACACAATAGCTGAGAGCATTATTTAGATATATGAAGCTATCTACGGGGATAGATACCAAAAATAGACAATAAAAAATCTCGAACCAGTGTCGGCGGCAAAGTAGGGCAAAATAGACACGTGATCGATGTATGTGTTTCTTTTGAATTTGTTACCATAGATATAGGACTGTAAAGTGAATGCCGTGGTGGCTATGGGTTCGAGTTACGTCTTTGCGGTAACATTTTCGCGGTTATCATAACAAAATTGCATTCACATATCAATTCTCCAATCTGACTTTCCCGTTAGATACGAATCATATTTAAAACTGTCTTAACAAAAACTAAAACATAAATCGTTGCCGTTATTTTTTTCTAGTGCACATGTGTTTCCATTTGATGACCGCACGTACTCACTTATACTTCCACTCACTGGTCTTACAAGTCAGTGGTCATATGTTCAAACCCCGACCTGAAAGGATTCATAGTGTCAGTAGAATCATAGTACTAGCCATGTAAAAATTCTGTACTCTAAGAATCGACTGCGAAGTCTGTTGAAACAGAAAGGACAAATTCCACAAAAGGAATGTAATGCCACGACTTTGCTTTTTACGGACTCTCTTCAGTTACACCGAAACCCTAGTCTCTGGTGCCAGAAGTAGCGTAGATCGAGGCTGAAAACTTCAGAACAGATTGTAATAAATTTATATTCAAATTATCCGGATCCGGCTTCAGTACCGGAATCACTCGAAGAAAATTGTTAAAAATTACATACCTTCATTTAGAGTGGTGATGCAGAAAACGGGAATTTTTTAAAACTGGGCTCAAAACTATCGGTAGGCCTGATCAGTTGATGTTCATTGAAATCTACTCCAGCTATTCCGATTCCCGGATTCCAGTTCCCGGAGCACCGGAAAAAGTGGTCAAAATCTTTAAAATGGAACACATTAACTCTTCTCTCAAGATGCCTATGCCTATTTTGCCGACCTTATATTAAAAAGAAAAGTTCTTATGATTTATCATTTCGCATTAAAATTCTCAAAATTGTTTCACCTATTTATGAATTGCAACGAAAATTGATTAGTCAAAAAACTCTTTATGATTATGACTAGAAAATTTTTGTGATATGAACTCGACGCAATTATTCAATCACTTGAAGAAATTCCAATAGTGGCTAAAAAAATAGATATTATTAATTAATCCAATTACAATACGGTCGACATGAACAGTTAAATTTAACTTCCAATAATCCAGTATTGTTTCTCGAATTGTTGATGATAGCTTTTACTTATTTGACTTTATACATATCTCGGAAGAGGAAGAAGTACGATCACGATATTGTTTACACTGCAAAAACAGTTTCCGTCCATTTAGCTTTCCACACTTTACAACACTATGCTTGGACGAGCACAGCCTACCGCTACTAGCCGCCAGTTGAGCTAAGATACAGGAAACTGAATCCTTAAACAGTAAGACAGGAAAACATTAAACATCATAGCAATAGGTGAGACAGGGGTTACAATGTTCGATAGTTACAGTGTTAAATACGGACAAAACATTACAACTAGTATATGAATTCTGAGCCTTCTAAAATGCAACATCATGATGAATATAACTTTCACTAGGGGATAATAATCACTGATTAATTCATGTCACTCTGGATCTTTGTTTGAAAAGTCGTTTAGAAGCAATGCTTTCAAGTTACAAATAACAAAATTGTTCTAAGACGCATGAGTCTCTAAGTTCGTTCAAAGCAATTTAAAGAAGGATATTCTAGCTTGCGAAAATTGAAAATAGTGGATCCCATTATGAAATTATTAAAATTTATTACAGAGCCCGTAAAACGTTTCTTCTCACATTAACGAGAGGGACTGTTGATGACCATCCTTATTTGAACGGCAGAATACAAAAATAGTCTACGCGCAAGTTAGTTTGTTCAAGTATTCAAGTTGAAGAAAAAAAATTGATAAAAACATTTAGTGAAAAAACCGGATTTGGATTTTTGAAGTACAAGACCCGAAGAAAAAACGGCAGGTGAGTGATGTCGCAGACATAACTGCAAGACGTGAATACGAATAAAAATTATAATCATTCGAATTAGTTGATTGTGTGAATTTCGCAACTTTTATTGCTTCGCTTCCAGAATTGTAACGGTTCAATTATACTAAAGATTGACTGATTGGTGAAAATTATTCTCTACCACACAATTAAATAACAAATGAGAGTGAAAATAAATAGAAATATATAGAATTTTGATATTAAATAAAACACTGGTTGGATATAAACGATATTAAACAATGTTGCGAATTTTGCATTGCGAAAATTACTCAAAGCTAATCGAATTATTCTAGATTTGCACTAAACTGATGGTTTTAATTTCCGATTTGCAAAGAAGCAATCTATACAGCCCTTTAGATAACATTTGAAGTCATTAGAAGAACTGATTTGGCATAATTTACCCCATCATTGTTCATTTTTCATTGTATTTTGCTTACATGCAAACGACCAGCATCAGGATGACGCAATCGATATTCTTTGAAGGAAAACTGGGTCTGTGAATGTCCCACAATTGATTCAATACTGAACTGAACTGAAACTGAGCTCTGGACCTGAGCCAAACGGAATTATAGATTTGCATAGTAGGAGCATTTCAAATAGTTCTAAAAAGAACCGATTTCTTGAACTCAGAAACTAAACCTAAGTTCAAGAACTAAACAGGCTCAAAACTCAGTTGCAATTTAGTTCTAGAACTGAATTCTGAATTTGAAGTCCGAAACTGAATTTAGCTCCGAAAACCAATTCCAGAATGCAGTTCCAGCATGCAGGCTCTGAATTCTGGAAACAATTTTAAAATTTATTTACAGAAATGAATTCAAAATTCAGCTCCCGAATCCAGATCAAGTATTCAGCAGCTGAATGTGATTTGCGTCCAAATGAGAGCACGACCGGAGCGTTTGTTGCTTTACACCAGGTTTGTTGTTACTGATGTTTGTGGAAGAACCTCACCACAACATTCAGCTCCGTCCAACGCACTAGAAGAAGAAGAAAATGATTTTCGATCAAAGTTTACCTTCTATACTCGTCCAGTAGTACATCAGGACTGATATGTGCCTAACTACCACAAAAACTTTTGGTTATCTCACACTATTGGAAATTTAATCAAAAATCCTGATCCTGATCATATTTCCGATAGCTCGTAGAAAAAATTGTTGTTGGGTTAAGTTGTTGGTGAACAGGCGTCCCATAGTAAAGTAAGGTCACAACAAAATCTTGAAAGCAAAATTCGAATAACAACTTCGGTGGGTTTTCTGGGGAAAATATTTTTAACCAGCTATTGTTTTCAATAAATGGTTCAAAATGCTTCATAATGACCTTGTGATTAAAACCTCTATAATCAAAATAAAACTTCTAAGCAACAGCTTTGGGAAAATATTATTCCAACCTTCAAGCAAAAAAAATGTTCACTCAAATTGAAGATTAGAACTCGTAAAGGTTGTTCTCATAGAAATCCTGGCGCTTATGGACGAGTGTTACGCTGACAAATCCCCATAAAAGGAAATAAAATTAATCCAGCACGTCAATAATATATAGGCAAACATAAATCATATTTTTTGGTTTTGTCTTGACCTTAAAGTTTTCAAAATGGTATCATCTTAGTAGGCGTACCGAAAATTGATCTCAAACAAATATTATGGAAATTATGCCTATCGAACAATCCGATTCATCAAAAAATGGCTGTAATGTCCAGCAACATAAAAATTATCCACATGAACTGATGTTGTTGAACACACTATTTCACAGGTTTTGAAATGTAAGATTACGTGAACTGTGACGTATCACAACATTTTTTCGAGCTGTGTGGCCATGTTCGTGATATCCAACTATGTTCCGAAACGGGAAATTAGCGTGACAAAAATATTTTCACTGTCACTTACTTAACTTACCTAACAGCTATAGGCCTGGGGTGTCCTTTGCTGTATCAAGCATACGTCTCCACATAACTCGGTCCATGGCTGCTCGTCGCCAGCCACTCAAGGCACGGATGTTTCTGAGATCACCCTCCACTTGATCGATCCACCTTGCTCACTGCGCTCATCTACTTCTTGTACCAGTCGGATTAGATTCAAGAACCATATTCACTGGGCTGTCGTCCGACATCCTTATGACATGCCCAGCCCATCGTACACGTCCGATTTTAGCTGTCCGTACGATAGGTGGTTCTTCAGCAGCTGTTGCAATTCGTGATTCATACACCGTCTCCACGTTCCGTCTTCCATCTGCACTCCGCCATAGATGGTCCTCAGTACCTTTCTTTCGAAAACACTGAGGGTGCGTTGGTCCTCTGCCAGCAAAGTCCAGGTCTCGTGGCCATAGAGAACAACCGGTCTAATGAGCGTTTTGTAAATGGTCAATTTCGTGCGGTGGCGTACTTTTCTCGATCGGAGGGTTTTTCTGAGTCCAAAAAAAGCACGATTCCCTGCCAAAATACGTCTATGAATTTCTCTGCTGGTGTCATTATCGGCGGTCACCAGTGAGCCCAAATACACGAACTCGTCAACCACCTCGATATCGTCACCGTCTATCAATATTCGTAGTGGGAGGCATAGTGTTTCTTCTCTAGAGACTCTTTCTCTCATGTATTTTGTTTTCGACACATTTATGGCCAGTCCGATACGCCTAGCTTCAGCTTTCAGTCCGATGTAGGTTTCCGTCATCTTCTCAAGGTTACGTGTCACAATATCAATATCGTCAGTGAAGCCAAAAAGTTGAACGGACTTTCGGAAGATCGTGCCACTTGTGTCGATCCTCGCTCTTCGAATCACACCTTCCAAGGCAATATTGAACAAGATACAAGAGAGTCATTCGAAGGGACTCGAGAGCGTCCCAGATACTCGGACGTAGCACATCACTCTATCCATCGTTGCTTTGACCAATCGCGTCAGTTTATCCGGGAAACCGTATTCGTGCATTATCTGCCATAGCTGTTCTCGATCGATTGTGTCGTATGCCGCTTTGAAGTCAATGAATAGGTGATGCGTGGGTACGTTGTATTCACGACACTTCTGGAGTACTTGTCTTATCGCGAATATGTGATCCGTAGTGGCGCGGGCTCCAGTAAATCCCGCTTGGTACGGCCCTACGAATTCCTTAGCTATTGGTGATAGACGACGGCAAAGGATTTGAGAGAGTACCTTGTAGGCGGCGTTCAGCAATGTGATTGCGCAGTAATTGCAACAATCTAGCTTATCGCCATTTTTGTAGACGGGACATACCACTCCATCCATCCATTCCTGCAGTAGAATCTCCTCCTCCCAAATCTTAGAAATCATTGAGCAGCTCGCCTGGTAACTGGTCATTGCCCGCTGCTTTGTTGTTCCTCAGCTTGCCGATCTCCTCACTTATCTCCGTCAGATCAGGTGCTGGGAATCTGTCGACGGCTGAGCGTGCACCCAGATTGATTCCTGTACCGTTCTCTGTATCTTGTGCTTCGCCAATCAGATGCTCGTCATAGTACTGCTTCCACCTGTCGATCACCTCACGTTCGTTCGTGAGAAGGTTACCACTGGTATCTCTGCACATTTAGGCCTGTGGCGTGTAGCCTCTACGTAAGCGGTTCACCTTCTCATAGAACTTGCGTGTGTCATTTGCACGATACAGCTGTTCCATCGCTCCGCGATCTTGGTCTTCCTGGTGGCGCTTTTTCTTCCGGAAAACCGTGTTCTGTCTGTTCCGCGCCTGTCTGTATCGTTTCTCGTTCGCTTTAGAGCGGTGTTGCAGCATCCTCGCCCTTGCTGCATTCTTCTCTTCGACTAACTGCTGACATTCGCCGTCAAACCAGTCATTTCCTCGATTCGATAACCTCGTATCTAGAACGGTTGCAGCAGTGCTACTCACGGCGGACCTTATGTTCCTCCAGCCGTCTTCAAGAGTCGCCGCGCCAAGCTGCTCTTCCGTTGGTAGCACTAGCTCCAGTTGTTGTGCGTATTCCTCTGCAGTACGAATGCTACGTAGCTGCTCGTGATTGAGTCCCGGCGTACCTGTGCGACGAGTATTGTGCACCGTCGATAGTTTTGAGCGCATACGAACCGCGACAAGGTAGTGGTCAGAATCAATATTGGCACTGCGGTAAGTGCGGACATTGATGACATCGGAGAAGAATCGCCCGTCGATGAGAACGTGGTCGATTTGATTTTCCTATGTTGATCAGGTGATCTCCAGGTGGTTTTGTGTATATCTTTGCGGGGGAAGAAGGTGCTTCGAACTACCATTCCTCGGGAAGCTGCAAAGTTTACGCATCGTTGACCGTTGTCGTTTGTTACCGCGTGCAGGCTCTCCAGCCCGATCACGGGCCTGTACATTGCCTCCCGGCCTACCTGAACATTCATGTCGCCGATGACGAGTTTTACATCCCGCCGTGGACAGCTGTCGTAGGTTTGTTCCAGCTGCGCGTAGAATGCTTCCTTCTCGTCATCGGGTCTCGTCTCATGTGGGCAGTGCACGTTGATGATGCTGTAATTGAAGAAACAGGTAGTATCCTGGGAAGCCAAGCGATTTGCAGTTCCATGTGCCAGCCTTCCAATCGTAATCCTTATTTCGTCGCGTAGGTCTTTGCCGATTATTCCGAGTCGTACTTGTATCCTCATTATTCGTAACAAATGTTTTCCGGGCGGCTTGTTAGGACTGCACCAACCTCCTGTCTCGCCGGAAGGCCATCGTGTCAGCACTGTTTAGCGTCCCACACTGACACAAGGACGGTAATCAGCCGCTCCTAACATGGAGAACAGACGCTGTTTCGAGCCGCCCCAACATGGGGAACAGACGCTCGGGTAGGCTCGCTCTCTGTAAAGAGAAGGCAAGCCCCCCTTCCCTGTCAGCATACGATCAAGGTCCCACCGGGGTTGGTTACCCGATCTTTCCTATGGTTGCTCGTACCCCAGCCGGCACCGCGGGGAGGTAGGGATAGGAGTTACTGGACAAGAGGCTAAGAACCACATTGGGGCCTGAATTGCGCATTGTCCAGTCGTTTACCATCCCGTACCGAATTAGTTCAAGAACTTTTCTGAAGACAACTTTTGCATACAACGTTTCACAAAAAAGTTAGAACAAAACAAGTGATTTTTCGGTACCAACCCTACTTTTAATCGGGATAATTGATGTAACTCGATCAAATGAAAAGTTAGAGATGTGCTCTTTTCAGCAAAGTTGCTCAACATAAATTTTCCTACAACTTTATTGTGCAACAAAATCATTTTTGAGTTCAATTAAGAAAGTGAGATTTCAGATTTCAATATATATAAGGACCAGCGTAGTAACTTTTTTCATCAAAAGGAGCGCCATTTGATCACAAACTACTTTTGTGAAGACGCCAACTACAAAAAAAACTAATATTTAATAGTGAAAATATTTTTGTCACGCTAATTTCCCGTTTCGGACCACTGTGCAATGATGGCTGAATTCATGCGTCGTATTGATAGCTTGGATATTTGTCAATGACATTTCATTATTGTATTTGTGCATTTTTATAGATGTCGTGAATTTTTCAAGAAAATCAATTTTATACCAAATAAATGTCACAAGTGGGTAGGTAGTGTCAACATTTTTTTCCAGCCGATTCTAAATTATAAATTATTCACGATATCAATTATCGATCTCTGAACTTCAGGAAATTAAAGAGTGCATAATTTAATCAAATTTATTGTTTCATTGCTCAAACTGCTGATATGAACATTTCAGCAACCGATTTTCAATTTCGCAGCCGATTCTTAGCGTTCAGAATCATTGCATGGTTAGTTAGTACTACGAACCAACTGACATTAAGAAGAATCCTTCCAGGTCGGGGCTCAAACATACGACAACTGTCTTGCAAGACTAGCGCCCTATTAATTGAACCGCCAACCCGGGAAAATCAGGTTCTGGTGTAGATAAACAAATGATGGCAAAAAGTACTCAACAGTTGTAAATATCGGATAATTTTCGCTATTCGATTCTTTTTAGAAGCATGAAAATATTTCAAAAAATCTGAGCGAAATTTGCCTTTGTAGGATATGTTTGCCGTCAATAGGTTCCGTGTAGATGTATCATTAAAATTCTGGAAGCGAAGCATTAAAAGTGAATTTACACAATTAACTAGTACGAACGATTATTGATATTCGGATGTGTGACATTACCCACCCGCTCTTTTTGTGTGAAAATCTTTTTCGAAATTATCCATGATTCACAATTTACCATTCTTCAAAATCGATTAATGCATAATTTTAGGGTAAACATTTTTTGCAAATGTTATAAAATCTCATAAACATATAATCGAAAAATTGAATCACTGTTCCCAAGTCTCCCCTACGGCCCGAATCTAGCACACAAAGCGGGAAGCATTGGAAACTTCTCGCTACTGTACCGACTGCATGCTTCATTGGATGGCTCGACTGTGATGGAGAAAAATAAATTCGAACCAAATAAGTCGAAAGTTCAACACAGGAAAAGATAACCGAATAAACACTGACTGGATGCCTCGAAGCTGGCTGCTGCTCGAGAACGAAGCAAAAGCAGAACCAAGCATTTTATACGGAAGTTTGCTTCATTAAATTTCTTATTGAATATTTTATGGTGGTTTACAGCGGCTATTAGGGTAGTAGACCAGGCTAGCGACGATAGACACGATGGGAAAAAGTTTCGAACGGGTTGTGTAAACTCTGGTTTCTCGAGATAAGCTCACTGAAGGCCGAAGACAGTACCTCAAATAGTAGCATCAATGGCCCAGAAGGAAGGTAGGTTGGACAGAAACTTGCATCCTTTGGAATTTCGGAAAATTCATTGTCAAATTGTGCTTCCACCAATTAGGATAATAACAAGCTTCACAAACTCGGATAAGAGCAAGCAAGATTATTAACCATTTTTGTCAAATTGGTCAACGAAGGTAAAACGAATCGAACCCAACACTTCTGTGGTCGACCAAGCTAACGAGAGATATGCTTTTCCACTGTGAACATTTCATATTTTACAATGGGAAAGTTTGAAAGGAATATCAAATCGAGGTTCACACAATGTCACCAGCAAAACTACTCAAAGTTTTCGAAAGTGCTATTACACCATTGACTAATACAATGTTTTCAGCCATGTACGTTCGGTTCAGCTTCCTATACTATGAGATAGCATACGAATTTCGAACAACTTCGTAGCTCAGGAAAAGTAGCCGGTTGCCAGGCATCGTTGCGCCATAGTGATTCTATTCCAACGGACAAACGCATGAACATGCGAGAAGATAACATACAAGGAAGGTCATGTCCTGTCATCTTTAGTCTTCCTGGCCTTATCGCTGGGAAATCCTCCGCTCTGAAGCATCATCCACGACGGAAGCTGACATTCAAGTTGTCACATGCGGCACTCTCCAGACCGTTCCCAGGCGTTTTATCTCACTTGTGTCGTGTAGATCAGCGATGAAATGAAAATAAAATTTTACCCCTTAATAGCAAAACATATTTTTGCTAAATCGACTAATTTATCTCCACTTTTCATTTTGTTTCGAATGTTTTTTGCTACAACGAAAAGTACAATCTACGTCGAAAATTTCGTGTCCACTTGGGTGCACACATGTCACATCTATTGTGCAGAAGCTGAGATGGAAAACGTGATTGTGTGTGTGCGTCTATTCCCTGAGGCAAGCCTGTCACAGTTTAGCACCGCTTCGGTTAGGCCATATAAAGGAAATTTAACTTTCGTCGACGGATGCGTAAAGCCGGGTTTTCTCCGACAACTGGCAAAAGTTTGTGAGCTAATAGATTTAGAACAATTATGTAACATGTGTTTTTTTCTCACTCTTTACTGTTCATAACCAACGCTGGTATATTTTTTCGACGAAAAACATTTTTCGAAATAATCAAAAAAAGGTTTGGCAGGTTTACGGCAGAAATGAATTATCTTCGGTTTTGGTTTTCGACTATCATTTATTCTTAACAACTGGAGGTATTTATACAGGTCTTTTTATGTGACGCTTAGAAACTATAAGAATGTGGTTAGAAAGGGTTAATGTTTGAATTCTATATAACTTGTCTTGCGTCAGCTAAGCTTTTCCCCAGAGATCAGCAGAAACAATCGTAGAGACACAAAAGCAAAAGAGGAACGTTTTGTGAAGCGATTGCGGATTGTCTCGCTGGCAATAAAATTCACCGAGTGCTCGTTGCTTCAGCGTTGTTTGTTGCGATGGCGCATGACGACAGATGACATAGACTTTGAAAATACAGTACATTTTGCAGTACGCATTTTGTCTAACTATCATGAATTAAAAACAAAAACGAATAATTATCAGTTGATTGTTTCTCATAATCTCAATAGTTTTTCTTTTAATTTTCCTTTTTACCTTTCTCATAAAGAAACGCTATGCAATCACTGTGAAAACCCATAGTGTTATATACCATTCGACTCAGTTCAACGAGATCGGAAATGTCTCTCTCTCTCTCTCTCTCTCTCTCTCTCTCTGTGTGTGTGTGTGTGTGTGTGTGTGTGTTGGTGTGTGTGCACTTTTCGAGGATATTTTTACCGCTCAATTTTCTCAGAGATGGATTAACCGATTTTAACAAACTTAAACTCGTTCGAAAGCTACTGTCAGGCTGGTACTTCTGGTCAGTGCGGTAAAATTTCATTTTCAATCGAATAATATAAGATGAAAATGAAATTTATGGCCACTGACCGTCAGCATATCCTTTCTAATTCATTTGACTTATGCTGCCAATTCCAAGTGAAGCTCCCAGCATTCATCGTCAGTTGAATAATCGTACCTAGTCATTCGAAGTTTCGCTTACTCAGTTTCAAGTGCCAAGTAGTCTAGCTGCTTCATAGTCTTCGCTCCTGGTAGTAAGCAATTTCGATCGAATAGAATTATAAATGGAGTAAAGTGTTAAAAATGAAAACTTAAGGAGGAAACAATTAATTTATGTGTATTCTGTGATTGATATTTCAGCTATCTGATTAGTCTTTCATCTATTATCTTGAACCAATTCGAATGTTTACATGAACCTCATTTGAAGGCCGCTCTCACACTATTGAAAGAGATATTTTGTTACTTCAAGAGATCAACTGACGGTGGTTAAACTGAGCCTCGATTGAAGAGAAACGAGTGATGACTGAATGCTGCCCGTTCGGGCCGTCAGCAAACATTGTGTGTGTCAGAAAGTGAAGTTTACTGCATTAGAGAGATCGTCAATGTGTTCCACATTCAGTTTCAATTGAATTGAATGAAGTTTTACAGCACTGCTTCTGGTTCCGGAGATATAATGGAATAAGTGAAGTAACCGACAAATGGTGTTGCTTTTTACTGCGTAAGTTTCACGAAGGTGAAACTACGATTAGTTTTTGTTTGGCCTCTATAGTTTAGAACAACGGCTCGCCTCTTCGGTCGATTGTTGTGCGGTTTCGACGTCATATTCATAGATCCACACCTCATCACCAGTTATGATGCATTCGATGAATGTGGGGTCACTATCTCTTTGGCCACATCAACACGACGCTGTTTTTGAATGAAATTCAGCTTTTTTGGCACCAGCCGAGAAGCGACGCGTTTCAAACCCAAAACATCAGTTAAAATGTGTTCGGCTGATCATAAGAGATGCCCAACAACACAGCAATCTTTCTAATAGGTACAGAACGATTTTGCAACACGATTTGCTTCGCCGATTCAATGTTTTCTTCAGTAACAGATGTTGTTGGGCGGCCAGGGATCTCATCATGATCCAAGCTTGTACGACCACCTTTGAAGCATTTATACCACTCGTATACCTGTGTTTTTCCTAGACACGATTCACCAAAGGCCTTTTCAACATTTTCAACGTTTCGGAACACTTAAATCCATTTGCAACACAAAATTTGATGCACGCACGTTGTTCTAAATTTTCATCCTTTATAAAAATCGCCACACGAAAATTTTTCAACTTCTTTGTATAGACGCCAAACAAAAACTAATCGTACGATATGCGTCAAAATTTGACAGAATAAAAGTGTTGTCAACGTTGAGAGAATAAAAGTTTACCGATTGGACAAGCTCGGGAATTTTAAAATGAAATTTCCGGTTCTTTTTTTATCATAAGGTATGTATGCCAAAAATCTTAAAATTGTATGAAACGTCGCGATTTAGTGTTATCCCAAAAAAATATTATTTGAAATTCAAATATTCAAACAAAATCTTTTTTATATGGAATTAGAACTGGCTTGTAAGATGTTTACTAAAAATATCTAGTTTATGAAGTACATATCGTATCAGTATTTACATATAATAATATTTTACCATTTCTCATGAATTTTTGAATAGATTCTAGATATTGTTTGTCCACGCTTGGACGGTAGGCATCAATAATATATATTTTAGAACTCTTAATTTCGGTTTATGGATTCTCATTCAGTTCACTATTCGATTTGTATTTTCGAAATGAGTTTGACAGGTTAGTTATTGAAATTAATGTCATATCAATTCACAATTTAAATTTAGAAATCATAGATAGCTACAGATGTGGATTTTTCAATTTATGAATAATTTTGAACATTGCACATTTGATTTATTCTGTCGTGTCCACTACACAACCCCGTATTTTTTTTCTTTCGTGTGTTATAAATCTTATAATTGTACCGGTACAATTTTGCAAGTGTAGCATTGAAAGTTTTCAAAACTCACAAAATAGATTAATTAGTACGTGCGATTATCGATATGCGAAAGTGCGGAAAAAGCATGTCAGTTTTATTTGTATTCACGTCAACCAGTTATGTCTCTGACATTACCCTCCCGTCTGGGATATTACTCACCCACCTTAGGTGAAAAATACCATACCTTTTAATGAGAAAATGCGGTACAAATTTAAAAAATCCACCTAGTGGTGGGATAGTACCTTTCTCTTTCTTCTAAATAGTCTCATGATTTTTTATCTTTTTATAAAATAATTTCTGACACTAATTTGGGCTCATTTTTGATTTTTTTTTAACTTTGAGAAAAGTGATGCTAATATAGAAAACCTAGTGGTGTGATAATGCCTTTCTCTTCTCTCATAAAAATATATTTCATACTTTTATTAAATAATTTCGGATACTAATTTTGACACCAATTGATTCAGATTGATTCGAGTAGTTCACAAAAGCATGTTTCAGTCTTTATGTCACATAGTCGGCATCATTTTTTCAACCAAGTGCTTGACATTTGCGTAGCCTATTTGAATGAGAAGAGTGATGCCAATCTAAAATTTAAAAAAAAAACCCTTCTTAGTCCACTTAGTGGAATTTTCATATATCTTGAAAAATCACCATAGCCGGGGTACATATAATTTTCGAAATCAAAAAAAAAAATGATACCAAAAGTCTTAGAATTGCATGAAACGTCGAGATTTAGTGTCATCTCGAACAATTTTTATCGACTTTCTGGGAGTTGGAAAAAAGTCCCAGAAAGTCGATGTTTTCAAAAAAAAATTTTTAGATGACACTAAATCTCGACGTTTCATGGAATTCTGAGACGTTTGGCATCGAATAAATATTTTCGATTTCTGAAATTTCAAGTACTTCCCCCTCCGATGATTTTTCAAGATCGAAAATTTTCAAACCTTAACCGTCGGGCAGCACCTCTTACCCATATCTGATTCAGCTCAAATTTTGTATGGGGACTTTTTTCGAAGTGCTCAAACTTATGAAATTAGGGGGGAACCCAAAATATTCGCACCCTTATATATATATATATATATATATATATATATATATATATATATATATATATATATATATATATATATATATATATATATATATATATATATATATATATATATATATATATATATATATATATATATATATATATATATATATATATATATATATATATATATATATATATATATATATATATGTATATTAGAGCGATAAAATATAACGTTTTTTTGTCGGTTACGTCACTTATCCAATCAAATCTCCGGAACCAGAAGTCGCAGTCAGAGATAGAGAGAGATTTTCCGATTTCGTCGAACTGAGTCGAATGGCATATAATTCCTTTCTATAGAAAAAGGCAAAACAGTATGAAATATTTGGATAAAAAAAAATACAGTGCGGATACGAGCGTTAAGTATAACCTTACTTTCATTGTGCACTTGTAAAAGGTGATTTTTTTGAGGTTAGGATTTTCATGCATTAGTATTTGCTCAGATTTTTTGAGGTTATGATTTTCATGCATTATTATTTGCTCAGTATGCTCTGACATTTCATCATGAATAGACTTACTAACGAGCAACGCTTGCAAATCAGTGAATGGGCCCTAGAAAAGTTGGCAGAAAATCCGCTTTTTTATCGACAAATTTTGTTCAGCGATGAGGCTCATTTCTGGTTGAATGGCTACGTAAATAAGCAAAATTGCCGCATTTGGAGTGAAGAGCAACCAGAAGCCGTTCAAGAACTGCCCATGCATCCCGAAAAATGCACTGTTTGGTGTGGTTTGTACGCTGGTGGAATCATTGGACCGTATTTTTTCAAAGATGCTGTTGGACGCAACGTTACAGTGAATGGCGATCGCTATCGTTCGATGCTAACAAACTTTTTGTTGCCAAAAATGGAAGAACTGAACTTGGTTGACATGTGGTTTCAACAAGATGGCGCTACATGCCACACAGCTCGCGATTCTATGGCCATTTGAGGGAAAACTTCGGAGAACAATTCATCTCAAGAAATGGACCGGTAAGTTGGCCACCAAGATCATGCGATTTGACGCCTTTAGACTATTTTTTGTGGGGCTACGTCAAGTCTAAAGTCTACAGAAATAAGCCAGTAACTATTCCAGCTTTGGAAGACAACATTTCCGAAGAAATTCGGGCTATTCCGGCCGAAATGCTCGAAAAAGTTGCCCAAAATTGGACTTTCCGAATTGACCACCTAAGACGCAGCCGCGGTCAACATTTAAATGAAATTATCTTCAAAAAGTAAATGTCATGTACCAATCTAACGTTTAAAATAAAGAACCGATGAGATTTTGCAAATTTTATGCGTTTTATTGTTTAAAAAAGTTCTCAAGCTCTTAAAAAATCACCCTGTATAATCGTGGAATGAATGAACGGAATTCAACATTACGGTAATATGGGTGATTATAAAGAAAACCATACAAATACTTAACAAATATAAATTTAAGTTTTTAACAAATAGAATTAGGAGATCAGAACCATTAAAGGTCGATGAAAAAGATATTTTATGAATTAAGTATCATTTAAACTTTTAGCATTTAGAATTCCTGACAAGATTCAGTATAGAATCTTTATCAGTATGGAAACTGCTGCAGGTATAGACCATCCTGAAAACCTCTCCCCAAAGCGAGAATTGGAATTGATTCGGTGGAACGACAAAGTCGTAAATAGCGAATGAGCATTGGAGGAGGAAAATAATGAAACCAAACGTACGCGTGTACGCTAGTGGAGGCGAAGGTAGCAGCGAAGTTGGAAAAGTTTACTAATGCTACCGAAACTAAATCTTAGTACCTATATAATACAGCATGCTAACTTTTTTTCATCAATAAACGTTTTCCATTGATGCATTTAATGTGTTTCAAATATTTTTTTCAAACTCGATCAACCTACCCTCTGGTGTTGGTCAACCGACTTTTTTCTCCGCAGTTTATTGTTGGTATCTTTTTCCTTGATTTTTATTCGGGAGTGTGAAAATTGACATGTGTGCTCAAAAGATGTGTCTTCATTTCAGAGCAAACCGTTTATCAGAAAGTCTAACCAGAAAGCGTACAGAATTTCCGAAAACCAACATTCGACGTTAGCTCTAAAGTGCCTTTTCAAAAAAGAAGAAATTACTGCAAATTTTTCGTACAAGTATCTACAGTCCTTGATAGCAAATAACCAATTAAACATTAGAATATAATTCTGCCTAGACGTAGCCATTCTCAAGTTGTAAACAAATGAAAATTGATAAACTCATGTTTTCATTAAAATGTACCGTGTTGCATTAAACATTAAACTCCAAAACTCGTCTCGGGTTGACGGTTCAATGCACAGGGCGCAGATCTTACAGCCAGTTGTCGCAAAATGGTGTCTGAAGGTAGTTGAAGGAAATGAATACACACTCTAAAAAAATAAACACTGCACTGAAAAAGGGGTAGCTTTTTTAAGAAAAAGAAAACTAACAAACAAAATAAAATCAAAACAAAGTTAATCTTCTATGCTCTTGTTTTTTGATACTTTTATTAAATTCCCTCATTCAACGATTATTTGATCAACGCCTTTGAAAAAACTATTTACTGAATTTCAAGTTTTCAAAGAAAAATAATCATTTGAATGCTTAGAATGTTTAAGTTATGTAGAATGTAACATAGTACAGCTCTAGAGCATTAAATCTATTATTGTAACATTTATCCTAGAAGTATCGATTCTAGAGAAATTTTGTTGGGTTCTGCGACAATTTGTTTTTCTAAAATGTCGACCTTTACGATTTCACTTTCATCAACTCTTTCCAAATTGTTTTCTTGTTGGCTACCGAAAATAGTTTTAAGCCCAGCCCTTTGCAGCTCTATGCACAAACTTAAAAAAATTGCAAAAGCCATTGCCTAACGCAAGTGGAGATCGAGGCCATGCAACAGAAAGTTGTACTGTGTCTAAAAAAATCCACTTGCTTATTTTTATGTATCATCCTAGTCTCATCTATGCATTGGCAGTTTATGTGGAACTGCTAACGCCACCTAACGGTCCAACGTAAACAGTTTATGCCACTTGCAAAATACTTGTGTCAGAGCGAAACTTAGAAACAATTTCCTGGCTGTGTACAGATAGTAGTCATTAAAAGATTTTGGTACCGCATCGGTACCAAGTTGTTCCAAGAGCACATAACTAGTGCTTTATTCTGACGTTTCTTTATCGATTTAATATATATCCAAAAGTGCTAATCAACTCTGTACAATTGCAAAGAACTTCATGTCTTCGACTTCGAGGAGGTCATGTCTTCGACTTCAATGAAATATGTAACTAGCCAATTTTACCATCATTATTTATCAAAGATCAAATTTAAATTTGTTTTATTGATTATAGAAAACTGTTTCCATGATTAACGTTATCCAAAAAATAATTAATTACAACTGTTTTAGATTATTTATGAAATCAGAAAAAAATAAACTAAACATAAACGAGGGAAAATGCTACGAAAAAAAAGTAGTCGTCAGTAGACCTAACAGACACCAAAAGTAGTCGATTTCTATAATTTTCACTGAAACATAAAACAGTGATTCTACGTTTGCTGGTTCAGTCTTACCAAAAAACATCAACGAACAGCAAAAGTTAACAAAATGGCGACACACAAATTCAGTCTTTAATCAACTCAAAATTCCAGTTGACTACAATTCAATTTAGTGCTCAGAAATTAAACACAACACATGAAACCTAAAGCGCGAAAAACGAAAAGTTATTCATACATTCACGACCAACTCACCACTTCTACGGAGCGAAATGAACGAAGTGTACCTAAGGGACACTGCACAGGCAAACAGCGACCAGGAAGCGGAACATAAATAGCACTTGACAAAATGCAAATTCCTACCATTTACAGCGCCATTGTCATTTTTGGCGAGACACCAGACTGACCCCACCACATTAGATAACGGATCTCTGGGCATAACAAAGGATAGTCTCGCATACAGAAAGTGAAATGACTCGGTGGCATAAACATAGTAGAGCAAGGATCAACCAGACGATTGTGTACGTGCATAATTCTAGCGTATATTGCCTATCCTGTCTGGGCATTGTTCTGAATCAAATGGGAATTTCAGAGATATGATAATAAAGGCGAGCTCAGTTTTGAAACTATATAGTACCGTCTGGTGTTTCCTATCCTCGCGACTTGCGTTTGCTGAATGTTTCCTGAATTTTGCTCCAAAACAAGGTGCTCGATGTCAGATCTAAAAACATTTGGTGAATATTTGAAAAAGCAGACGCTTGCAAATTATTTTAGTAAAACGACATCATAGTCTTGATATTGAGATTTGAAAGTTTTTCAAGTAAAATAACAGCTCTGATCACATTTCTGGTGTTTGAATATTACATCGTTTCTCTTCGTAATGATGTCAACATCGTCTATTTGTATTTTGTTTCCGTAGATTTTATTTTAGATGGCGTTGAACTCAATTCATCCGCGTTCCTTGTCGCCATTTCGAACAATGCATCATTCTCAGAAATGGAATTGTTCCACTAAACAATACGCGCTATTTTATTGGTTTCGTGTTCAATTACATACTAAAACTGTATTATTATTTTATTACAAATACACTTTGCATATCGCATGTGAAGAGAATGCTGTTTTAATTCCTTTTTCTGAGTTTAAATGATTTGCTAGGATTTCTCTCCGCGAGAAATACGAATTACATAGTCTGAATTTGTTCCAAAGCCTTGGAATGATTAGAAGTCTTTTTAACTCAGACGTCTAGGTTGTCTTCTATATTTTTAACTGAAATAGTTTATCTATCTGAGCATTTACTGTACGCAGTAGGAGATCAGGGAAAACACATGTTCAAAGCAAGTTTCACTCAGAGACAAACCGGAGTAACGCTCAACTAAAGCGATAGGTGTTCGATAAATGCCTCAGAATAACAAGTTACTGTAGGTAAAAAAGTAGATTGATCTCTAATCAATTCGCACATTCTCAATACAATTTATCGGAATTTTTATAAAAGTACATATTGGTTGTGTTTAATTTATATCCCTAATCATTGTGAGTGTATGAAATCAGGGCAAATTTCAATAAAACCATTAACATTTAAAGGTAAATGGTCGAAGTTTGTCTGTGTGTGTGTGTATGTGTGTGTGAGTGTTTTATTACATTTCATTACTCTTTCGGAGGAGTAAATCTTTGCTCGATTAGTTTGTTATAATCATTGCTAAGCTGGCAGCACGACAAATAAAAACCCTTCTTAATCTAACATACCTAGTGGTGTGAAATGCTTTTCTCTTCTTTCATAACAGTCTTATGAAAATATATTTCATACTTTTATTGATTCAGATTGATTCGAGTAGTTAACCGCCGGGCAGCACCAAGGGGTCCGCATGTCCGATTTAGCTTAAATTTTGCATGAGGACATTTTTCGATGTGCTTAAACTTTTGAGCACTAGCGCTTTACGAAATTAGAGGTGATCCCAAAATATTGGCACCGTTATATGTATAAGAGCGGTAGAAATCAACGTGTTTTGTCGGTTACGTCACTTATACCATCATATCTCCGGAACAAAAAGTCACAGCCGTTTGAACTTGATCAATGGCCCAACAGTAGCTTTCAAACGAGCTCAAGTTTGTTAAAATCACACACACACACACACACACACACACACACACACACATTTTCCGATCTCGTCGAACTAAGTCGAATGGTCGAATGGGCTCATTTTTTATATAAATTCATTATGAATAATGCGGTTAGAGAACAAAAATAAAAGAGATAACAGATATTACAAAAATTGAGAAAATATATCATTTCTTAGGCTGAAAGTCCGTTCATCGTTGCGACATCCTTGCATTTGTTCATACCCTGTCTGCCTCTGCCCTTCAACGGAACTCGGATAATGTAATACTTTTTGGGCATTTGTTTTCGCTGCAATACGTCTTGTGTGCGTTTGCAAAATAGCGTCCTAGAACTACCATCTTGTAAAAACCTAATTTAATTAGTTCGCCCTCTCGTGGAACACAACCCGGACAGATGAAAAGTTCCCTCGTGAAATTAAGTGAAAATACTCCCATTTCCATTAATTAGCGCTTTCGTTGCTTTACGCGAACCGAGAAAGCAATTTCTAAATAGCACAATTCGCAGCATTTACCGATCCGTTCGGCAATAACCGAGTTGAACATCCCGCCTTTGCCCATTTTCATTGTGCAGCAATAAATTACCCGAAATCACTGGAAAACTTTTAACAAAGAAACAGAAGTTAATATATTTATTGATACAATTAAAAACTTTGCTTTCAACGAAAAACAAGCGCGAATATAAAACAGGAACAACTGTACAAAAAAAACGTGAATAAAAATCCGGAAGATTTAATGCGGAACACAAGCAAATAAATTGAACCTGTACACTGCGTGCGCAGGACGACCGACGGATGCTGAGACGAGGCACAATGCGGACGCAATCCGGGATACCCGAGGATATCCCTACTGCTCGATTCATGATACCGTTAGGTGTAGGATGTAGAGATGGAATTATAGTGGAGGAGAGAGTAGCTGCACAGTGAGACACAGTTTCAGTCCAAAATCAGAAAAAACACATTCTATTTATTATTGCAAATAACGTAATTGATCTATTATTATAGTATTTATTTGATTCCCATAAGTGTAATCTGAATCTGCTAATTTTATTCTATTTTTAAATCCTGTGAGAGTATCTAAAAGCAATCGATATCTTAATATGATGATGTGCGTACCTAAAAAGTGTGATTAATTTCGATTCCACAGTTTCGGGCTTACCGCAACAAGTGTAGATTTACGGTATTGTAATCAATCTCCTGAGTGGCTCAATTTTAGGCCTGTCTTCCGAAACCCTTTTGCACCTAGGCCAACTCAGCCGAAAACTGCTTAAGATAGCGAGCAATTGGACGATTTCTAGACAAGCAAATCTGACAAACTAAAGGCTCCGGTGTTTCCGTGTCCAAGGTCAAACGCTATTGACGGTGCGTTCTTCGGTTTAAGGAATTGAAGTGTTAGCATATGCACCAAGATCTGAAAAAGGTGTGAGATTCAGCTCAACAAAAGTAATACGCAAAACACTAATTTTGTCTGATCGCAGTCAAATTCGCAACAGTAAACAGCAATATGAACTATGTGGAGCATGAAAACGTCAAGTACAGGATACCAGTACTCGTGGAGAATTATGCTATGAAAGTAGGGTAAAGTGTTATAATATGACCCCCTTAAGAAAACATTGAGATATTTCTAAATGTACTGATATATTTTCTTCGTGAGTGTAGTTATTTGTTTGCAATACACCTAAGGAACATAATTTTCAATCACTTCGGTATAAGTGAAGAGAATTGATTGATACAAACACATCTTCCAAAAGGACCACATTCTCAGTTTTTTCGCTTGCCGTAGGCATAATGCCTCAGCAATAATATGCCTCACAACAAATCAGTGGTATGCCCCACAACAATGATGGAATATGCCCCTTGAAATGTCGATATAGAAGAAAAGCAGATAAAGAACATATTCTTTGCATCATAAATCAATTAATTACAATTGGAAACCAACATTTTTAATCTCCCATGTAGCGTTGGGAAGATCTAAAATGTTGGTTTCCAATTTTTTTTTTTTTTTATTCAATAGTAACATGTTTGAAGGCACACTGCTTAAGCTCTTAGATGCCAAGGGCATTTTCTTATTTTAAATTAAAACTAACTTAAAACTAGGGTATTATCATTAGGGTAGTGGCGAATTCCGGTCGCAATGGTCGATTCTGCAAATTCAGTCTGCAGCTGGCGATCGGCAATGGTCGGTGGATTAAATATGGCATTAGTTTCTTCTAGATGACGATTATACGTTTCAATGGGTCCGCGGGAAACACCCCCAGGTCACAGAGACCCAGCGGGTGGCCCGCATGTTGTTCATCGATTGAAGCAGTTTTCCCGTGGGCGATGCCTTTGCCTAAGAGAATGAAAGAAGTATAGAGAAGTAATTTTGTGGAAAACGGGATGAAAAAGGGGGGATGAGAACGAATGACCAAACACGATAAAGATCTAATTAGTTGACATCGAGATGATGGAGAAACGGAGAAAGGGGGAACGAAGAAGTTAGTGACAGCAAAAAGATCTTGTTATTTTATACAAAGATGGTGGACAGGCGAGGGATTTGGAGAATCGGGCGAATGTTAGTCTCGAACCTGCAGGTGAAGATTATTCTTAGCCTCGACAAGAGAGAGGAAACTACGGATTACACTTGTATATTAATGTGTTTAAGGTACTGGTATATGAGAAGCATATATAAACTATCCCGACTCGCCAACACATCCCGAACCGGAACATTGGACGGTCTACCTCGGGCCCTAAGGGATTCCAGTAGCTCCGACCTGACGTCGCGATACTCTACGCACGACCACACGACATGCTCGATGTCCTGATAACCGTCGCCACAGGTGCAGAGACCGCTCTCCGCGAGCCCAATACGCCGGAGATGTGCGTTGAAGGTGTAGTGATTTGACATGAGCCGCGACATAACACGAATGAAATCGCGACTCACGTTCATCCCCCTGAACCAAGGTTTCGTCGATACCTTAGGGATAATGGAGTGTAGCCATCGTCCCAGTTCGTCATTGCTCCATGAAGTTTGCCAACTTTCGAGAGTTTTCTGACGAGAGATTCTGAAAAATTCATTGAAGCATATTGGTCTTTCATAAATATCACCTTCTAATGCGCCCACTTTAGCCAATGAGTCTGCCTGTTCATTGCCTGGAATGGAACAATGCGATGGGACCCAGACTAAGGATATTAAATAAGACCGTCCAGATAAAGCTCTCAAGTGTTCCCATATTTTCCCCAGAAAATAGGGGGGATACTTTCCTGGCTTCATTGCCCGGAGAGCTTCTATTGAACTTAGACTGTCCGTGACAATGAAGTAATGATCTTTGGGCAAGGTTTCAATGATCTCAAGAGTGTACTGAATGGCAGCTAGTTCTGCGACGTAAACTGAAGCTGGATCACTGAGTTTGTAAGAAGCGGTGATGTTTTGATTGAAGATGCCGAAGCCTGTGGACTCGTTGATGTATGATCCGTCAGTGTAGAATATCTTTTCACAGTTGACTGTTCTGAATTTGTTATAAAAAATATTGGGGGCCACTTGAGGGCGTACGTGATCCGGAATTCCACGAATCTCTTCTCTCATGGATGTGTCGAAAAATACAGTGGAATCAGAAGTATCCAAGAATAGGACACGGTTGGGCACAAACGAAGAAGGGTTAATATTCTGAGCCATGTAATCAAAATACAAGGACATAAAACGGGTCTGAGAATTGAGCTCGACAAGCCTTTCGAAGTTTTCAATCACTTTCGGATTCAAGATTTCGCATCGGATTAGCAATCGATATGAGAGATCCCAGAATCGGTTTTTCAACGGTAAGACGCCCGCCAACACTTCGAGACTCATCGTATGAGTTGACTGCATGCAACCTAAGGAAATACGCAAGCAACGATACTGGATTCTTTCCAGCTTGATGAAATGAGTGTTCGCCGCGGATCGGAAGCAAAAGCATCCATATTCCATAACGGACAATATCGTTGTTTGGTACAACCTGATCAGGTCTCCTGGATGGGCACCCCACCACGATCCGGTTATCGTACGAAGAAAGTTGATTCTCCGTTGGCATTTTTGTTTCAGATATCTAATGTGACATCCCCAGGTGCCTTTGGAGTCTAACCAGACCCCGAGATATTTAAATGTGAAGACCTGAGCTATGGTTTCACCCCCTAGTTGAAGCTGTAATTGTGCTGGTTCTCGCTTCCTTGAAAATACAACTAGCTCAGTTTTCTCCGTAGAGAAATCGATACCCATTTGAAGAGCCCATGTCGACAAGTTGTCGAGGGTATCTTGTAATGGTCCTTGGAGATCGGCAGCTTTGCGTCCTATAATAGACACAACGCTGTCGTCGGCAAGTTGTCTTAGCGTGCAAGATGTGTTGATACATTCATCAATATTGCTTACGTAAAAATTGTATAAAAGGGGGCTTAAGCATGAGCCCTGAGGAAGACCCATGTAACTGAATCGTATTGTCGACAAATCACCATGCGCGAAATACATGTGTTTCTCGGACAATAGATTATACAAAAAGTTATTCAAAATTGGTGAAAGACCATGCTGATGCAACTTCTCAGATAGGATGTTTATGGAAACTGAGTCAAAGGCCCCCTTGATGTCGAGGAAAACTGACGCCATTTGTTCTTTACGAGCAAATGCCATTTGAATTTCTGTTGAGAGCAACGCAAGACAATCGTTCGTTCCTTTGCCCCTGCGGAAACCAAATTGTGTATCTGAAAGCAAGCCATTAGTCTCCACCCAATTGTCAAGACGAAAGAGAATCATTTTTTCGAACAATTTCCGGATGCAGGAAAGCATAGCAATCGGCCGATACGAATTGTGATCGGAGGCTGGTTTTCCTGGTTTTTGGATGGCGATCACTCGCACTTGTCTCCAGTCGTGTGGGACAATATTACCCGTAAGAAACTTGTTAAATAAATTCAACAAGCGCCTTTTCGCAGGGTCAGGGAGATTTTTCAACAAGTTGAATTTAATTCTGTCTAGCCCCGGGGCTTTATTGTTACACGACAAGAGTGCGAGTGAGAACTCTACCATCGAAAACGGTGTTTCGTTTGTATTTGATGTCGCGGCGCGGGTGGTCTTCTGTTCCGGAACAGAGTCTGGGCATACTTTTTTAGCGAAATCGAATATCCAGCGGTTGGAATATTCCTCGCTTTCATTCGTGGCGTTTTGGTTGCGCATTCGTCGGGCTGTGTTCCAAAGAGTGCTCATCGATGTTTCTTTTGATAATCCTTCAACAAACCGTCGCCAATAACCAAGTTTTTTTGCTTTGACTAAGTTCTTCATTTGCTTGTCTAACGCCGCGTAATTCCGATAATTATCGGGTGTTCCATTTTTTCTGAACTTTTTGAACGCTGAAGATCTTTCCGCGTTCAGTGATGAGCACTCTTTGTCCCACCACAGGTTAGGAGGACGGATGTTGGTTTTCGCGCCAGGTACACGTTTCGTCTGAGCTTGAGTCGCGGTGTCGAGAATCAAGCCAGCCAACAACGTGTACTCTTCCTCCGGAGGAAGTTCTTGTGTTGATTCTAGTTTCTCAGATATCGAATTTGCGTAGTATTTCCAATCAATATTTCGTGTGAGGTCATACGAAACATTGATTGTCTCCGATGGTCTTAATCCGTAGGCGATTGAAATTACGATAGGTAGATGGTCGCTACCGTGGGGATCGGGGATCACCTTCCACGTGCAATCCAACCGTAGCGAGGTCGAGCATAAGGATAAATCCAGCGCGCTTGGTCTTGCTGGTGGTGCGGGAATCCGTGTCATTTCTCCGGTATTCAAAATAGTCATATTGAAGTTATCGCAAAGATCATAGATCGCGGTTGATCTGTTGTCATCATGAAGACAACCCCATCCCGCACCGTGAGAGTTAAAGTCTCCTAAAACTAACGTCGGTGCGGGAAGAACTTGCATGATACTGCTGAGCCAGTGGTACCCAACTGAGGCTCTAGGGGGAATGTAGATGGAAGCAATGCAAAGGTCCTTGCCTTTCATTGTGACATGACATGCGACAACTTCAATACCTGGTATCGATGGGAGGTTAATTCGATAGAAGGAATAGCACTTTTTGATCCCCAAAAGTACTCCTCCGTAGGGATCGTCTCGATCCAGGCGAATAATGTTAAAATCGTGGAAGTTCAGGGAAACATCAGAAGTTAGCCAAGTTTCGCACAATGCAAATGCGTCACATTTCAGATTATTCACAAGAATTTTAAAAGAATCTATTTTTGGGATGATACTTCTACAATTCCACTGTAAAACAGTGATTGAATCCGTGACCTCGGTGGATGAGTTAGCCATCGAAGGATACGATCGCTGAAAGAAGGGGCCATTTTGCAGTCAACTGCTTCAAAAAAGTTCTAACTGTAGGTATCAAAGCCATAAACAGGCTTTTAAGAGGATCAGAAATATTGAAGGTGTTAAAAATCCAGTCCACAACATCAGAGAATTTTATGAACCCAGCTGGTTCTCTGTTGGGTTTTCAGGGGCACTTGGGGATTTTGGTGTCCCGGGAAGTGGTGGGAATTCCTTCTCAGAATTGAGTTTTCCGAGACCAGGAACTGTTTGCTTCGGAGCTTTGTCTCCACTACTTCTAAACATAAATGTTGGAGGCCCATTGGAAGACAACTTCGTACCCTTACTAGGGAGCTTAGGAGAGGATTTGTTTACTCTTTTCCTATAGCTATGAGGGGCCGCTGAAGATGTACCTTCTAATGGGTCGTCAAAATCGCTCTCGTCAGTTGACAAGCAGGTATAGATGTTCGTTGATTGCTTAGGGGGGGTGGCACTCTTGAGCATGTCAGCAAAGGAACGCTTGGAGTGTTCCTTCAGGGAACGTTTCAAACCATCCTTGCGCACTTTGTACGCGGGACATGCCATCAGGTCATGCGAACCCTCCTTACAGTAAAGACACTTTGCAGTACCCTTACCGCAGGAGCCATCCGCATGAGCCTCCCCACAATTAGCACAACGGGGCTTATTGCTGCAATGGGACGCTGTGTGTCCCAGTTGCTTGCAGTTGGTGCAGTTCATGATACGTGGAACATAGAGACGAACAGGGAGGCGAACTCGGTCCAGGAGGACGTAGTTAGGTAAAGCCGAGCCAGCGAATGTCACCCGATACGAGTCTGATTGGGGGTATGATTTGGTACCATCCCCCGCGATCGACACTGAATGCAATCGCTTGCAATCCAGTATCTTTACGTTCTTAAGTAGGGGGTTTTTAAAGCAACCCATCCCGTACTTAAGAACGTCATCGCAAGTCAAACTGGCATCGGTGACAACGCCGTCAATTTCGACTTCACGAGCTGGGATGTACACACGGTATTCCCGCGTAAAAAGCTCACCCTGAACGATCTCGTTAGCCTGTTTTGAGCTGGTTAACGAGACCCTAAGCTTGTCCGGGCGTACTTTGTCAATACTCTTGACAGTAGAGTATCGCTTCGACAGCTCTCGCGATATATGGAGACAATTTAATTTTTTTCCATTTAATTTGGGCCGGAAATAAACCGTGTACGGTCCGGCCGGGAGTGCAAGTCCGTCGGGATAGCTCTTAATGCGAGTTTTGCTATCGACAGTTGTCTCCATTTTATCATCTGGTGGGTCAGGGTTTTGTTTCACAGGGTTTGTCATGGCACGGAATTGTATCCGCACGGGTTAGAAATCTGGGATACCACCAGATAATTTCAAGGACAGAAAAAAAGGAAAAGAGAATGATACTTAGCTTAATAATGGATAGCCACCAATGCCTGGCCTTGGCTAATCGGTGTGCTACGAAACTCGGCCGCTGGGGCCACGCGTTGGTTGAATTGTTGTTGTATCTGTGTGCCAAAAACCTCTAAGAGAGAAAAAAGCACACAGCACCGGGTCACGACACTACTCCAAATGTTCACTATTCAAAGTCTATACACTGCACTATTGTATTATGTATGAAAACCTCTCAGCGGAACGAGCACCATTGTCTATTATACAATAACGGTACAATGTCGATTGTCCGATCGCTTTATCACACACGGCACTGGTTTTCAGCGTTTCGCAGTTCACAAAAGCACGTCTGTTCGCTCGGAAGGTTGAAACGGCAATGACTGGTTTCCAATTGTAATTAATTGATTATGGTTTTAATAACCGTTATAAATCTTTAAAACAATATTTTAACTCGGAGCATTCTGTTGAATCGACTGTTATGAGAAAATTCGTGTATCAAATAAATGGCTGTGTTTCTCTGGATATTTATACTGTAAATAGAGACATTAGCACTGCTAAAAGCTAATTACTAAGTAGCTACTGACCATTAGACGAATAATTGACAATTCAAGTCGGATCGAATTCAAATTCAAAAGCGATCTATGGTACTAAAAAATCTTTCGTCATCTATGAGAAAAGAGAAGTCGCCATCTTGGATTTCCGAACTACTTCAAACATCGTTTTTCGTCATCTACTCATTAATTCCGGTTCGAAAATACCCACATTGCACAGTGGTTCAAAAGCGCAATTTCACGCTCTTAATTGATAACTCATAGGATCGTGGTTTTTGAGGTACAGTATCTTCAGCAAAGTTGCTCAGAATGATAGACGCCATCTTTTGGCAAATTTTATTCATGTGATTAATCCCCCTAAAAGTGAGATAAACATTTTATTTTAGCTCAGGGCCAACATAGGAGCTAAGTTACTTCGACAAAGTTGTGCAGAAAGTTATTTCAAACAAGTTTGCTGAAGGTATTATTCCCGTAACTTGAGTGTAATTCAAGATATAATGTATTTTCTGAAAAGGGTGTCCAAAAACCAGTTTTTGTAAGAAAACATATATATTTTCAATTTATAGGGTAAGGGCTCCCTATTTCATCTCATTTGCAAGGACGTCTCCTTCAAACCCCGATTTAGCCACTAAAATCACTATAACTATTTCATATTACTGCTTCATACGCCTTGCTGCACGTTGATAATTGATTCACATTTCTTGAAAATTTAACTAATATTCATAAAACAGCTAAAAACACTTATGATGTGTTCACTACTCTGCTCCTAATTCCATCTTAATGGATTTTTATCCATCCTATCGTTGATCCCTTATTCATCCTATACATTAGCAATGGCGACAGCAATCAAAACAAAATATTCCACTATTACACTCTCAGGTTCAAAATGTCAGAATTCTTCTTAAAAATGGCCTAATGCAAACTATGAGACAACAACACACGATATTTTTAGAACCAGTTTGAAATCATTTCAACGTTTAAAAATTTTTCGGTCGTTTCCGTTACCTTTCGCTTTGAATTTAAAACTTTACTGTAAAGTTAATTTGGTGAACTTTAAATAAAAACCAAAATTTAATTGTTACTATTTATTCATTAGCCCTTCTTAAAACAAAGTGTAGAGCCAGAGATGCCATTTATACAGATTTATTTGTATTGTATAGATTTTTGCGTTTGCATACTGATTTAAGTCAAAGTGCAGATTTTATACAGATTTCCTAAATTTAATACAGATTTGTACAGGTTCATAGAAAGGAGAAGTAATAAATTAGACTTTTCTCTCTGAGTATCTATTAGTATTTGATTGCAGTTATTCTTTAAAAGCTTATTAATCAACGGACAAATCACATGTTAGTGGAAATCTTTTATGTAGGTAATTGATTATGAACACTGACAAACATTTATATTAAAATTTTAAACCAATTTGAACTTATATATATATATATATATATATATATATATATATATATATATATATATATATATATATATATATATATATATATATATATATATATATATATATATATATATATATATTTTTGTATATATTAACTCGATGAATATTCTTATGAGCGGGGCAATGACTTACGGAGAAATAAAGAACTATCTGTTAACATCATTTCAATACTGAAAACAGATAGAGCAGATATCGACTTTCTATGCAACGGAATACATATTTCTATGAAAATATCTAGCATCTCTGTGCACAGCCGATGAAATACACACACTTCACAGCGTTATGTTGACGTATAGCGGAATGAAACCAGTGCTACTAGATTTGCCATAATGGTTATTTCATTAGTATTTAACACGCTCTTTCTGGTAATATTCGAAGCAAAAACAGGTTTATTGAAGTATTAATATCAATAATATAATTAAACTAATGTCACGGATACCAAAAACATACTTTTTGATAATAATTTGAAGAAGAAAAACAATTTATTTTTTGTAACATTATGAGAAAAGTTGGCAACTTTGCGAAATCAAATGAGATGAAAACAAAGCGCAATCAAGTGAATTAAGTGAAAAACTTTCATCTCATATTTTTAAAGACTTTTATTGTTTGTCGGGTGGTTTTTGAAGTTTTAAATCGTTAATTAAACAAGTGGCAAGTGAACATTACTAATTATGAAGTCATCCAGCATTCAATGGTAGTGTAATTGTGCGAAAAATGGATCATGTTTTGAGACGAATCGATTAGTAGATAATCAGAAACATGACGAACTGTAAATCTTGAGACGAAAATGTGTCCTAAATTGAAAAGTGAGTTTATTTTAAATGAAAAAAAAAACAATAAACGAAGAACTTAAAACCATTTCTGTTAATAGGAAAGTGTGACAATAGCTTTTATAATCATTTTAAAACATTTCACAGTTTGGTTCAGGTAGGTTGTAAAATATTATTCATGTTCAAAGTAATGAGGTGAAGGGATGAGATGGAAATAGGAGCTCAGATGAAATAGGGAGCCGTTGCCCTATGAGTTTTTCATGTTATACAAAGTTTTTCATCTTTAAAAACTACACAACTTTCTCGAACATACTATGCTGCTATCATTTCAGTTTAATTAAATATAGCAATTTTTCATGTTTTTTTTTTGAATAAAATTCTAACTTGTCTATTATCAAAAGGCGCAGGAAGGTGCAGATGAAACTACTTACATATTAAACTACTTCAAAAGAGCTTTCATGCCGTGGTTGAATTACTCGTCTGCGATCGTCTGCAGGCGAGATATGTTCTTTTCAAATATCCTTGTCCTTGACATTTTCAATGATAAGGTTCATTGTATTTCAGATCAGATTTCAGTATATATTCGTTACCATGGAAACTCTTACAATAAATGGTTTTTATGAACATCGCAGTCTACAAATAGAAAAGTTTAGTAATAATTACAGACGGTTTTTTGAAAGTGACTGTCCGACGTTTTTTTAAAGTAAGATAAGAAACTACGACTTTGAAAAAAGTAATTTTTTGGTAAGTTTTTTCTATAGAAAAGCTCTGTGGATAAATATCTTCTATTCATCAATTAAAGTGGAGATCGATAAACGCTTGCTATATTGTACTGTTCATAATGATTAAGAAGTTTCTTTTATACAGATGTCGGGAGTATTATACACGCGAGCAATCCAGATCACTTACGAATCGGGATCCCATGAATTGGTAATTAGTTTCATTGGATCCTTTGGTTACAAATAATCGTGAATGGCCAAAACAGTCCAAGAAGAATCTGTCGAACGATGCTAAAAGTCTTTTAGCTGGTTAAGAACATTGCCAGCTATCATAAAATAAATACAAATAACTAAAACATTCGTTTTGATCATACTTTTCTCTACCAGAAGATGACATAACTTAATTCGATTTGATGATAACTTTTTTAAATTCGTGACAAAACAGTTACTAAACTATTTAATTTATAGACTTCAATGTGCACAAAAAAATAATATTTTGTGGCAAGTAGCATAGTAATGAATATATACTGAAATCTGATCTGAAATACAATTAACCTTATCATTGAAAATGTCAAGGACAAGGATATTTGAAAAGAAAATATCTCGCCTGTAGACGATCGCAGACGAGTAATTCAACCACGGTTTGAAAGCTCTTTTGAAGTAGTTTAATATGTAAGTAGTCTCATCTGCACCTTCCTGCGCCTTTTGATAATAGACAAGTTAGAATTTTATTTAAAAAAAACATGAAAAATTGCTATATTTCATTAAACTGAAATGATAGCAGCATAGTATGTTCGAGAAAGTTATGTAGTTTTTAAAGATGAAAAACTTTGTATAACATGAAAAACTCATATAAATTGAAAATATATATGTTTTCTTACAAAAACTGGTTTTTGGACACCCTTTTCAGAAAATACATTATATCTTGAATTACACTCAAGTTACGGGAATAGTACCTTCAGCAAACTTGTTTGAAATAACTTTCTGCACAACTTTGTCGAAGTAACTTAGCTCCTATGTTGGCCCTGAGCTAAAATAAAATGTTTATCTCACTTTTAGGGGGATTAATCACATGAATAAAATTTGCCAAAAGATGGCGTCTATCATTCTGAGCAACTTTGCTGAAGATACTGTACCTCAAAAACCACGATCCTATGAGTTATCAATTAAGAGCGTGAAATTGCGCTTTTGAACCACTGTGCATTGTAAGGGTTCTTAGGAATATCGATAAACCGGAAGTCGCCATCTTGGATTTGCGAACCACTTCAAACATCGTTTTCTGTCATTTACTCATCAATCCCGTTCCGAAAATACCCATATTGTAGTAATTTCCATGGAGCCGGAAATTGTTTTCATTGGATGCAAAAACCTCTTTTTACGAAGTTGGTTCGTAAAAAAAGTTTACGTTATTTGGGATTTGGTACGTAAAAAAAGATTACGTTATTTGGGATTTGGTTCGTAGAAAGAGTTACGTAAAAAGAGGTAACGTAAAATAAGTGTTCGTAAACGGAGATTTGGGTGTAGCAATTAAAACTTGTTAAAATTGGCATGTTTCACAATTGCTACAGAACGGTTATTCATGTTAGATATGTTTGAAAAATAATTTTACATGTTTTTATTACAAATGTGAAAATCATCCATATTACTGCTTGTGAAACCAAATCAAAAACCTAAAAGAATTAGGTTCCACATCGGTTTGTTAAACTGATTCTACAATAAGTTCATTTGGGCAGTTTTATTTTCGGTTTCTACTTAACAACTATTACTGCTATGAAACATATCAAACAAGAAACTTGTTGCACGTCGTACAAGGAAACTGCGCTTCATCAATCTTACAATCTTTGCGGGAAGAGTGAAGAAATACAATGCTAGAACAATGTTTGCTACTTGGGTTGCAATGCTTCTGGCTGGTCTTCACTCCAGTTGCGATAATTTTGCTTGTTGACGTATTCATTCAACCAGAAATGAGCTTCGTCACTGAACACAATTTTGCGATAAAAAAGTGGATCGTCCTTCAACTTTGCCAGTGCCCATTTATCAAATGTCAGACGTTGTAAATCGATTCATAATTAAAATTATAGACCAAACTGAACAAGTTTGACAATGACACAAGACACGATTCACGCGTGATCTGTCAAAAACAGTGTTGCTAGAAAGAAACCAACGAAAAAAGCACCCTTCAGAACCGCTGCTAGTGGTCGTAATATGATTTTACTTTATTTCATTAAGCTATAACGGTTGATCAGAGTTGTTTGATGTCTTCACGATAGTTACTCTACTTAATATGTATATTCTTTTCAAGTGACAAGCCATGTTCCAAAGCCCACTATAAAGATATATTTAAACTATAAATTATACTCAAACAGCTCTCCATAAACCTTACCGTAATGAATAATAACATACTCGAAAATAGGACGCCATAAAACTTACAAAAACGCTCCCGACAACAACAATAAGAATGAAATACGATCAATGAAAAAAATATCTATCAACTTTCAACGCTCACCCGCAAGAAAATAGGTTACAGCGAAATCTAATTAAAGTTTCTTGCTGAATTTATAAATTTAACCGAAAATGTAGGTAAATAAGTTACAATGAGACTTAAAAATCATCTACCTATACCAAACTAACATTATAGTTACACTCAAAATTATCTAAAAATTAAATGCACCAAACGTTGCATCAATTTTCTCACTATGCAAGGATAACAATGTACATTCTCATGGTACCACCTGCAGGGAAACAAGAACAAGAGCGAAAATAATATTTTAAACAATCATTCGACAACGCATTGCTAAATGCACTCATTTTTCCTGGAAATTGATGCCAATATTACAATCGCAAAGTTTACCATTATTATAAACTGAGTCCGCCTATACGTTTACTACCAAAACTTAAACGGGTTTCTGAACGTGAATCCTAGGGCACGAAATAATTGAATACATATTTCAATTTAATTTGCATAAATAATAAATTTGTCATCACTTTTCCGAAACATTTGAATGATGATGAATAATGCATTATGTCTGTTAATTAAGGCGGCGAGGTAAACCGGTCGGCTTAAAACTTCGAAACGCACAGCCAATTATTATCAACGAAAAAAAAATGCGCGAACGCAAAGCACTTTGATGCTGCATTTCTGTGTTTTTATGCCAAATGACCGAAATTATCGTACTTTATGCGCCCAGTTGAAATTTATAATAATTTGAAGAGGCTGAAAAGTATGTGAAGGGATATAAAGAAACGAAAGATGTATTAGGGGTATAATTAAGTTCGTGCCGTTTTTTCTAAATTTTTGATTTTATTGACAAAAAATTGTTATACATTCGCAAACGCTAGTCACTTCTTCTTCCGATCTTTTTAGCAATTCATGAATTCCCTATTTAAATCTTCAATCGGTTTGGCCGCACTCCTCTAATCGCTCCATTTTTTTTTATTTCATCATAATTGGAAAAGTGCTGTTCAGCCAGGCATAGCAGCATCGACCAAAACAAATAGTAATTGAAAGGAGCAATGTCTGTGCAATACGGCGGGTTGGGTTGGTGTCCCTATTCGAGCGATCCTAAGTATTTTTTACCGGTTGTGCAACATGAAGGTGAGCAATGTCTTGTTGCAAAATTAATTAGTCGTGTCGACTACCTTGATCAAAAAGTTCCCGGAATCACAACCGACTATTTTTTTTTTATAGGTTGCCACATCTGTTATTGATATTCAGCTTGATACCTGGACATTTGTAAATGTGTGATTGTGCGTGTTGTACACCAGACCAGACTCGTGGATCCTGCACCACGGTAACGCACCGTCACACAATGGCATCGTATTCCGTGGACATTTACCTAAAGATGAAACTAATACCATTCAGCAACCACCGAATCCACCTGATTTGGCTCCCTGCGACTTGTTTCTATTCGGTTGACTGAAAAAACCGCTCCGTGGAACGCGTTCCACCACCCGAGATGAGCTTATGGAAAAATCGCAGATGGCTCTGATGGTCATACCGAAAATTGAATATAAAAAAATGTTTCAAGAATTAGATCAAGCACTGGCATAAGTGTGTTGCAATGAGGAGTACTTTGAAGGGGGAGTACTTTGAAGAGGAAAATCGATTTAGATGAATAATCTTGTATTTTTAATTTTCTGAATAAATTCTATGAACTTCTAGATCAAGGTGTATCTGTGTATAGTGGCCGTTTTCTTGCAATCTCCTCCGCCCCCTTGATACTTTTACTTGGGTGCAGCAGCTCAAAATACACACTACCTCTAAGCCATAAATATTCTGAACCACCGTCGATGATGTTGAATGGCAGGGCCCACTTTTCATCGCCAGTAACAAGTCGATGCAAAAAAAACCTTTTCTTTTGCGCCGTTGAATCAATGGTTCGCTCGTGAAGAAATGGTATTCGACGTCCCTTGGCTTCAATTCATACGGCACTCAATATTTTACCTTTCGGAACGTTGCTATTGCTTTTAAACGATGAAATATGGCTTTGTTGAACTTGTTGAAAATATCAATTGCATGGACACCATCCCAAAATAGTTTGAATCTAATACAAGATAAGACTTAAGGTCAAGTTTTGAAGTAGTACTACAGAAAACAGATGTACAGGCTCGCATATGAGCTGTGTGTAAAACTTACTGGCGAACACTGGCATATGTCACCACAGTCGAGGTGCCAGTGCTTTCATATGAGCCACAATTTTGGGTAGTACATTCACTTCACTCTAGATTCTTGTTTTGCTGTTGGTTAAAATGATAAGTTTATTTTTGTTTTATTCCAATCGAATTCTCGGCTTCCGGTGAAACCCTCAACGAGTGAACACGTTGTACAGTGCTAGTGCGGTGAAAATTTGAGTATTTCGCGAGAAAGAAAGGATTTTCATCGTTGTCACGCAGCGAGGTTTTCACTTGTAGTCCAGTGAAAAAAAAGTCCATTGGACTATACACGAAAATTAACTGGCAATATAGCCTAAGCAATCGGTGTCATCTCAATTGAGCCCAGAAGTAAAGAAGAAAGAAGAAGAAGATTCTCGTGTGATTTATGCGACATGTAAATAAATTTTTTTAGGGAAATCGTGTTATAAGAGTTGAAATGGTTGTAGGGTAACGGCTCCCTATTTCATCTGAGCTCCTATTTCATCTGAGCTCCTATTTCCATCTCATTACTTTGAACATGAATAATATTTTACAACCTACCTGAACCAAACTGTGAAATGTTTTAAAATGATTATAAAAGCGATTGTCACACTTTCCCATTGAAAGAAATGGTTTTAAATTTTTCGGTGATCGTTTTTGCCTTTCTCATATAGAAAGGTTATGTAATCACTGTGAAAACCGACTTTTGAACCGAGGCCCGGAGGGCCGAGTGTCATATACCATTCGAATCAGTTCGTCGAGTACACAAAATGTCTGTGTGTGTGTGTATGTGCGTATGTGTGTATGTAACGTTTTTTTCACTAACTTTTCTCGGTGATGGCTGAACCGATTTTCACAAACTTAGGTTCAAATTAAAGGTCTTGAGGTCCCATAAAAAATTTCTGAAAATTATTTGGATCCAACTTTCGGTTATGGAGTTATGGGGTAAAATGTGCAAAAAAAAAGAAAATATGTGTTCTAACTTTTCTCATAGATGGCGCGACCGATTTTCACAAACTTAGATTCAAATGAAAAGTCTTGTGGTCCCATACGTAATTCCTGAATTTCTTGCGGATCCAACTTCCGGATCCGGAAATATAGGGTAAAGTGGGTTAAAAATTGTATACCATCACTGAAAATGGGGAAAACCCTTAAAAAAATTTCTAAATCGACCTAAAATCTTTTCCAATTGATAGTTTTTATCAGTAGACGGTCAAACAAACCAATTTCGGTTATTCTTGCAAGAATCGCAGAGAATTATTTTGAAGAATACCACAGTATTATATATGATAGTATGATTGATATGAGAAAGGCATCATTACACCACTAGGTGGATTAAAACAGGTTTTCATATAAAATAAACTCACTTTTCAATTTTGGACACATTTTCGTCTCAAGATTCACAGTTCGTCATGTTTTTGATTATCTACTAATCGATTCGTCTCAAAACATGATCACTATTTCGCACAATTACACTACCATTGAATGCTGGATGACTTCATAATTAGTAATGTACACTTGCCACTTGTTTAGTTTACGATCGAAACCTCAAAAAATACCCGACCAGCAATAAAAGTCTTCAAAAATATGAGATGAAAGTTTTTCACTTAGTTCACTTGATTGCACTTTTTTCATCTCATTTGGTTTCGCAAAGTTGCCAAGTCACAAAACAAAAATTGTTTTTCTACTTCAAAATATCATCAAAAAGTATGTTTTTGGTATCCGTGACTTTAGTTTAATTATATTATTGATATTAATATTTCAATAAAACTTTTTCGGCTTCGAATATTACCAGAAAGAGCGTGTTAAATACTATTGAAATAACCATTTTGGCAAATCTAGTAGCACTTGTTTCATTCCGCTATACGTCAACATAACGCTGTGAAGTGTGTTTGTTTCATCGGCTGTGCACAGAGGTGCCAGATATTTTCATAGAAAATATGTATTACTTTGCATAGAAAATCTATATCTGCTCTATCTGTTTTCACTAATAAAATGGTGTTAATCATAATCAATTATCTGCATAAAAGATTTCCACTTTAACATGTGATTTGTCCATTGATTAATGAACTTTTAAAGAATCACTGCAATCAAATACTAATAGATACTCAGAGAGAAAAGTCTAATTTTTTACTTCTCACTTTTCATGAACCTGTACAAATATGTATTGAATTTATGAAATCTGTATAAAGCAATCATACATTGATTTAAATCAGTGTGCGAACGCAGAAATCTATACAATACAGATAAATCTGTATGAATGGCATCTCTGACTCAGCATTTAGTTTTAAGAAGAACTAATGCCTAAATAGTAACAATTCCGTTTTTGGTTTTATTTAAAGTTCACCAAATTAACTTTGCAATAAAATTTAAAATTTAAAAGAAAGGTAACGGAAACGACCGAAAAATTTTTAAACGTTGAAATGATTTCAAACTGGTTTTAAAAATGTCGTGTGTTGTCTCATAGTTGGCATTAGGCCGTTTTTAAGAAAAATTCTGACATTTTGAACCTGAGAGTGTAATAGTGGAATATTTTATTTTGATTGCTGTGGCCATTACTAATTTATAGGATGAATAAAGGACCAACTATAGGATGGATAAAAATCCATTGAGATGGAATTAGGAGCAGAGTAGTGAACACACCATAAGTGTTTTTAGCTGTTTCATGAATATTAGTTGAATTTTCAAGAAATGTGAATCAATTCTCAACGTGGAGCAAGGCGAATGAAGTATAGTAATGTGAAAAAGTTAGAGTGATTTTAGTGGCTAAATCGGGCTTTTGAGGCGACGTTCTTACAAATGAGATGAAATAGGGAGCCCTTACCCTAGTTGGAATATTTCTTTAATAGGCAGGAGGATTTTGTTATCGTTCTGGAACGTAGTGGAACGTTTTGAAAGATCACATCGAATAGTCAAGTAGGTGGCAGTAGTGTTTCCAATGTATAGCAAATTTGAAATTTACACAGAATTTTGAAAAATTTTGTTCGAGCCAGTATATCTGTTATCTGTGGTAGAAGTGATTTGCAAACCCAAGACACACTTCATTGGTAAAACCAAATATCTCAATGGTAAAAATTAACATTATTTTCTTTGAAATATGAGTAAAAATTTCAAAAATAATAAATAAATCTGCATGAGAGACTAACAAAAAAGTAGCAAATTCTGTTATTTTAGTATCAAACCAGGAGTAAAATATTTATAGAAGACAAATTTCTCAGAAAGTTGTAATTTTAAGAGTAAGGGTAGAATAATATTATAAATATTATTTTCTCTTAACTAATTTGAGATAGTTTATTTAATCGCTTTTATTCGAAGATGGAGTTATTGGATAAGTTGTAGGAGAAGGTGTTCGGTTGCCGGCACAAAACCAGAGGCAATAACTAATATTGATGTTAAACAATTGTTATACTAGTTCTTGGTTTCTCTAATATAATATGAAGATAAAATCAAGTATTGCCATGAGACCCTAGAAACAACAAGTCATGAAAGGATGGTAAAATTTGCAGTTACTTTGGTCTTTGTTTGCTATTTACATCTGCCCGGGATTCTTATCTCATTCGCAGTGTTGGCATCACGATTAGAGAGAGAAGTTAAAGAAGTTAATGTATCGTGGAACCCTTGCCAGGTTTGCTACAAACTTCAAAATATTGAATGATTTTGTAGTAGACACAGTATTCGTTAATATTACGGGTAAAAATAGTGCAATAAAATGAATAATGAATAAGTGAAACACACTGCTAGCGTCCCTAACCGCATTTGGTCAATTGTCGATTGGGTATTTTGGCAGGCCATACAAAAAACAAGCAAATCTAAAAAGTCCTATCCCACTTTGATTTATCCGTCTTTATTGGCTTAAGCCGTTTTGGCTTGAACATTTTTTTTTTTGGATTTCGCTTGATTTCGATTTTTTTTGATTTTGCGCTTGGTATCTGAGAATACTCTTTTCTGATGATAATTGGAGCGTTTACTCAATATAGCAAAAATGTGAGATAAAAATTGACTACAGTGTATTTGTTGATTTATTTAATTTGAATAAAATAAATGTAAAAGAAACTGAAAATGACTTATCAGTTTATAAATAAAAAGCGTATATTAAAAACGAAATATTTGTCAATTCATGTCCTCACTAATTCCTTATAAATAACAACCGTCAGCTGGCAAACATTTTCACTAGTGCATTTCCTACATCATGGCTAGGTAAATCGTGTCAGGCGTGCGGGCGTGTGTAAATAACATTAGGGATGAATTTCTTTTATCATTATTTATTACTTCAATACCCAAGACCTGAACTCAAGTTGTAGATGAAAACACATGGTATTTAGTTTTGGAGGTGAGTGATGTATGATTTCAGAACTAAAAACCATGCGTCTCCATCTGATGATAATTTGATGGAGACGCATGGTTTTTCGATTGATTTATTTTTCTAAAAGTCTGATATAATTCCCGTCCACATTTTTTTTTTAAATCTGAAAATAATACAGCGTAATTTACTCATAAATAATTTATTCTTGATGTACAATCTAGAATTGTATCAAAATTGTAAGTGCGAATAAAAAAAAACTAAAATTTTGAACATATTTGTTGCATGAAATACATTTTGAAAAAATCTGAAAAAAAACTGAAAATCAATGAAAAATTTAAATAAAATTAAAATCAGAAGAACCACCCTAACTCCACAAATATGGCAGTTAAACGGTTAAAATTTTGGGAAAATCATCTCCAATACAAACCCTTTAAAACAGCTTATATCAATTTGATTTATGTTTGAGGGCAGCTTTTAAATGCTAACCCGGCTAAACCTTTTTCTTGATTTGTGTAAAATTTTCTTCAGAAATCCCCTAGAAATGTAAGCTATTTTCATGCAAAATAAAACTTTGATCTTCCAAGATTTACCTGAAATTTATTTATTTATTTATTTCGTCAAGCAAATGTAGACTACATATAAATTGTTTACAATGTTCACTTACATACTACGCATTATTTCTACGACAAAGCTGATTTTTAGACATAGTAAGGTCAAGATGTTCGCAGTATTGATTGTAATGGCGCATTATTCGATTGACTGGACTGAATTTTGCATAATTTGTTCTAGCTTGTTTTTCTAAAAATAATTTCCTGGAACGTGATTGACGGCTAGGTATATAAAAATTTAATTGCGATAATAATGGAGCTGATTGAATGCGTTGAGAAATAATGTCGCTGATAAAATAAAGCATTGCAAAGTCGCGGCGTTCTTTAAGTGTTTGAATATTGATGAGCATGCAGCGTGCTTCATATGATGGTAGAGGAAATGCTGTTCAGTTTAATTTACGAAGTGCATGTAAAAGAAATTGTTTTTGAATAGATTCGATGCGTTCTTCGTGAATAATATTGTATGGATTCCATACTAGGCTGCAATATTCCAAAATAGGTCTGACATATGTAGTGTATAATAATTTAATTGTGTATGGGTCCTGAAAGTTATGACTGAAGCGTTTAATAAAGCCCAGCATGCTATTAGCTTTATTGATTATGGTATTGTAGTGTTCCACAAAAGTGAGCTTGGAGTCTAAGATTACGCCTAAATCTCTTACAATTTTACATTTTTCTACAAGTTGATTTCCTAGATGTATGTTTATAGGTATAGTTTCATTTTTCATACTGAAAGTTATTGAGTTACATTTTTTTACATTGAGTTGGAGTAGACTTTTGCAGCACCAAATGTGGAATAGATTGATTTCGTTCTGGAATATTACAGCGTCGTTAATATTTTTAATTTCCATGAAGAGTTTCATGTCGTCTGCATATATAAGCACTTTCAGATTTTTGAGTATGAAGGAAATGTCGTTTATATGTAAAATGAAAAGGAGAGGCCCTAAGTGAGAACCCTGAGGTACGCCAGAAGTTACATTAATTGGTTCAGACAGAATGTTTTGGAAGCGGACTACCTGTACACGATTCGTTAAGTATGATTTGAGCCATTCCAGAAGAGTATGTTTTATGCCATATTTTTGTAGTTTGTGTAGAAGTAATGGTATGTCAATACGGTCGAAGGCTTTGCTAAAGTCAGTGTAAAGAGTTTCTACGTAGTTTCCGGCGTCCATTGCATTCAAAGTGAATGTCATAAATTCTAAGAGATTTGTTGTAGTTGAGCGGCCTTTAAAAAAGCCATGTTGTTTGTTTGTTATTACATTTTTAAGTTGATGAAAAAGTTTTTCATTTACAATTTTTTCAAATAATTTTGGAATGCATGAGATAATGGCTATTCCACGGTAGTTCCGAATGTTAGATTTTGCACCAGATTTAAATATTGGTACAAGAAAGGAAGATTTCCATGCTTTAGGAAAAGTACATTTATTAAGTGATAGGTTAAAAAGTAGTTGTAGTGGTAGTGTAAGTTCTTCAGCAACATTTTTTAAAAATATTGGTGGTATACTGTCAGGTCCAGGCCCTTTTGAGGCGTCTAAGTTTTTCAGTGCTGTCGAAATGTCATGTTCTGATAGATAGTTTACAGAGATGGAGTTGGAAAATGCAGGTATGAAAGAGAAGTATTCACGGTCACGGTCAGTTTCTGAATAAGATGTATATACTTCTTGGAAAAAATTTGCAAAGTAATTGCAGATTTCTGTAGTATTTTTCCCTACATGTTCGTCGAGGTGCATTTGAGATGAAAATTGTTGCTTTTTAGTTTAGTTTTTGTGTAGTTAAAAAAGTTCTTAGGGCAAGTCTTTATTTCGTTTTCAATTTTGCGGTTATATTCTTCATGTGCTGTGTTAATGGCTATTTTAAGTTGATTGCATAGATTTAAGTAATTTTGAAGATGAGCGTCACTTTTTTCTTGTTTGTAAGTTTTGTGTGCTTTTTGTTTCCTATTTTTCAAATTTTTTAGTTGTGAATTGAACCATACAGGTAATTTGCTGTTATGATTTTTTCTTCTTCTTTTCATAGGCAAAGTTTCGGCTAATATTTTGTTTATAATGTGATAAAATTTGTTTACTTCGACGTCGACATTTCCTTCTGTACTCAGTATGTTCCGCCAATTTATTATATAGGGTGATTTTTTAAGAGCTTGAGAACTTTTTTAAACAATAAAACGCATAAAATTTGCAAAATCTCATCGGTTCTTTATTTTAAACGTTAGATTGGTACATGACATTTACTTTTTGAAGATAATTTCATTTAAATGTTGACCGCGGCTGCGTCTTAGGTGGTCCATTCGGAAAGTCCAATTTTGGGCAACTTTTTCGAGCATTTCGGCCGGAATAGCCCGAATTTCTTCGGAAATGTTGTCTTCCAAAGCTGGAATAGTTACTGGCTTATTTCTGTAGACTTTAGACTTGACGTAGCCCCACAAAAAATAGTCTAAAGGCGTCAAATCGCATGATCTTGGTGGCCAACTTACCGGTCCATTTCTTGAGATGAATTGTTCTCCGAAGTTTTCCCTCAAAATGGCCATAGAATCGCGAGCTGTGTGGCATGTAGCGCCATCTTGTTGAAACCACATGTCAACCAAGTTCAGTTCTTCCATTTTTGGCAACAAAAAGTTTGTTAGTATCGAACGATAGCGATCGCCATTCACTGTAACGTTGCGTCCAACAGCATCTTTGAAAAAATACGGTCCAATGATTCCACCAGCGTACAAACCACACCAAACAGTGCAGTTTTCGGGATGCATGGGCAGTTCTTGAACGGCTTCTGGTTGCTCTTCACTCCAAATGCGGCAATTTTGCTTATTTACGTAGCCATTCAACCAGAAATGAGCCTCATCGCGGAACAAAATTTGTCGATAAAAAAGCGGACTTTCCGAATGGACCACCTAAGACGCAGCCGCGGTCAACATTTAAATGAAATTATCTTCAAAAAGTAAATGTCATGTACCAATCTAACGTTTAAAATAAAGAACCGATGAGATTTTGCAAATTTTATGCGTTTTATTGTTTAAAAAAGTTCTCAAGCTCTTAAAAAATCACCCTGTACTTAGTCTACACTTGACTACTTCAAAGTCAATTTTATTGTATTCCGGCACTTCCTCATATTCCAAGTCGTAGGGAAGGGATGCATTGTGTGTAAATAATGAATATTCAATCGCGGTGTGAAATGCTTCATTTTTCCATAATGGCAGGTTTGATGCATTCACACAAAAGTCTTCTGTGCAATTTGTGAAAAGAAGGTCTAAATATGCGTTTTGTTGATTTTTTACGGAGTTTACTTGATGTAGGCCAAAATTAGAAATTTTGTCGAAAAAGTAGTGCAATGTTTCGTTTTCTCCTACGACTGGAAGTAAGATTGATTCATTTTCAATGTCAGAAATGAAGTCCGCATTACGTTGATTGAAGTCGCCAAAAATATGAAGCTTTACTTCAGGTTCCATATTCGAAATAATTGTGTCTAAAGATTGAAAGAATAATTCAAAAGAGAATTTGTTCGCATTTTCGGGTGGGAAGTAGACAGAGCAGTAAATATGTTCTTCTCCCAATATTGAGACTTTGGCCCATACATGCTCAAATTCTTTATATTTAGGAGTAATAATTTCTTCAGAAGTAAAGCAAGAGTTAATGGCTATAAGGACTCCACCTCCAGATTTTTTCTGACAGAGAGATAAATTTCGGTCGTGCCGAAATACGTTAAAATTATTTCCAAATACTTCTTCGCTTCTTACACTTTCATCCCAGCTGCTTTCAGTTCCAAGGATTACGTCGAAAGAGGAGGTTATTAAATTTTGGTGAATTTCTTTCATTTTGGCCGGGCTTTTCATGCGGTTGAAATTTTGGCAATAGACCAAAATTTCAGTCACATTTTGTCTGTGAAGCGAAGAAGTTTTTGAGAATTCTGGAATACTTACATTACTAATTCCTGTTTCTATTCCTTCGTCAAAGGGCGTCGTTATTTCCGAAAATTCGGCCTTGTAAAATTGTGTTCGGCTTCCCGGATTAGTTGGAGTCGGCGGGTACGTTCACTTGTCAAAAATTTCCCATAAGAGTCCAGGTCGGCCAGCGCTTCCTTAGGTTTCATTCCATATTCCTGATGCACTTCGATGAAGATTCGTAGGAGGTGGTCAGGTGTTGTTGGAAGGCCTTCTGATGCTAATAGCATTTTTATACTAGTTGGTGTCATACCCTCGATGCATACTGTAGGTTGTTGATTTTTCATGTATGACAAATACAGACGGACGACGTGCATTATTTTCGGGTCACGAAGCCTTGCTTTTAAGAAGCGTTCGTCGCCATTTGCAGATTGTGAAGTAAGACGTACAATTGGAGGACGCATTGGATCAATTTCGAATTGGCTGTCTGTATTCATGTCCTGTGATATTGCAGACGTATTTACGTTCTGTGATATTGAAGATGTGTTCATATAGTTAGTGGATGGTGCAGCTTCGATGTCATTACTTCCTAAGACCGGAGTAGTGTTGTTTTGAATACTTCTTGTTCCTTTGTAAGGGTTGATTGTTTCACCTTTTTGAAAATTTATGAATTTTGAGGCAATATCTGCACCTGGATTCCCGGAGAATTGAACCCGTGCAGCTGCTAGTAAGTCTTTGTCCAAGGGTAAGGTATATTGTAATGACACATTATTGTTATTGTTGTGGCAGGTATTGTTACTATTAGTGTTCAAGTTGCTGTTGTAGTGCACATTATTGTCGTTGTTGTTGTTGTTGTTGTTGTTGTTGTTGTTGTTGCTGCTGCTGCTGCTGTTGTTGTTGTTGCTGCTGTTGTTGTTGTTGTTGTTATTGTCGTGTTTGCTGTTGTTGGTGTAGTTGTTGTTTTTACTGCGTATACTGTAATTTTTATTATTTTGCTGTTTCCGCTTCCGATGTTTTCGTCTGAGGTTTGCTTTTTCTGCTTGTTTTTCTTGCAGTCGTCGAGTGCGCTGTTTTTTGTCATACTCGCTCCAGTCGCATTTCCATATTTTTTTGCTGCCGATGAAGCGCCAGCCTGACGTGACTTTCGAGTCAGCTTTTTCTTCCGAAGGTTTAGCATACTGGGCACTGATTCCCATTTCTTCAGCAATACATGGATGAGCTTGAGGGACTTGCTCTTTCTTCATTATTGCTTCATTGCACAGTGCTTTGATGTCGTCCAAAAATTCTTTCGATGATAAGCTGCATGGTGGGTCGATACTTTTTATTTCATTAATATTTGTTTGCACGCCGTCAATTTTGTTTTCGAAAAAAGTAAACACTTTTTCAAGGTTTACTTCTGACTTAGTGGACAGTTGCTTGTTGACGGTTTTTATGTCAGCTAAAAAAGTTTCGTCGCGTTCATTCAAAAGTGATGAAATGCGATTTATGACTTTACTGGCCGCGTTGCATGTATTAATGTTTACATTTTTTATGTCCGTTTCTAGCTTCAGCAAAAGAGATTCCATGCTGTCGAGAGCGTCATGTGATACTTTCATGCTTTTTATTTGTGCGAATAAAGCATGGTTTGCTTCAATTTGGGCACGGACTGTTTGGTTCAATTCCTGCTGTTGATGAATAAGTTTTTTCATTTGCAGTTCTTCGGCAAATTCTTGCTGACAGTCAATACAGAGAGGTACCATGAAGGTCCTTAATAATTCTTCGTGGTTTCTCTGTGTTCCCACGCAGGCTGCATGAAATTTTCGATTGCACTTTCCGTGACACTTCCAGAGATAGCGATTGTCGTAGACAGTACAATTACTAATTCCGCACTTCTCCATGTTTACGCGACGGTATGTTAAAAAATGATTACTATTTAAAAAAGAGTGCCTACTTGCACGTTTGCGTCGAAATAAAAAAGTTTAAATATACGCGCGCGATATACTGCGACACGAGTCCCGTGAACACGTCCGTTCGGTTGGACGGATGGACAAAGAAAAAAAAAAAAAAAAAAAAAATCTATACCCTGGAAATATTTGAAAAGGCATGGTGTCAGAATGATTTTTAACGATACAATATAAAATAGTATGCGCTTCGAAGAAGACTTTAAATTTATTCAAAATGTGTCATTAAGTTCGTTCGGTTTTAGGGTAATTCAAACTATTCAAATTGGATGTTTCCAATTCTGAAAAATTTCTAATGCTTGAAAATGTAAAAGGGTTTGCTTCAAATTTGCTTAGACTGCGTCTACGAATTTCTTAAAAACCATAAATCAACGTGCATTTCCCTAGATATGTTATCACTGAATAATACTTTATGTATATTGTATGTCAATCATTCGAATGCAACTACTTAGATCTAGGATATTATCACTAGGTAAGCGGTTACGCATTTTGATTCCGAGTATTTTTTATAATTTTGAACAAGTTCGAATAAGTAACACCAGACGATTTTAAAATGACCATAGAGGTTTGAACTTTGAGGTTTTGCGAGGTTGAGAATCCCATGTGGGCTATGTGAAAGGCTTCGAATTCCCCTTTTCGCTACACCTGTCCCCATTTTTAACGATCTTCTCATTTATCCGTTGTAACTTGAAGAACCATCCAAATCATTATGATAAATCGTAAATAGTTTTACGTAGTGGAGTCAAACGATCGATTGCTTTCAAGGAACAACTTTACCCCTTCTTCTTTGGATGAATGCGCTAATGTGCGCCAATAACCAAAGACCAAAATAATTTTCCCTGGGTTCGATGGAATCTCACCGAAAATGTTGGAAAACACCAACCAAATTAGTGTTATCGAGCATGAAAAGGCCAATTTCTTCGTACACAGGCATTGACATTCCGGTACAGCTTCTGTGTGCTCATACGGGCCCAATGGTTTGAACTGCCAATCCATCTTCCGTTGCCGAATTCGCCTGGGCAGAAGCATATTTTTGCACGCCAACGTCAAAACCCCCTCGAAAGTCTAATGAGTGCCGATGGCAATAAACATAAATTCTCTGGCATCCGTTTTCCAGCGTTTCTTTGTCGGTTTGCGACTTGCCCTACGAGTGTTGAATGTTGGCTTTCAACGCAACCAGCAACAGTCGAGTAATGGTTTTATAGAAGTTTTCCGGGTAGAATTGTTCGCGGTGCCGGAAAGGAGTGAAACAAATGATTCGTTTATGAGATACTACAGATACAATTTCGCTTAGTTGGTGTAACAAAACGGTGCTTCTGGAGTTACGTGAATTATGCGAATTCGGCAGTATCTGTTTTACCCGTTCATTATACTAAGTGTCACTCCTTAACGTTCGCGTGTTGTTTATGAGAGGCAATAAAAAAAACAATTCGGTGGGAGATAAACCTTTTGAAAGGAATAAAAGTAAACCAGAAATTTTATAATGCAATTTTTGTAAATTCAATCTGAATATGTCGGTTTCTTTCCATGAAAATTTAGCACAGAGAATAATTTTTCTACACACATTTTATACTAATAATATACTAGCAATTATATTAACAGAATTTAGGAACATTTCTCAAGTCACCCAACAATATTACACATTGCTCTGAAAGAATTGGTTTCTGGCATTTCTTTCTTATCACTATCACATTTCATTTATTAGTAGCAGTAGTGTGACTCTTCTACAACACGTAAGTTAAGCCATTAAACATCGGCACAAGGAAACGCTAAGAAAAATAATAATATTTTTACAGAAACAGTACCAAGCACGTACAAATATATTTCAAGATTCTGCTAGTAAGAAAATTATCTTCCTGTCCGAAGTGCAAGTGATATGTTTTAACAAATTAGTCGGGAGATATATGTCAGCTGCAACATCTGTTATAAGGTTATCGAGTTGACTTCCAACAAACAAATGTTTCGACAAAATATTATTAAAGTGGTTGTAGAAAATCCAGTCCAGTCACATAGGTGGATAGGGAAACACTCGAGAATCGACAAATCGGCCGTCTCTCGTGTGGTAAAATCGTTCTAAGAGACCCAGATCAAGAAGGTCAATTCTTCCAGCAGACAAAGGAAGGAAGAAAGACGCCAATAAAACTGATAAGGTGACTAAATCCCGCGCCAGAAATTTATACCGTAAGTAATTAGTGGAACTGATATGCATCGTAAAGGACGACGGGACGTACATTGAAGAGGACGCCAAGCGGTCTGCGATTGTTCGTCAGCAAGTCCCACTTGGAAGCTTCGGATGAAGAAAGTCAACAAAATTGCCAACAAGTGCTAGGTCTGGTACGTGATTTGTAGGTACGGCAAATCCACAAAACTCGCTAGAACTTTATTCAATAGAAAAATTTTTAAGAGACTCTGGACCAACAGGGAAGTTCTTCAAAAACAACAAATATATGAAGAAAGAGTGGAAGTAAGCATGTAAGAAAGATGGCGCAACTGATGCACAGGATTTGTTGGGTTGTGTTAGGTCCATGGTGCAGGCATTGTTAAAATACTCAAACTAACATTTGAGTTTCACATACGCAATAGTTTTCAAATATTTTGTGCGACAGGTCACAGAATTTTTCGAGAGACAGGTCACGGAAACCAACAGAATCTCATCTCGATAACCCGGTAGTTTCAGATCAAAGCGATCAAAGTAAAATTGAACAAAACCCCGAGCTGAAGTCAACAGTAAAAATTTCGCCAACTTATAATCAGCCATTGTCAGAAAGATTGCTTAGAGACCATTCACAAGTAAGAAAACCTGCCAGATTTGATAGCAAATTTGTTTACTGTATTTATGATTAGAGTAGAGATGAAGGCGAATGTAGTAGAATAAACCTGAAATGATAAAACAATTAAAACATTCTTAGCATTGTCCTGCAAGATAAACTCCTCACCATACTTACGAATCGTATTACGAACTGTTCCGAAGCTAACACAATTTCATTTCAGCTAACTGTCTTAGTGATCACGATCTTCTTACACTTTTCCGGAGAAATACTTCGCACTTCAGCGAAAACTGAATGGACCGGCACTTGAATACTCACAGATTTACAAATTGAATCTGATCTGAAACAGATCATATGGAAACAACAAATCGCATCAAAATCGTACTTAGTTACTTTCATTGATACCCTATATAAAAATCGGCACTTCCAACACTGGTTGCACAATCGGTTTTAGCAATGATTTCATAGTCTTTCCATATAAGAAATACAAAATTAAGGTTCATATTTTAATTTTATTTTACGGTTGGATTTCTGATGTAGAAAAGGTTTTCGTCTTTCTATCAATATATATATTTTTTGTACAGTACCCAATCGATTTCCTTTATCTTTAGCTTAGACTCGAAATCTACCGAGTACCAAAGTTATATCTGCCCTTTCCGGAAGTCCGTCATAAGTCAAATTGGTTTCTCCATCGGGGTAGCAAAACCAATAATTTTTTAAACGTGTGCAAAGTTTCATCCAAACGTGTGCAAAGTTTCATCCAAATCGAATCGATGTCAAGTTTGATGCCTTGCTACCTCTTTCTGTAATTGTTCACCTGCTTTTTCAAATGGCTTAAGACTTTCAATTTTCTTAAAGATCACCCAAAACCAAACCATTCAATTCCAAATAACAACGATGACGACAGAGAAACTACCCATTAGAAACCGAAATTGCACCTACATCAAAAGTGTTTGGTGTATTTATTATTCAACAAAATGGTTCACACAATTGTTGTTTTTTTTGGTGAACTTTCCAAACCATCTAAAAGACACTTTCACCGTGAGCACCAAAAGACATGTGCACAAAAGAATTACAATCAAACTTTCCCAACAATCCACTTTCCGTTTTCCCAGTAATAGGCAGAAAATGAAATGGAAAAAGAACGCCTTTTTCCGTCTCGACATTACTTGGTCCTTTCCATCTCTTCCCTTAGGATAAGAATATACTGAGCACGTTCACATATAAGCAGAAAACTTTTCTGTGTCTCATACCTTTCTGTCCGAACATTTCGCTAGCTGTTCTCCGTCTAGGAAGCAGACACGAATCGAAAACATGCCGAACAAGAGAACCAAAGGTTGGTCTCGATCCGGCCCCTTACATACAAAAGCGATTCTTGCCGAATGTACATGATTGTCGGGCGGAGAAAGGTATATTCATAAACAGAACACCATCCAACTATACAACATTCACAATCACACTTTCCCTGGCATTTTTGCTGTGAAATTTATGCAATCGGTTTGCAGAAAATGTTAGTTTTTTAAAAGTCAATTTGGGTCGATTTGTGTGTAGCTATTTGAAATTCAGCATCTTAAAAGAAAAAAGCTAACAGGCGCAAAAACTCCCGTCGGGCTAGCTAATGGAACTTTGTTCGAGTTTGACTTTCATTTACATTCCTAAACTGTGTGACAGTTATGCAATTTGTAAATTCAAATAAACTGAAAAACATCCAAATATTGCGTTTATATTGTTGAATATGGGTCACAAAAGGTTTTGTGTTGTATAGATTAGATATAAAGACTAATTAAAGCGCAAACTAGTCTCCTTTTGATTTGTGAGCTAACATGATGACAAACATTAATAACTGGAAAAGTAGCAACATCATCATTTGCTCCGATTTATAAACTTTGCATACGTACTTAGTATGCCAAATCGCTCTTACTAAAGACTGGATTTTACAAAAATGTTACCCAAGAAGAAGTTGTAAACAAATCATTGAATCTTATAAAAACATTTACTGAAAAAAAATTGAATGCTTTTTCAAGTATTAAAAATATGAGTCGAAGGAAACAGATTTAAAATAAATGTTATTTTTTAACGTGAATACGTCTTAGTTTAGCATGGAGCACCTTTCCAAAATAAACGTTGTGAAAGAGTTCAGAAATACGATCAGAAAGGGTGTAGCCGGGTTCTCATATAAAAACTGCCCCCAAACAGAACAAAAATTGTTATACGCTGTTTGAAAGGGTTTATATTGGAGATGATTTTCCCAAAATTTTAACCCTTAAACTGCCATATTGGTGGAGTTAGGGTGGTTCTTCTGATTTTCATTTTATTTAAATTTTTCAAAAACCTGTTTAGCAAAAAAATTTAAAAAAATCAGGAATATTTTAGGAGTTATGGAAAACTTTTCTGATTTTTTTCAGAATTTTTCAAATTTTTCATGTGAAAAAATATGCTCCAAATTTTCGAACTTTTTTAATTGCAGTTACAATTTTTTTTTTCTAGATTTTACATCAAAAATAAATCATTTATGAGTACATTACGCTGTAATTTTTTCAGATTTTTAAATAATGTTCACGGGTATAATATCAGACTTTAAAAAAATAAATCATTCGGAAAAGCCTGCGTCTCCATCAAATTGTCATCATCCGATGGCGACGCATGGTATTTAGTTTTAAAATCATATACCACATGCCCTTAGAACTAAATACCATGCGTTTCCCAGGTTGGCGGTTCAATGCATAGGACGCTGGTTCGAGCCCCGACCTGGAAGGATTCTTAGTGTCAGTAGGATCCATAGTACTAGCCATGCAATGATTCTGTACACTAAGAATCGGCTGCGAAGTCTGTTGAAACAGAAAGGCCAAATTCCACCAAAGGAATGTAATGCCAAGACTTTGCTTTGCTTTCCATCTACAGCTTGATTTTAGGGCTTAAGAAAGAATTTTCAGAAGGATCGGTGAGAGAAACATGAATCAGAACTAATGAATTGACAAATATTTAGGTTTTAATATACGATTGTAAGTTTTTATTCATGAACTGATAAGTGATTTTACATTAATTGTATTCAAATCAAATAATAACTATATTTAGTAAAAATTCTGAAGGACAATTAAATTATAGTTCTTTTGCAGAAAAAAGTATTCTTAGATACCAAGCGCAAAATCAAGGAAAATTCGAAACGAAGCGAAATCTAAAAATCAGTTTTAAGTTAAAATGTAAAACAATACGATTTTCCGAAACATTAATAAAGGGGTCCTTTTCAGGAAATAGTAAAAAACTGAAAATATTAAGTTTAAAAGAACATGTTGTTTGTATAGAAAATCGACGATGCGGATTCATACGTTCTTTTTGGGTCTTCGGGACTTGCTGCAGGCGCATCGACTTGATTTCTGTCTGGTTTATAGTATTTCTTAGGACTGCTAATAGATAACCTCGAAACCTCCAGACCAAGATGTTGAAGTTAGAAACGAATTATTGCTTGGTAAATCGACCCAGGCGTGCGGGCGTGGAATAATAAGGAATAAAATTCTTTTATCATTATTAATTACGTCAATACTCAAGCCCTGAGCTCAAGTTGTAGATGGAAACGCATGGTATTTAGTTCTAAGGGCATGTGATACCTGATCTTAGAACTAAATACCTTGCGTCTCCATCGGATGATGACAGTTTGATGGAGACGCATGCTTTTCAGAATGATTTATTTTTTAAGTCTGATATTATACCCGTCCACATTTTTCAAATATCTGAAAAAAGCGTAATGTTCTCATAAATGATTTATTTTTGATATAAAATCTAGATGGGTACCAAAATTGTAAGCGCAATTAAAAAAAATCGAAAATTTTGAACATTTTTTTTTCACATGAAATACATTTTGAAAAATTCTGAAAAAAAATCAGAAAGGTTTCCCATAATTCCTAAAATATTACTGATTTTTTTTCAATTTATTTGCTAAAAAGGTTTTAGAAAAATTTAAATAAAATGAAAATCAGAAGAACCACCCTAACTCCACCAATATGGCAGTTTAAGGGTTAAATTTTTGGGAAAATCATCTTCAATATAAACCCTTTCAAACAGCGTATATGAATTTTTGTTCTGTTTGGGGACAGTTTTTGTATGGAAACCCGGCTACACCCTTTGTGATAATATTATCGGTAGTATGAGATAAAAATAATGAACTCAAAATCAATTTTTTTTTAATTTTTGGAAACAGTAAGCATCAAATAGACAAACGCTTCACGAGCCAGACTTTCTCATACTTGGACGACGATTTTGAACATTCCTGCGTTCCATTATCAGTTCCAGAATCCAGTTCCCGTATTAAGTTACAGAATTGCAGTTACTAAATTCAGTACAAAATTTCAGTTTGAAAACTCAGATCCAGAATCCAGTCCTAGAACTTAGCTTCAAAAATTAAAAAAAAAACCGATTATATTAAAATTCAGATTTCAGATGCAGTATTCAGTTATATTTACCAAGAAAAGTTCCAAAATTCTGGTCTTAAGCAGATCCAGAGTTCAATTCCAAATCAGTTCCAAAATCTCGTTACAGAGTTCAGGCTTAGAATTTAGTTTCAAAAGTCAGCTCCAAAGTTCTTGTTCGGTAACCGGCTCTGATCATGCCTGCGTTCTTCCAAGATTCAAGTTCAGTACTCAATTAAAGAATGACAGTAACTGTTACTAAATTTAGATCCAAAAATTCTGTTCTGAAATTTCAGAATTCGATTTGAAAAATTCAGTTCCAAAATCCTGTTTAGAACTCAGATCTAGAATCTAGGGACTCAGTTTAATTCAGTTTCAGATTCAATTCCAGATTCCAGACCCAGAATTCAGTTCCAAAATTCAACTCAAAAATTCATGTTTAGAATTTACACAGATAAAAATATTTACATATATATTCATGCACATATTTGGAGCAGGAAATTGAATATAAAGTTACTCCTCAGGTCTTTACTTTTCAATATACTTTAATAGCAAAACTAAGTATGAATTCAAATATTTTGTTTAATTCTTTGAAAAATCAAGGCATCTTAATTTACTCTAACATCGATGGTGGTTTTCAATCAAATTTTTGATTCAATTGATGTTTATTTCAACATTAACATCAAATTACATGTCGTGTAAATTTCATTATTTTTTCTGTGTAGTTTTGTAATCCTGATCCAGAAATTAATTTAGTTGAAAATAAAAAAAAAGTTTAGTTGTAAAATTCAGTTTAAAATTTCAGCTCCATTGCTCAGTTCCAGAATTGAGTTCTCGAATTCAGCTTCAAAATCCAGGTCCAGAATTTATGTCCAAGTGCCAGCTCCAGAGTTAAGATTCGGAATTCAGTTCAAAAACTCAGCTCCAGAGTTCAGTTCCAGAATCCAGACCCAAAATTCAGCACCAGAATTCAGTTGATAATTCTCTTTCAGAATTCGTTCCCAATTCTGAATTCAAGATCTGGCGCAAATTTCGTTCATGGATTTAGACTTGAACTTGTATTTTAACCAAGAACCATGTTACTGATTCAGCTCTCGATCCTGCTCGTGGACCAAGAAACTCCAAATCCAAGTTCTGAACCTTGAACTAGAACCGGACCTGGACTTTCCATATTACGGGTCCAGTTCAAGGTCCAAATCTAGCAATACGGTAAAATCAGATCCCGTTTCAAGATCCGAATATCTACTTGAACTGTTCCCAAAAATATGGTAAGTTCTACTTGTTTATTTATTTATTTCTAGAGCAGGGAAACATCCACTGGGGATAAGTTATTATCAATCTATCGCTATGTCTCCAGTAGGCATAAATCCTCCTCATCTTTTGTATCAACAGACTACAGAATATCCAAATGATACAACTCATATTTTTAACTATTATTATTAAGTCCAGCTTCAACTGCTTTTTCGCATTGCACTCGACAATGTTTATCACCGAACGATTCGTGTTCACGTCATCCCATTATGTCTCCGATGTTGCTCGCCCACTTTTTCTAATAATTTATTTGAAACTTGAACTTAAAAACCACATTTGATGTTAGTTTTATAACTGCTACAATTATATGCTAAAATAAATGAATGAGGCTAACAGCTAAACTAATTTTAATGCATATTTCCAACTATAAGTTCCTGATGAATAATAACCAGTTAAACAATACAGTATGATTTTAAAGATCAAATGCAATTAATTTACTCATAATGACCGTTTTTCCACAAGTTGCCGTTATTTTAAAAAGAAATCCAAAGAACTACGATTTTTAGTGAATTCTGGCATTTCAAAAGTCTACACGTACAAGAGCAGAAACTTTAATAGATAAAAATGAATAAACAAACAAATAAAACATACCAGAAGTTCAGTAAGTAATACGGAAATTTCTTAAGAGATGTCTTTACAAACAGGGATTTGTTCATCGTCGAGACTTTTACGTCATTATTTCACAATAACATCAGGTTCCAAAAAACTATTGCTGTTTTGACAATGGCAAGTTAGCGTCATTAACATTTAGTGAAGATAACATATCGAAATTCTTTCCAGTTGAAGAGTATTTGCGGGAATTGTTGAATCATTACTTCGTTTAAAAAAAAGGTGTTACTTAAAACCATTCAATCCCTACTCTGTCGATCGTGAGTTGTGAACGTTGGCTTAAAAGATTTAGAAATGAGGATTACAAAAATGAAAATGCCTATTAAACGGTATTCGCCAAGCCATTTATGATGGCCTATACGTCATGAGAAACATTCAGAAGGTAAGAAAGTGGATTCCTCATGAGATGATTGATGCTTTCTCGGCATGAAATTTCAGGAGATGGAACTTTTGCCCCACACGCCATGATTCCCAAATTTGATTCCTTCCGTCTATCATTTGCTTTCGTTAATGTCTCACCCACTTACTGAACAGCAATTCGCTAGTTGAAAAGATGTGGAAAACGGCTTCACGACTGGATCGATTCACAAGTTTCAATTCTTTCGACGTGGTATTCGTGAGTTGATGAAAAAATGAAATAATACATAGCTTTTAAAGGCAACTAGTTGGAATAAGGCAACTCGAACTTATTACTTAAAATCAATATGTATTTCCATTTTAAAAATCCCGCTAAATTAACTGGCACACCTGGTAAATGTATTTTTCTGCCAAAGCAGAAAACATTGTTCACAATTGATTGACTTGAAATTCAATTAGTTCACATTGTTTGATAAAAATCTATAATCTTCTAATTTAGTTTATGACCGCAAAAAAGAACAGTGACTGAACAGTGTTTTTTTAAATACATTATTTAAACTGAAATGAGAAAGTTTCGTCTTTAGGAAATGATACATGGGGCACATGTACGTAAGAGCATGACAAACCAGAATGTCTCGAATTGTAACGTAGAGTTACTTTCCCGGTCTTCTAAGAATGCCACTAGCTGAGACCTGACGTCTCGATATCCACTGCATTTCCAAACAACATGATCAATATCAGTTCGGTTTTACATCTCATCCAAGTCAGTCGATAAAACAAAACCGCTTACGTTCGGGACAAAAGAAACCAAGTACAGTATTGTGTAGTGAACAATAGAACGACCTCGAAATGAGTGAACCAAACGAACAAAAGCTACCGCCGACACGAAAAAATACAATTGTTGTTGACTTCACGCAGTGCAAAATTCGACCTTCGATACGAGAACTTGAAGGTTTGCTTAAGGAGCAAATGCATCTTGACATTAAACGTGTGCATTTACTTCAATGCAATAAGACAAATAATGTTGTTTACATCCAGTTTTAAAAAGAGTTGGATGCAATTCAATTCGCAAAAGACAATAACAATGTGCACTATGTGGAGCACGAGAACATTAAGTACAACATTCCAGTATATATGGAAGATAGTGCTATAGAAGTGCGTGTGCATGATCTTCCCTCAAGTGTCACCGATTCTTATATTCGGAAAACTATGTCCCAATACGGAGAGATTCTCACTATCGAAAAAGAAAAGTGGAAGAACTTTTTCCCCGGTATTCTAAATGACGTACGTTAGTTACGCATGCGCTTGAAGACGCATATAAATTCTTATGTGACTTTCGGTCAAGATACAAGAATTCCGTGAAAATCACTTGTTACCTATGACAATCAGATGGCCACATGTCAATATTGCCAAAAAGCTGTTCACTACGGTAAGCCATGTGATAAACTGGACAAGGCGACAACCACACCAAAGGACAACGGTGCTTCCTACACACCAACCCCAAGCAACCCCAGTACACCTGTGATAGCCACCAACAACAATGAAGCATCCCTTTCAACGAAACCATCAGTATCCCCTATACAACAAAGTACACCGGCTGCAGTTAACAACTTACCCTCCAACCAACCAGCAATTGCAACCAATGTACAACAATATGCATCCACAGCAACTAGCAACGAAAAGAAGACGGAAATTAACAACAATACCATCGATGCGGCAATGAACGACAAGACGAACCACGAACGAAGTGCCCCTCAATCCTCGCAGGAGGGAAATTATTTAATAAATCGGCTCAATCGGCCACGTAAAGCTTGTACGCAAATAGACCTGAATAAAAAATATCTTTTAAATAAAAAAAAACATGATCAATATCTTGGTACCCATCTCCACAAGCACAAAATTAATCTTATGTTAGGTCAATACGATAGAGATGTGATAGAATGCTTTTGATGCACTTCCTTTAAAACCATGAAATGACATGTGAAAACAGTTATTTGCTTGTATATCAACCAATCGGTTTTCCTTACAGCTGCAAACACTTTGAACGTCTAACGTCTTCTCACTCACTAGTAGCCTGTGAAAGATGTTTCCAGACGATCTCAAATTTTCTATGGGGCTCTCAAATTTAATTAAACATGATCCATCCTGCCCTTACCGTTAATTGCTAACCCGGATTAGTTGCAAGGCACCCAATTAAACCCTTCTCAAATCATCACCTTCCATAGTAACCCATTTTGTTTCGAAGAAACACCCGGCCAAACCGGAATCCTTACCCAGCCGGGCAAATAAATTAGCTAAAACTATTGGAAAACGTAGGCCTTTCGGTTAGGAGCAATTTCTCTTCACCATCTTAACACGCCGTGTTCATTCTCCTTTCAGTGGTAATCCAGACGCTCCAGATGTTAATTAAATTAAATCACCTAAAGTTTAAACGGCATGTAATTTCCACTTCAAGTAGAGAGTATATTAAATTTTTTTACATTTACGGTGTTAATGATGCTGCACTTCAACAGGCTACTGCTAACAGAACTTGATCCAAAAGTGGGACGTGATAGAACACAGGACTTATTTAATTTAATACAAGCGAACTGCCGCAAGCCATTAGCATTAGGTTTAATAGAACTCGAAACAATTTACATCAAATCTCGGAAGTCGTTGACGGAAGCATCAACCGACCAGACTCGTTTCCCATTAGGTCGGATTACATTACTTTGAACGAGTTTTGCTTACGAAATTATTATCGGCTCTCTACAAACATTTCTGATTGTGTTATTTTGTTCATTTCAAACCATTAACGTTTATTTGTCACTGTACATCGTTGTTCTTAATCAACACAAATTAGTTTCAAATTCGTTTAATCGCTTATACCTATTAAACTGTTATTACTAATCGTCCAATAATGTTAATTAAATTGTTTCTAAGCTTTGGTTATTGAACTTGAAATTTGCTATTGTTCTTTGTAAGAAGGTGAAAATATTTTGGTTTTGAATGTTGCTCTTTGATCCTATAAATAAAAAGTCATAGTAAAAGTAATAACCAATCTTAATAGAGATAGTAGCTTTCACTCCAATTTACATCCGACGAGTGGGGGACCTCAGATGCATAATGGTAAACTTACTCTCCTATGAGGAATTTTCCTGAATGCACATCAAAATTTGGATCCAAAAGTCCCAATTTTGGACACAACCATTTGTTCAGTGTCGGATGGAAACAGGACAACTATAAAATAGGGCTGGAATAATTACTGCACTCCAAGGTGCCCAAGGAAACATTTCATCTATTATTCTTCCTCGGGTTGTGCTTGAACTACTTTATAACATAAATATTAGTTATTCACATCGTTGGAGAGAAAGGAGTCGTAAGTGTTCTTGTATTTCCAACAAAGACCTAAGAACATTCAAAATTGATTCCATTTCATTCAGCGGCTTTGTTTTAATAATCTACGAATTCACACGACGACCGAGATGATGCTCCGGCATACGGTATTGGCAAAGCTTTAGTCTGGACACAGTCGAAGATTGAAATGTCCTTTCTCGCAGCTGGACAAGAGCCAGCCAACAATTGAATACGTGGTTGGAAGACCCTGCAGGACACCATATAGTGGTATGGTAGAGTATGTAATGTTGGAAATGAGTAACACTTTTTTGAAAATTGTCGCAGCACTAATTGCCCGGGATGGGTTTAATGCATAGGATACTGGTCTTACAAACAAGTTGTCGTATGTTCGAGCCTCGACCTGAAAGGATTCTTAATGTCAGTAGGATCGTAGCACTGGCCATGCAATGATTCTGTACGCTATGAATAGGCTGCAAAGTCTGTTGACACAGAAAGGCCAAATTCCACGAAAGGAATTAAATGCCAGGACTTTGCTTTGCTCAGCACTAATCGAGTTATAGCTATTTAACAATGATATCTCTAAATATATCGATAACAATAATATCTAGTATTCAACAAACTAAACAACAAACGTAGGTATAAAAAATTTAACAATTAAGCAAATATTCTCATTACCAAAACAACAAAGTTAGACAAACAAAACATATAAGAAACAAAATAAAATTTACAATAAACAATATAAAAAAAACGAATGTAGTCAACAAATAAACTAATAAACCAAGAGTAAACAATGAGAAACCAGGGGACGGATATAGCGTAAAGGATAGGCCGATTCCCTACACGCAGTCCATTTTGGTTCGATTTCCAACCTCGCACATGGAGTCAGGAACCATTAATTTCACACGAATAGAGTAGCCGAATCGACACCAGACTGATTTTTAAAGACAGGTTTAATCCGCCGAGCAGTGAGATGATAGCTTGTTGCCTTTCTGATATGAAAAGATCAGGCATTCACCGAAAAAAACGACTAATAAAAGTTTACCAAGTACCATCTATCTTACGACTCATTTGATCAATGTTTGTGTGTGTGTCAAATAATGTCACTGATTTTTGTCAGAGTTAGA